>NC_068990.1:17256555-17272328 GCF_001194135.2 Octopus bimaculoides
TTCTTATAAAGATTTTATCCTATATTATATTATAAATAATTAGAATATATTTAGTGCTGAATATTATTCTGTATAAGCACAGTGTTACTGAGATGCAACCGGATAAATTCTAACCTCTTTCACGGATATATAATAATGAACAGAAGTCATCGTACTATTGTTGGGTATATTCGTGGTATGTTGATTTTTGTTTATTTTTTATGTGTCTCGACCATACGTGTACTGATGAACAAAAGATGCAGCTCACATCACAGTTTTTGCTGTATTAATTGAGAAACCAGTGGTTTGCCGTTAAGTTATATGTTTTTAAGAGATTAATTTTTGAAAGTTGCATTCCCTCGCTTTTGGTAAATATGTTGCTTATTTTTTCGTAGTTTTTGACTTTTTTAGTCCCTCTAAGCATGAGGCATTACTATATAGTTAATGCCCTTATATAAATTATATATATATATATATATATATATATATATATATACATACATACACACACATATATATATATACACACATTTATACATATAAACACACATTTATAGTAAAAGAAAAGGTTAAGACATGTAATGACAGAATGGTTATGCTGACAATTGTTTTTCAATGTCTCTTCTTATCTTTGCAGAAATCAGACAACATGTATACAAAAATATAAGAAAATAAGTGTTTTGGTTACCAATACTAAGACAAATTTGAATGCTGGAGATTCTATACCTGCTGATTTGATCTACGATAACGCACAAGTTTATAGCCACTGTCAACCTATAGGTAAATATACAAAAGCTTATGTTTTAAAATATCTGATTGCTATACGTGGTTCCATCAGTAAGTATGCAGATTGTTACTATAGTAACGAAGCTAAAGCATGGAGTGTGAAGCCATTTAGCACAGATTAACCTTAAACTCTGCTGTGCATGTGCAGTAAGTTTTAACGTTCTAGCTCACTTCTGCTGTTTACAGCAGTACTTGGAAGGAAAGTGTGTAGCATGTGATCTTCACATTGACCATGAAGGAGAAGGTTGAGTAGAGAACTGGCATCAAATTTTGCTAAAACTTGGCGATACCTGCTCAGGTGCCTATGCAAAGTTTTCCAAAATTTTTCATCGTTCTTGACACGATCAAGGAGATCTTGTGCAACAGATACCCGAGTGTCTTTTTGGTCAGCTGAAAGCAGTTTTGGCACAAACTTGGCAGTCACGCGTCTCATACCCAAATCTTCAGTGATAATAGACTGTGCTGAACTATAACTAATCTGCACATCCTCTGATAACTTATGGATGGGGATTCAACAATTTTCCCTCACAGCTGCAATGTTTTCCTCAGTTCTACTGATTGTGGGTCTCCCAGAACATTCAACAATATTGACACTTTTTTGGCCATCTTGGAAATGTCTGAACCACTCGTACACTTGTGAGCAGCTCATACACTTTCTGCAGCCTTGTGTAGGCCTCTGAGCAGTTATCGCCATGACAACATATTTTGTCAAGGTCAATGCAACAATCACACGCTACACACCTTCCTTCAAAGCACTGAAGTGAGCTAGAACGTTAAAACTTAGTGCACATACACAACAGAGTTCAAGGTCAATCTGTGCCAAGCAGCTTCACTCTGCATGCTTTAGCTTTGTTACTATGGCAACAGTCCGGATACTTATTGATCAGACCTTGTAAAATATATCATATATAGCCATCAGTTTTAACATCCATTCTACTACACTTGCATGAATGATGGACTTCATTAGGGCAAATTTTCTACAGCTGGATGCCCTTCCTATCACCAGCATTCACTTGTTTCCAACGTAATATTTTCCTATGGCTGAACATGTTTTCTTGGAAGACTGGAAACAAATGATACCACTTGAGTGATGATATCATTGTGATAGTTGAAGGCAAGTGATAAGACAAAGAGACCTTTCAGTTGAGGGTTTTTTGACTTGGAGGTTACTTGGTGACCTCAGTGGTGCTGATGCCACATAAAGAGCACCCAGACCACTCTGTAAAGTGGATGGCATTAGGAGGAGCATCCAACCATAGAAGCTTTGCCAAAGCAAACATTGGAGCTTCATGCAGTCCCCGAGCTCATCAAGCTGCTGTCAAATTGTCCAAGCTGTGCTGGATTGGAAAACAGAGGTTAAATGATGATGTTGATGTTTCAGTGTCTGCCTACCAAATCCACTCTCAGGGTTTTGACCAGTTGGTAGCTATAATAGAAGAGACTTGTTCAAGGTGCTGAGCAGTGAGACCGAATCTATAACCATGTGGTTGGGAAGTGAAACTTCTTAATCACACAGCCGCAATACTATAAAACAATCACTAGAACCAACATATAAACTGCAATATATTTTTACAAGTAAATGATTTCTAACAGTGACAGATCATAATCCTCATCACTTCACATCCGTTCTTCTCACCAGCCTTCTAGATGAGTCAGGGTACCACAACTCACTTGAATGTTTCATTCTAAGTATAGCTGAATGCCTTTCCTAACACCAACCACCGTAATGAGCATACTGGGTACATTTTTATCATGGTACCAGCACCAGAGAGATTCTTATGTCCTTCGCTAGACAGAAAAGTCCCCTATGTTATTTCTATTCATTTAACCCTTTTGATACCAGCTTGCCAGAAACCACCCCTGGTTGTATGATACAAATTTTCTATTTTAAAGTGATCTAAATTAAAACCTTCCATCAAAATTTCATGTTAATTTATATTCCAAACACCAACTTAAGGACAAAATCATTTTACTAAATTCTTCAATAATTTAAAAATTGAAACAAGGAACCCTGCCACCACCACCATCTTTCTTACAGCCTGGAATCATTTCACTTGATATTTATCTTTTATTCTTAATACCGTCCTTTTCACCCACATTTTATATTGATCACCCTTAGCCAAATTCTCTCTCCTTCTCCACGTCTGTCATTCTCTCCAAGCACTTCACCTGCAGCTCTCTTCACTACATTCTTGCAACCAACCCAACCACATATTTCTCTTTCTAATCCTTCTCCTGTCTGCTGAATAATCATTACTACCCTGCTATATCGTTGGTTGTCCTTCTTTCATTATGTTCACCCCTCACACTCCTGTGCACTCTTGCAGTCTCTGCCTATCCACACTCCCAGTTCTCTCCCGACTCACCTCATTTCTTGAGTGTTTCCTCTTACCTCACCCAGGTACCTCATCACTTTTTATCGCTTTGTAGCTCAACCCTCCCTTCTAAAAGTTGAGTCACCATGTAGCTACTGTACAGCAAGAAACCTGCTCTGGCCCCTTCACATCTCTTGGTATAAAGTTGTTTTGGGATGTGTACTCTTGCAAGCTGCATGGTGACTTCACTTGTACTGGTGCCATGAAAAGAAGCACCCAGTATATACTGTAAAATGATTGGGATCAGGAAGGGCATTCGGCTGTAGAAATCATTTCGGATCTTTTTTAAAACGGGGGCCACATTTTTCATTAATGTTTTACGTAGTGTTTTTGGTACCGAAAGACTTTCAAACTTCGTATACTTATCTATTTTGTGTTATAGAACAGAAAAATATTTTTGTATTCGAATTTATTTCATGTAAAAAATTGTCTTATTTCGATAATTTCAACCAATCACTGACATCCATTCAGCCGATATACATTAAGTGCCGACTACATAAACAAACGATTCTTCGTTTTATTTGCTTTTTTCATTTTAAATTTGCTTTAACCCTAACCGTAGGGTTAGGGTTAGAGTTAATTGTTTCAGAATCGTTTGTTTATGTAGTCGGCACTTAATGTATATCGGCTGAAATTACAGAAATACAACTTTAACATGGAATAATTTATGGATTTCTTTTTTTTTTTAAGAAGACTAAGAGAAAAAGATGTTTTATATGATACATTCTACCAGTGTTCCAAGTCTCAAAGTGTTTCGTTAATGAAAAATGTGGCCCCCGTTTTAAAAAAGATCCATCATTTCAAAATGCACAGTAGAGCACGATGCAGTCCTAGGACCCATCAAATCCTGTCAAATCATCTAACCCATACTATCATGGTATTTAGCTGTTGCAATTTTTCAACAATAATTTCCTCAAATCTCTTATAAAAGAAAATTGACCCCAACACTAAGTATTTCAGAGCATTGCGTCTGATAATTTATGGATTCTATCTTTCCACCTTTGTAATAATAAAAATGAAAGCTATTATCTCAGCAAGATTTGAACTCAGAACATAAAAACTAGTGTGGCTGTGTGGTTGAGAAGTTTGCTTCCTAACCACATGGTTGTGGGTACAGTTCCACTGCATGGCACCTCAAGCAATTATCTTCTACTATAACCTCAGGTTAACCAAAGGCTTGTAAGTAGATTTTGTAGATGGAAACTGAAAAAAACCTTTTGTATATATATGTGTGTGCATGTCTTTGTCCCCTGCTTCCACTGCTTGACAACCAGTGTTAGTGTATCTACATCCCTGTGACTTAACAAAATCTTACTTTGGTAAGATTTGAACTCAAAATGTAAAAAGGAATAACTAAATACTAAAAACAAAAAAGAATTCAAGAGAAGGCAAAACGATTTGAAACAGCAATGTGCACTGAGTGAAAGATTGACAGCAACTGATGCTCTCCTGCTAATAATCTCAGCTTGTCACTGTTTTCTATGTTCATTACTTGGGACACTCTTCATCGCCTAAAATGCATCAACAGTGAAAGAAGAAATAGGGCAGAGTATTTGGTAAATAGCAAACAAGACCTGCTACAGTATGCTGCTAATGCAGACGGATTTACCAAAAATGGACTTGAGAGTGCTAATGAATTCTGATCACAAATAGCCCACAAGAGAGAAGAAACTCTACTCCACAAGGAATTACATGGTCAGCTAGACATGGCCTGGGCCTATACTGGCCGAAACATATCAAAGTTATAGTTCCACCGTGAAACTAACAACTTAAAAGACCAGGAAATATCATGGAGGACCAAAAGCTTAATCATCGCTGCCTTGGATCAGGCATTGAATACCAACTCAGTGAAAAGATATATATATATATATATATACCACACAAGTGCAATGAAACTCTGCAGAATTTGTTGAAAGAGGGTTGAAAGTGTGACTCACATTGTTAGTGCTTGTGAAAGTCTTGCACAGAAAAAGAGTACAAGCAAGGTAACCCAAAACTTCCATTGGCTACTATACCAGGAGTATGGATACAAGGTAACAGGTGCTTGGTACCAACATACAGCAGAAAAGGTAATAGACGAAAAGGGGAAGGCAAAAATTTTCTGGGACTGACTTCCAGACAGACAAGGTATTAGAGCACCAGTGGTCGAATATAGTAACCTTCAGGAGGGACAAACAAGTGTGCCTAATAATTGATATGGCAGTGCCAGGAGATCAACATATTATCATGAAAGAAGGAGAAAAGATTGATGAATACAGAGACCTGAGATCGCCAAGATGTGACAGCTACAAGAGTCAAACAAAGATTGTTCTTGTCATCGGAGCATTGGGTTCAATACCACCCAACCTGAAGAAACATCTGAAAACTTTAGAAATGCCCTACAATCTAGGTGTATTGCAAAAATCAGCACTACTTGGAACAACACACATATTGTGTAAAGTACTGTCTGTCTGAGGTCTTTGTTGTGACTTGACAGAGTACAAACCCTCGGTAGACACAATATCTCCAATCAACATCATAATATTTGATGCTGTGCGATGTCTTAAATAATTGTTTTGGCACAAGGCCAACAATTTTAGAGGAAGCAAGTAAGGCGATTACACCAATAAAGTGCTCAACTGGCACTTTATTTCATTGACCCTGAAAGAATGAAAAGTAAAGGTAATTGTAGCAGAGCTTGAACTCAAAATGGGAAGAGTTATAAGAAATACCACAAAGCATTTTGTCCAACAAACAATTCTACCAGCTTGCCATTTTATCATCATTTAACATCTGTTTTCCATGGGTTGGATGGTTTGACAGGGATTGGCTAGGTAGAAGACTGACTGCATCAGACATCACTGTCGGTTTTGGTAGGGCTTGTATGGTTGGATGCCCTTCCTAATGTCAACCACTGAAGATTTTGTCCAATGCACTGGTGCTTCTCTCAGTTTGCCACCTTACCTAATAATATCAACAACAACAATAATTATAATATAGCAAATAACTTTAATGACATTTGTTTATAAAATTCTCAAATAATTCCATGTCAAATGTTTAAAATGGTAATACTTCTGAGAGAGGAGAGACTGAGACTTGGAAACACATTTCAAAACCTTTTCCAGATTCAGGAGCATCCAGCTTCCCATGAGCAGTAATAACACACCAGCTTTCATTTTTCTTTTCATGTGGCATTATTATAGAAGACAAAGAGTTTCCACACACATCTTGTTTCTCTGAAGAAGATTAAATGATAAAGATAAAATAACATAGCTATCTGTATTACATATAAAAAAAAGTAAATGAACTAGCATTCACCTGGAGATAACATCTCTTATGAACTCGCTGTGTTTAAAAACAAATCATATTAGTAGCAGATGAAAATTGTTCACTAGCAGAGGTGAGAATGTTAAGTGTACATTTTGGCCTCTTTGGTCCTTGTCACTAGCACATACCCACTGCTAGCTGCACACTAAGACAACTGATAAAGGAAAACAGTGACTGGAAAAAAAAAAAAAAGAAAAAAAAAAAATCACTAATGTTATGGTAAGCCACCTAGCTGAATGAAAATTTGTTAGATGCAGCAAAAGCAAAATTAGATTAAAATAGCCACCTGTGTGTCATATTCAATGCAGATATATCACAAAAGGCAAATTAATTGCAGTATTTGTCTGCTACTGACATTTTTGTGTTTTTAAGCATCCATAAGGGACATTATCCTTGGAAGAATATGCCTTTCATGATGTACCTGCATAAAGTATGATACACAGATGGCTACTTTAATCTAAGAGGTTCTAGTCAGAGGGGTTGCAGTTAACTTCCATTAACAATTTACTTATCTAGGTAATAAAATGTCTAGCGGTGAAAGTGATGTAAACACACATCATGATAAAGTCTGGAATGCTATCAACAAGTTAACTCTAATGTGGAAATCTAGACTCCTACACATCCAAAGGGGCCTCCTTCAAGCAGCTGCTACCTCTGTTCTTTTGTATGGCAGCTCAACATGGACCCTTACCTCCCAACTGGAAAGAAAATTGGATTGAGTCTCCACTCGTATGCTAAGAGTAGCTTTGCCTGTCACTTGAAAAGACCGTCTGACCAATGAATGATTGTACGGGAACCTTTGTCCAGTATCAGATATTATCAAAGAGTATAGAGTTAGATTCACAGAGCATTGCTGGAGTGCTAAAGACATAGTATATATAATGATATGCTAAATACAACAAAACCAAAAACTTTAGCATTTAGATTACTTTGTCAAATGTAATGTTTATTCACATTATTTTGAATTAATCGAGCATTGTCTTGTAGCTTTGAGAAGCAAGATCTGGCCAGTTTGTACATAAAGCAGGTAAAATACTTGGGCCTGACATGGCTGGCTTAAATGCTAAAGGGTTAAACAAGAACGGGATGTTAAGGGTTAATGAGAAAAGAGAGTGATAAGGGCAGTGTGATGGATTGTGTTGGGGAGGCCAGGGGATATCCCACATTATGTACATGCTTTGTCTTGACATCATTCCCTATTTATAAACAAACATCACCTCCATAAAAGTGGTGTCATTCACTTTTAAACTTCTGTAAAAATCTGTGTGATTCATGTTGAAATGACCTGAGGAAATATTAGAGTGTTAGTGACAGGAAGAGCATCCAGCTGCAAAAAAAAAAAAATTACCTCAACAAATTTCATCTGACCCATAGGTTAGTCCACATTACCCCATAACGAAAACAAGGCTAGTTTCTTATTCTCTTTGTGTATAGATACTCTTTCCTGGAGAGGACACCAGAATTGCTCATTTTTATCAACTGAGTGGACTGGAGCAACATAAAATGATGAAGTGTTTTGCTCAAGAACACAACACATTGCCTGGTCCAGGAATTGAAACCATAATCTTAGACCACGAGTCCAACACCCTAACCACTAAGCCACACACCTCCCACATTTGACCCCTGCAAGTATGGATAATGAACTTTAACCCTTTAGCATTGAGATTATTCCGTCAGATGTAAAGCTTATTGGTTTTAATTTATTACACATTATCTTGTAGCTTTAAAATTTCCATGACATGAGTGTTTATTTTTAGAATGACATTGTAGGGTAAGTTGAGAGGCCAGATCTGGCTGGTTCTGAAGATAAAACCGGTAGATTATTTTAGCTGGATTACAGCTGGTTTAAATGCTAAAGTGTGAAAGGTTTCATTTCTAATACAGATGCTAATTGACCAAATGACCTTTACAGTTATAGATCTTTGTTCTTTTTAATATAATTTTTTACTCTTTTTTGCATGACTTAGAAGTGAAAGAGCAATACTCACAACTCATTATGCTTTTTTTTTTCCCCCTCAAAAGGTATGAAATTCTGAGACTAAGAGCAAAGCCTAAAAGTGAAATCTGCTAAAGGGATATCTAAGGACCAGGCAGTAGGTTTCTAAACAAGCAATGGATTAAATACACCAATTTTCATGGAGAAATAGCCGTGTGGTTAAGAATTAAATCTGCCCCTGTCCTGCAAAAAAGAAAAATCCAGTGGACATTAAATGATGAATGTTTTGTTGAAACCAAGTGTGAAGCAAAAGGCCCTTGTGCAAGGTACTGTTCAGCTACATTGAACTCGAAACCATACAATACTATTCTATATTTCTGAAATGAAGAATCTATATTATGTATTTGTCAGACTGGTAACCTCATGATTGTTGCTTTCATTATGTTTCAGTTGTGTTCGCTCCAACCTTCTTCAGGTGTCTTATGATGAACTTGATTGTTATATCAGAATTTTGATACATTCCACAGAGAGTAGAACGAGAATAGTGTACCTCTGTGAATCAAAGAGTTAGGTTTGAAATTCTGATACAACTGAGTTTGACACAAGACACGAAAAGAAGAATGGAATGTACAACAGCCAAAATGTTGCGAAAGCAATAAACAAGATCAAGACACCACTCTGGTTAATACAAACAGTGTACATAATTGAAAGCACACAATTTCAAATTGAATTTCATAACCATGTAGCTATGTTCTTGGTTAGGAAATTTCAACTGAAAAATATATGAATAAAAGAGACTGTAACTGATCAATATTTACTTACGAATTAACTGTTCAATGATTTCAGTTTGTTTACTGATTGGGAAAAATAAGAAAGTGTCTTTCAGTGTCAAAGGGCATGTTAGGTGAGAATTGTTCCCAATATAGAGCAGTGTTGGGTTATGCCCTTGTGAAGTTCCACCAATCTTCCACACAACCGTTTCTTTCAATATAATATCAACAGAAAAAAAGACTGCTGTAGATTCTTCATAATTCACTTGAACCTGAATAATAAATAATAAAATATTAACTGTTACAACAATAATTGGCACAGGGCCAGTAGTTTTAGCCAATTACATCAACTCAAATACTTGGCAGGTAGTTTATTTTATCAACCCCAAAAGGAAGACTGGCAAAATTGATCTCAGCAGTATTTCAACGCAAAACACAGAGAATCAAAAGAAATGCTACTAAGATGTTTGATTGTCAAAGAGACATTATCAAGTATCAATAATATTAATACGCCAATTTGTTTTTTGTATATATCTGACGCATGTGTAACACATAAGAGAAAGAAATTGTTGAAATGTTGTTGCTTAAATAAAAATTTTTTTAACTATCTTGTAATTTCTGGAAGTGATTTGAAACCACCACTTATGTATTATTACTACTTCACAACACCCATGCCTACTGGGCCACTGAATCAGTAACAATCACTCAAGGATGAGACAAAGAAGGGGGAAAGAAATCAGCAAAGGATAGAACAACAAATGAGCCAGGACCAAAGAGAAGTGTATATTCAAAATAAGAGAGATCAGAGATCAACAGTATCAAGAACACATGAGTCAAGAATAAAGGCAGCTTAACTTAGAAAATATGAGAAGCAGAACTGGATCTCTCTTGGCCTACCAGCAAACCACAAAATCGCACCAGCCAACATCACCACCAAGTCCGTCATATGTGTGTGTGTGTGTGTGTGTGTGTGTCCCCATTGCTTGACAACCGATGTTGGTGTGTTTGCATCCCTGCAACTTAGCTGCTCAGCAGAAGAGACTGATAGAATAAACACCAGGCTCACAGGGAATAAGTCTAGGGGTCAATTTCATTGACTAAACAGTGGTGCTCCAGCATGGCCATCGTCAAATGGCAAACAAGAAAAACATTCCATACCACTAAACCAAGAGGGTACTCTGAATATATATGATGTATTTTAAGGCTAAATAGCAATTCTGTTTATGTTTGCGTAACAGATATTTTGGTTGGATTATATAGTTATCAGTTTTACACAATATACTTTTCTACTATAGGCAGAAGCTTTGAAATTTTTTGGGAGGGGGGGGGGCAGTCAATTAGATTGACTCCAGTACACAACTGGTACTTAATTTATCGATCCCGAAAGGATGAAAGGCAAAGTTGAGCTCGGTAGAATTTGAACTCAGAACGTAAAGACAGATGAAATATCGTTAAGCATTTCACCCAGCGTGCTAACGATTCTGCCAGCTCACCGCCTTTAACTGTCACAATATAGAAACATTTCCCATGGCACCAGCACACAGTTTACAGATGCTTACATATTTTTATATTTTCCGTGAATTTTTCACAGGTCCTGCTAGTAGAGAATATAAATATAATAAACAATTAAGATATTAACTCCATTAGCTTAAAGCTGTTTCTGCTACATGGTACAATGCCCTCATAGCTGAGTGCTTGAGTATCACCTTAAAGCTTCCTTGGAGCTTCAAACAAGAAGCACAATCTATTTTGGAAAACAATTGTACTGAAGCATATGTGTATTGAGTCCTAACACTGTTATTAGCATTGCAATACCTTAGTGAAATATATATATATATATATATATATATTGGAATGTTATAGATCATAAACATATTAAACTTACATCCATTTTATTCTGGTCAAAGATCTTGAAAGCATTCACCAGATTAACATTTCTGTTATTTTCTTTCAAGATACCAGTATAAAAAGCACCAATGATACTGTCTTTAGCAGTTTTTAGTCCACAACCTGAAATTGGATTCCAGAATTTACTAATTTAAAGAAGAAAAAAAAAATAAATAAAAGAATACCCTTATAGCTTAGTTAAGCAATAAAAAGCAATCAACTAGGAACGAGAGTGTGATGACGTAGAATTTATTTTGTTACATTTGGTTATATACTGTGAAGGCAAAAGCAATCAGCCAACTGGTGCTTCAGAGGAATTCTACCGAGCTGGAAGTCCCTTCCCTGCAGACCAGCTCACTAGCTATCCCACAGTTCATCCATAACCAGTTCTTGGGCAGTGCAGCGGTGAAATCTCTCCACTAACTCATTGGCCCAGGGATGGTAGGCTGTTGTGCACTTCATTGTGATTCCAGAAAGGTCACATGTCATTCCATAGATTCAAGGTGAATTGAGGGTCATGATCAGATGAGATGCTGTCTGGGACACTGAAACAAGCAACCCAGTTTGTGATGAAGGTGCAGCTGACCTGTGTTTCCATACTGTGCAGAAGGATAGCCTCAGGCCAACGTGTAGTGGTCTATCAAGGTCAGTAAGGTATGAGCAACCTTGCAAAGATGGTAGGGGACTGATGTAGCAGGAATGGGCCTGTGGTAGTTCATAATTGTCAAGAGGTGCTTTGGTGTGCTGATGGACTTTGGTTTGTTGACAGAGGATACAGGTCTTGGTCCACTCCCCTGTTTGCTTGGCCATACCGTGCCAGATAAATTTGCTTCACAGCAGACACTATGTGGCTCTAGAACCTGGGTGGGACATCAAAAACCTTTCGGCACCAGGCTAATGGGATGATTGGTTGTGGCTTCCCAGTGGATACATCACAAAGTAGGGTTGTGATGTTGGAGCTACAGTGCACATCCTGCAAGGAAAGTGAGGTGATCATCTTATCTACATTCCATCTTGATCTTATTAGAATAATTCTAATGTTAATAATAGGGTTTAATTATTTTGAAACATTCCAGTCACATCTTAAATCTATAGCACCAATATAGTTTTTTCTTATATTTTCATAGAAATTCTTTCTTCCAAACAATTCTACTTTCAGGTGAAAATAAAACTTCTGTTTCTTTCACCAGCCATCAGGTCTCCTGTCAGCTTGTTTACTTTATTTTGTTTTCAAAGATCATCATCAACTTTCAACATCTGTTGTCCATGCTGGCATGGGTTAGACGGTTTGACCAGGGCTGCACCAGACTCCAGTCTGATATCGCATGGTTTCTACAGCTGGAAGCCCTTAACGCCAACCACTCCAAGAGTAATGGTTGCTTTTATGTGCTAGTTGCATGACACTAGTATCTGGTACAACTATATTGTAGAGGGAAATTTGCCCAAGGTACTATGCTGTGGGACTGAACCTGAAACCATGTGATTTGGAAGCTGCTTTTTTAACCACACAGTCATGCTTATACTTAAAGACAGAATGAGAAATTTTTTTCTGAAATAATTTGCCAAAACAAATGTGGCAAATCAAGGAATTGCAACTATTTCTCTAGGCATGATTTCTTACAGAGTAAACTAGCACCAAGAGGTGAGATACTTTAGAGATATGGTCAAGCTGTGTCAGAAAAAACAAAGTAGATTGTAAAGAAACATTGTTGGTTTACCTTTTAAATTGACTGCAAGTTTCACATCTTGGAAGGAAGTCATAAGAAACTTTTCAATGTATTTCCAAATAATGATTCCAAAATTATAAGCTAAAGACATCCAAGGTTGAATCTTTGGGTCAAAAGCATTCATAATGCCAAAACCATTGAGCTAAAAATATCAATGAACAAATATGGATTTCTCACATAGGTACAAATTAATAAAATTTAAAGAAGGGTAAAGAAAGACAAAAAGGAAGAGGAGAGACAAGGAGACACAGAAAACTCTTGCCATTTAGGAAAAAAAAAGCAGGTGGGAATATATTTGGCAATGAGTCCAAGATACATTATGCTGAAAAGATACATTACACAAAAAACCAAAAAGTAATGGTAATTGCAGTGACACCTTCAATTACAGATTCTGAGTGAAGATTGAAACTGATGTCAAAACACTTCAGAAACACAATCATAAAGTATAGATCAAGTTCCACCACCACACATTTATCAATATCTATCTATTTACATTTTTATACACACACACACACACACACACAAATACATTTAAGAGAGAAAAATGAAAATATGAAAAACAGCATCCCTACAGCTCCAGTGTAGTCAACACCTTGCACAAAGTTAACAATTTGCCGTGCTGCATCTTCTCCACACCGTTTCTGAGCTTCCACAGTGCTAGCTCCCAGATGTGGAGTAGAGATCACCTTCTCATGCTGAATTAAGTTGGAATTTGTGGGAGGCTCCTGTAAGAAAAAAAATATAAGAAATCTTTTTTGAAAAAGATATATAAATACAAAAGATGTTTAAAATGCACCAAATACATACTGAAATCAGTCAACATATTGCCATGGCTCTATTTTTAACCATTTTGACAGCAAACCACTAGAGATCACCCTTGTTTCTATGACAGCTCCTATTTTGATGCCAATTGGTCTGAGACTGCTTTTGGTTCTATGATCGAAACTTCCTTTTTAATAGTGATCTAAATTAAAACCTATCAAAATTTCATGTTAATTAATGTTCCAAGTTGGCAGAATCATTAGCACGCCAAGCAAATTGCTCGGCAGCATTTCACCTGTCTTTACATTGTAAGTTCAAATTCTACCAAGGTCAAATTCCCTCCCACAAAATTGCTGGCTTAGGCCAAAATTCGAAACCAATTTATGCTCCAAACACCAGATTAATAATGACAGACATTTTACTAAATTCATTATTTTCAAAATAAATTGAAGCAAGGACAGTGAATTTACAAATATGATATCAAAAGGGTTAAGCAGATCTTATGTTCAAAGACATTCCAACCATAGCCATCCAGTCATTTTTTATCTAATCACAGTAAATCCCAGACTACATCATCCAATGATGGTAAGGTGGGATTTAATCCTTTTGATATCAACCATTTTAAGACCACCCTTAGATTTTATGAAACAAACTTCCTGTTTTAAAGTAATTAAAATCTTTCAAATTTTCACATTAATTAACATTCCAAATTATTTTAGCAAACTTCATTATTTTTAAAATAATCTAAAACAAAGTATAAAGAAAAATATGGCAATAATAGGGTTAATTATGAAACTCTTACCTGCTCAAAGACGTCAAGTGCTGCCCCTCCACACTGACCGGATTCTAAAGCTGAAAGCAAATCCTTCTCATTGATTATTCCACCACGTGCACAGTTTACCACTTTTACTCCCTTAGGACAGGATGACAGGGTTTGAGAGTTTATCAGATCTGAGACAAAAGACCAAAAATAAATAAATAAAATTAAAAACAAAATACAAAACAACACTTAATATCAGTGCAGAAACAATTAGGGAATGATGCTAGATTTAATCTTGTTTGCTTCTTTAATTTATATCTATTTTTCAAGTTTCATGAAGAAATATAAAAATTATCTTCATAGACTCAAGAAGCTCAGTTAAGAAGTTTGCTTTGCAGCCCTGTGGTTTTGGGTTCAGTCCTACTGCACAGCATTTTGGATGAGGGTCATCTTTAGCCACAGGCTATGGAAGATGACCCTTATGAGTGAATTCGGCAGACAGAAAGGCAAAAACTCCCTGGAAGCCTGTCGTACATATGTATGCATAAATATATTTGTTGTGGGGTTGTAATGTAGTCATATGTGCTGCAAATAACGTTGAGCATACATGATTGTTTAATTACATAATGAAACAGCAGTAATTAGTGTATCAAATCTTACGTTTGGTTTGGGGAATCAATGGGGTATGAACTGTGAGATAATGGGACAAGCGAAGTGTTTCTTCAAGAGATAATTTCGTAATATTGCACTTCAGAGCTTCTTCTTCTGTTACTATTGGGTCAAAACCAACAGTCTGAAAGAAAGAAAACAAACTTTAGAAGAATAATAATTAGGAAAACTATTTTAAGAGATTTAACTATCTTGTTCTTTTAAATCAGTGGTTCTCAACCATTATTTTCTCTATGGACCCCTTGATTCCTATTTTACTCAGACCCCACCCTCCTCCCCAGCTATTTAATGTTTGAAAAATCATATTTTTATAATTATTTGGAATTGAATAAAAAAAATTAAAATATTTTAATATATTGTTTAAATATAACCAATTTATTGCATTTAAATTTCAACAAAATCTTAAATGGACCCCAAAGAGTCATATGGACCTTGGTCAAGAATCAACGTTTTGAATCAAATTGTATTTAAATTGTGTTTTCAACTTTCTCTCCAAGGATAATAAAATAAAGAACCAGTCAAGTACTGGAAGTGATGGTATTCACTAAACTCTTTGTGTCAAAATTGCTTTTCAAAATTAATCAAAGCAAATGAGAAGAGTTAAATGTTTAACCTCTTTGGTACCAACCAGGGCTGGCTCAAGGTACTAGCATCTCAAGCAGTTGCCCAGGGTGCTATGAGCTAGGTGGCACCAAGGAGAGCGTGACAAAGACGAGAAAATTTCCACAACTATCAGCTTGTACATGCCGAAGTTCAGCTTGCCTGGGGCAACAGCCACCCTAGGGTCAGCCTTGGTACCAACCCACTGAAACCACT
>NC_068990.1:17272609-17273947 GCF_001194135.2 Octopus bimaculoides
AACCTCCTTTAGGCCTTCTTTTGGATATTTAGATTTTTCTTTTTCCTTATTTTCAAACAATTATCTTAACTAATTCTACGGAAATATGTTGCCAATGAAATTTCATAAAAAATCAGATTAGCATAAAAAAAAAAATGTTCCTTACCTTCATACCAAAAGACTGCATACGTTTTGCAACTTCTCTGCCTATACGACCCAAACCAATAATTCCAAGAGTTTTGCCATACAACTCAGTACCCATATATTTTTTGCGGTCCCACAAACCTTCTTTCATAGATTTGGCTGCTTGAGGAACATGCCTAAATGTAAGAAATAATTAAAGAATTTTTAAAAACCTAAAATATACATGGTTCAAATTAACATTTCTGCAATAGAAAGACAGCAAAGTGATGGAGCTAATCTTGTGGGCTTTAGTAATATATCTGTCAAAATTAGTTTGGATCTAGCTGAAAGAGACTTGACTTTGCCTTTCATCTCTCTGCATTCTATAAAGGCTTGAAGTGTTGACTGAATTGATTAAATATGTAAATCTCCGATGTCGTGGCTATAGACACAGACATGACTATGGTCAAGAACTTAGCTCTCAATGACATGGTTTTGGGTTCAGTCCCACAGCGTAGCACCTTGAGCAAATGTCTTCCACTACAGCCATGGGTTGACCAAATCCTTGTGAGTGGATTTGGTAGATAGAAACCGAAATAACTTATTGAATATACGTATAAATATGTATGTGTGTGTGGGTTTCTGTCTTCTTGTCAGGACATCGTGATTGTTATAAATTCTCCAAAAAACATGTCAGGACAGAGAAGTAAATTCATGAGTGCAATACCTCTGACTAAGTTTACTCAATAAAGGCTCACTTGTTAAACAACAATGACTATAACAAGTCTCAAAACACTACAACATGCTTCTGACATTAGAAATATATAAACATTATGAACAAGAAACTTGTAAGACTAACCTGCTGAGGGCAATAATTAAAGCACATGTATGTTCTGTGGCACTCAGTGTGTTTGACATAGGAGTACTGGAAAACAAAACAAAAAGATATATTTAAAAAAATGAAATAGTTAAAAACAAAATTTTAAAATAAAATCTTTAGTACAAGGTGTAAATCTTCCAAGAAGTTAAAGAAAGAAATAGGATTTTTTACTATATGCGAAGACATGGCTGTGTAATTAAGCTTGTTTTGCATCTATAGTTGTGTGTTCAATCTCAGTTCTTTGCATTTGGCACCTTAGACAAAAGTTTTCTAACAGTCACAGATTAGTCAGTATTTTGTAAGTGGAATTTGGTCAAAGCTCATTGTATATATATATATATATATATATATATATA
>NC_068990.1:17273957-17276891 GCF_001194135.2 Octopus bimaculoides
ATATATATATATATATATATATATATATATATGTATGTATGAGGTCTGATCAATAAGTATCAGGACTGTTGCCATAGTAACGAAAGTGGCTTTTTGATCAGTTCAAAGCAGATTTGGCACAAACTTATAAACATACATCTCATACACAAATCTTCAATGATAATGGACTATGCTGAACCATAAGTAATCTGCACATGCTCTGATAACTCATGGATGGTGAATTACTTATCTCCCCCTCACAGCTGCAGGCACATTTGTGAGGTTTTTCTCAGTTTGGCTAGTTGTGGGTCTCCCAGAATGTTTGTCAATATGGACATTTTTTGGCCATCTTGGAAACATCTGAGTTACTCGTACACTTGTGTGCAGCTCATACACTCCTCTGCATACACTTTCTGCAACTTTGTGTAAGCCTCTGAGCAGGTATTACCATGACAACTTTTTCTATCCTTGTCAATGTGATGACCACATCCTACACCTTCCTTCCAAGCACTGCTGTAAACAGCATAAGTCAGCTAAAATGTTAAAGCAGTGTGCATGCACAGCAGAGTTCAAGGTCAATCTTCACTAAGTGGCTTTACTGTGTGTTTTAGCTTCGTTACTATGGCAATAGCCTGGATTACTTATTTATCAAACCTCACGCGCGTGCGTGCGTGCGTGCGTGCGTGTGTGGACATTCTTAAACCTTTCCACACCATCTCACCTGAAAATGACTGGTTCTGCAATGCAAACTTCTTTATTAAGGCAGTGGTTCTCAACCAGGGTCCACATCAAAACCTTGTGAATTGATTTTGCAGGCAGAAAGTGAAAGAAACCTATCATGTGTTTGTATATATGCAATACATAAAAGACACTCTGTAAAGTGGTTGGTGTTAGGAAGGGCATCCAGCTGTAGAAATCAAACCAGAACAGATGACTAGGGCCAGGTGCAGCCCTCTGGCTTACCAGTTCTGGTCAAACTGTCTAAACCATGCCAGCATGGAAAACGGACATCAGATGGTGGCAGCAATGATTGTGTGTATGTGTTCTAAAGTATCTCTTTACATTTCATTATTTTTTGGGAAAGGGGAGAGGCTCACCTAAAATACGACATGTTAACAGAGCCATTGCTAAGACAGAAAAGAACAGAGTTTCTCAGATATAAAAGCAAACAAACAAAAACCACTTCATTACTTAATGGTAAGATACAAGGGATGGTTCAAATAAGAATAGCTGTTGACATACAAAAAAAAAAAGTATCATTAGAGAAATCAACAAAATACCATAGGAGAGATGGAAGTGAATAGAGTTGGCTAATTTTCACTTACTTCATTACAAGAACACCACGTTTGGAACATTCTTCAATATTGACATTGTCAATGCCAGTCCCAGCTCGAACAACCAATTTCAGATGTTTCGCTTCATCTAACAAGTCAGAAGTCACTGTTGTGGCTGACCTAATAACAAGTATGTTTGCAGACTGAAAAATGAAAAGATAAAAATCTATTAAAACCTCATAAAATTAGATATACTGTCAACCCAAACTTATTGGTTATTTGGTATACTTAAACATTTTCCATTCTTTATTCTTAATACTTTAAATACTATTTTTCAAAAACAATGTTTCATCGTTAATTACTTTGTTTTAGTCGTATCTATGCTTAACACTTTAGATTCTCTCAAATTTAATTCTTATTTATTCACATTGTTTTGAATTGATTATCTCATAGCTTTGAGATCTTAATGGTGATTGTGTATTTTTTGAATGGCATTGTAGTACATGTGTGAGAGGAGAGATCTGGGAAGTTTGAGCATAAAACTACAAGCCAATGAAACATAGGATAAAATATATAATGGTATAATTGCCACAATAAAAGTTATCTTGTGCTTATGGAACTTCGTTATTGCCTTGTATAGCATGTGATTTTTTTTTTTTCATCAGCCTTTTCAACTTGGAGTACAAATATCAAACCAAATTTCAATTTACGAAGTCATTTGGAAACTATGAACAATGACTCGATACAAGAATTTGTGAAGAAATTTGCGATGTTGTTTTCCCAATAAATGCGAGTCGTGAAATGAGTGCTACGTGGTAAAATCGTTGGTATGGTAGACATTGGCAATGCCATCGCAAATAAATATCCATAAGAATGTTTTAAAGAAACGGTAAAATGAAATTGCAAAAAGTAATTGAGGTATTGTATATGCAATTCCTATGTCCTTGTCATTTTGGTTCACTTTGAAATACGGGTCAACAGTGAAGCTGCATGTATGATTGTATAGAAAGATGCAGTAATGGCTAATGAACGTAGTAATATAAATAAAATGGTAATCACTTCCGAGTCTTTCTCTGTCAACTCTCAAAAGTTCTGCCGAGATATTTTGGCAGACTTATGATAGGGTTTTGAAAACCCTATCATATCGATCTTGTTCTCCGCTACAAAACGTGTCGGTGAGAATGGAAGCTTTTTAACCAATATACAGCAGATATGATTATGAGCATTGCTTACACATGGTGACTGCTAAGATTAATTAAGCTAACTTAATTACAGTTTTATAGTATACAATTATATGTCGGCTGCTAAGAAATGATTCTCAAAACGAACATCTCTATATCTATAAAACAGAGGATGTTAGTGTGTGTGTGTGTGTGTACGTGAATATTGTTTATGCACGTCCACAAATTAGCACGCATGTCGCTCCAATTTTAGGAGATTCGGAATGACCTTATGTGCATTTTGGCCAATTTTTTCTCTCAGAGGCACCCGCGTATAGCTGTAAAAATCGATAAACTTTTACGAATTTTGAAGTTTGTTGACATGGCGAAGTCAAATCTGTGCGTACGCGATGAAGGAGAGAGAGAAAGACAGAGAGAAAGAAAGAAAGAAATAGTGTGTTTGTGACGGGGGGGTACAGTGTTTGCTAAGAGTTTACTTTGCTAGTGTCTAAATAAAAAAA
>NC_068990.1:17277269-17279375 GCF_001194135.2 Octopus bimaculoides
AAGTTTAGTGTTAGGATTAAGATTAGGGTTGGTGTTAGGGTTACGGTTTTAGGGTCAGGGTTAGGGTTAGGGTTAACCTAGAAGGGACAGGCCCCTTATTTTTTTGTTAAAGCTGTTGGTAAGTTTTCCTAAGTTACTCCAATTCACATGCCCAATGCAAACCTTCAGATCAACCTTTTCCTATGCAGATCTCTAATGCAACTTTTAAAAAAACAGTCAATGAGTGGAAATAACCAATAAACTGATTCCTTATGGGATTTCCCAATTAAATTGCCAGCAAACCATTTTCAGCCAAACCAATTTCAACGGATTTCGCTCAAATCTGATGTCCATGTTATTTTGGTTTGAAATAAAGCACTTGGTCACTTAATAATCCTAGCTTAATGCCGAGCAGCGTCGGGCTATACTGCTAATCAGCAATAAAATTGCTATATTCTTTCTGCAGACTAGGTGCCACTCAAACGGCGGTTTTCGCATCACATTCAATTCACTACTTATTCCATAGGTCGACTGTGATTTTATTATTGGTATTACAACAGATGCACAGAAATAAAAACTAAAATTTGTGACCTTATTCCAAAGTTGCCATTATAATTGATAGTAATAGTAAATTCTGCAAGGATGCTTAAATAAACTACAGAGAATATGCAAACCTAACAATTGAAAGATCGAGAGATGATCTTTGGTTTAGATACACGTTTTGCGATAAGCGAGATCGTTAGAACATCAGGCAAAATGCCTTGCAGTATCTGTTCTGACTACCTGCGTGCGAGTTCAAATCCCACCAAATTCAACTTAGCTTTCATCATTACAGGAGCGATAAAAAGTTCCAGTCAAATACTAGATTCGAGATAACCGAATAACCTCTTCTACTTAAAATTGCTGGGCATGTGCTAAAATAAGAAGCAAGTATTTCGACTTATTCTGCTTGAGCACAATCAGAACCCTGCACGCCCTCTTGATCGTTCGATATCAATGAAACGAGGATCTCAAATAATCGGAAGTATTTAACTCACTATATTACAAATGCAGAACTGTTATATGCGAGTGTAGCATGCTGCCCTGCAGTATCCACCCCACCCCATCGGTCGTATTTATAGCCGATATCTAGAATAGATGTTGTTGGCACTCCGTCGCTTTACGACTTCGAGGGTTCCAGTTGATCCGATCAAAGGAACAGCCTGCTCGTGAAATTAACGTGCAAGTGGCTGAGAACTCCACAGACACGTGTACCCTTAACGTAGTTCTCGGGAATATTCAGTGTGACACAGTGTGACAAGGCTGACCCTTTCAATTACAGGTACAACAGAAACAAGAAGTAAGAGTGAGAGAAAGTTGTGGTGAAAGAGTACATCAGGGTTCGCCACCATCCCCTGCCGGAGCCTCGTGAAGCTTTAGGTGTTTTCGCTCAATAAACACTCACAATGCCCGGTCTAGGAATCGAAACCGCGATCCTATGACCGCGAGTCCGCTGCCCTAATCACTGGGCCATTGAGCCTCCACATCTAGAATAGATAACCTGGTAATAAGTGAAGAAAATTATGTAATACACCATATACCCGTAACGTTTTGGATCCAATCTAGAAATATAGAGGGTTCATACAACCTACGCGCTATTAAATGGACAGAAAGTGAATATTAGGGGTGGACAAAATTGATAAGTGGGGTAAAATGAGTAATTCCTGATTTGCTGTTTATTATAAACTATTACATTGCAAGTTTGCATTATTTTAGGGAGTAAAAACTGGCCAGCATACATAGCTGCTGAAGTTGAGTTTGAAAGAGTCAAGTGACAAATACTTTTCCAAGAAAATTTTCTTCAACATTGACCTGATTGTAATAGAGGCACGTAAAAGGCACCCAGTACACTCTCGGAGTGGTTGGCGCTAGGAAGGGTATCCAACCGTAAAAACTTTGCCAGATCAGATTGGAGCCTGGTACAGCCTTCTGGCTTGCCAGTCCTCAGTCAAACCCATGCCAGCATGGAAAGCGGACATCAATCGACGATGATGATGTAGGCAAAGCGAATCCAGGCAAAAAAAAGAAAAATAAGTCACATGCTATTAGCTGTCAGAAGTGAAAGTGCTCACTGCTAGTGAAGTATCT
>NC_068990.1:17281910-17288127 GCF_001194135.2 Octopus bimaculoides
CGCTTGACTGCAGAATATATAAGCCGAATAATAGCAAGTGGTTTACCACACTGAAATGGTTTATTTATTTATTTATTTAAGTTGTTATTTTTATTTTTAACTGTTTAGTGTGAGAAAAAGAGAAAGAGGAATAGAATGTAAAGGAAGGAGAAGGAGAAGAAACAGAGGTGAATGGCAATAGAGAGAGAGAGAGAATAGGAGAAAGTGAAAAGAGAGAAGTAAATCAAGAATAAAAAGATAGGAAGCGTGTGAGGAAGGAGAAAAAGGATAAAGTGATTGGGGAGGAGAAAAGAGAGAGTCGGAAAAGGAAGAAGGTGAATGGGGCGAAAATAGTTAAAAGAAAGCAAAAGAATGGGTGATGGGGATGCGGGTGGAGGTAGTAGTGGTAATAAAAAGCGAATAAGGAGAATTATGAGAGGAAGGGAGGGCGGTGAAAGAACGGAAAGAAAGAGAGTGAAGGAAGGAAGGAAGGAAGAGAAGACGAAAACGGGAGAAAAAAAGGCAGATCTTGAGAAATGACAAGGAAAAGAGTGAGCGGTAATGATCTTTCCCTTATTGTTTTGTCTTCTTTTCTTGTATATTTCTTCTATTCTCTCTGTCTTTCCTTTCTTTCAATCTTGCCGCCTCCGTCATTTCTGTTTGTCTATCTTTCCTTTTAAAGTTATTATTTATCCTTCGTTTATTTCTGCTTTTTTTCCATCTTTCATTCATTCCATTTTGTTTTCTTCCTTTCTTTTTTTCCTCTTTTTCTTTCTTTCTTTCTTTCTTTCTTTCTTTACTTATTAATTTATTCATTAATGCCTGTCATTCTTTTTGTCACTCGGCCTCTCTTATCTAGGAATATACTTGCCCCTAATAAGTAGCAGATCTGAGGTTATAGGCGCTCCAGTCCCAAACATTTCACATCCTGTCATTTCCTAGGCACAGTGCACCACCACCACCACCACCACCATCATCATCATCATCATCATCATCATTTAACGTCCGTTTTCCATGCTGGCATAGGTTAGACGGTTTAACTAGAACTGGTAAGCCAGAGTGCTGCACTGTATTGCAGTCTGATTTGGCATGGTTGCCCTTCCTAACGCCAATCACTCTAAGAGTGTAATGAATGCTTTTTATGTGTCACTGGCACAAGTGCCATTCACGTGGCACTGGCCAATGGCCATGACTATGGTTTCACTTGACTTGACAAGTCTTCTCGAGCACTGCATAATGCCGAAGGTCTCAGTCACTTGTCATTGCCTATGTGAGGCCCAACATTCAAAGATCATGCTTCAACATTTCACCTCTTGCCTCCATGGGGCCCAACATTCGAAACCAGCAATGGGTGATATCACATTATTCTTTCCTAACTAGAGTGGGATTTGAGGAATAGTTTAGCTTCCTTTTCGAGTAGGTTGCACAACCATTTAGTTTTCCTTGTTCAGTTAGTTTTCCTTGTTCAGTTAGTTTTCCTTTCAGAAGAAGGTTAGAAACATTTAACCATCTTCTATCTATCAAGGTAAGTTTTCATAGAGTTTCTTACATCTACCTACAAATGGTTGCTGTTGTTAGACACTCATAGAGTCAGTTTCTCAGATTTTGTAGCTTATATTCTCCCCACTGGACAGGATGCTGGACCATTGCAGGATTACTTCTTTTTGCCAGCTGAGTGGACTGGAGCAACATGAAATGAAGTGTCTTGCTCAAGAACAGCATACTGCCTGGTCCAGGAATTGAAACCCCTATCTTACTATCACCAGTGCAGCATTCTAACCACAAAACCCTGTGCCTCTACTACAGTATGATCATCAGTATAGCCAATGTCAGAGAGGTACAGCTTTGCTTGCTGATGTTTTGATTATTTCTGCTTGATGGTGAGGCCTTTGTCTTTGATGGGATCAAGACTTTGCCTAAGGATGTAGCCTACTACAATCACAAAGAGAAAACAAGCTAGGATGTCTCCTTGAAGGATTCCTGCTGTTGTTGGCAACTCTTTACTTGGACTCTCTATGCTTTTCACAAAGTTTGATGGGTTTTCATACAAAAAAAAAACCGATCTCAACTGCAGTACCATAATTCAAAAGGGTATGTAACAAAACCCTTCTATTAACACCTTCTAATGCCTTAAAGAAATCTGAAAATTCAAATGATACATTTTACTTAGAGACGATGAGCTCTTCTTCAGGTTGATAGCTTTTGAATTTCCATCTATCAGATTCCACTTGTAATATACTGGTCAGCTGTAAGTTAAAGTAGAAGAAACATGGTCAAGGTGCCTCACTGTGGGATCAAACTTAAACACACAAACATGTTTAGATATGCTGAAAGTGATTGATGAAGCCACAAGTTCAGACACTCAGGCAGGCAAGGAATTTTCCCAAATTTTTAAAAATATCATTGAATGTGGCAATTACCCACCAGCCCTCCACCACTAATTTGTGTTCAATGTAGATGTGACAAATCTCTTTTTCCTGGAAAAGAAACCACCTTGCATTTTCATCTTCTGAGATGGAATATAAACAGTTCTGGGTTCAAGGCTGGAAAAGGTTATTTAATGAAGTACTCCAAGCTGAAGGAGAATACAAACTGAAGTGAAGACTTGTTTATTATTCAGAAATACAACAGCCAGTGAGGGGAATATGAGATGAGTATCAACCTGTGATTTTGAGGCCAAAGAAGAAGGCCTAGTTAAAAAAGAAATTTGCACACAGTGGTTTGTGTCATATTTTTGTCTGGCTGTGAAAAGATATTGTGGAAAACATAACATTGAATCTAAGGTTTTATTGATGATTGATAAGGTTCCAGGCCATCCTTCAATTCCTGATCTCCTTCAAACCTGTAATCCTGTTGATAGAGAAACACAGACAGATAGATAGATAGATGGATAGATAGCTAGATAGATAGATAGATATCACCAGAAATCACTTCCTTACTCCAACCTATGGATCATAGTGCAATTAAGACCTACAACTGTTCATCGCATACCAGGATGGAAAATGGACATTAAAGGATGATGATGATGACAATAAATGGTACTATGATAAACTGGATTCAGTATATGTGACAAAATGGTTGGCGGTTGGAAGTGTATCCAGTCATAGAAACCATGTGCAAAACTGAACACATGGACGAAATATGGACAAGTTAAGTACTTGTCTAGGAGAGCAGTAACTTCAAATAAGATGTGACACATGAGAGAAAGAACTCTTTGGTCTAGCAGCAGATAACTTCTCTAGTTGCCAGTGACATGAGGAAATGTGTGTAGTCCATTGTTTTTCAGGAGTTTATTTCTGTTGCTGTATGTCTCAGATGTCGTGGCTGGTAAGGAATGGCTTTGAGACCCATGCAGTATGCAAAAAAAGAGAGAAAAAAAGAGATGAAATGTTGCTGATTATATATATATATCTCTCACGATATATATATATATATATATATATATATATATATATATATATATATATATATATATATCGTGAGAGAGAGTGTATTAGAGAAATAGATAGAAAGAAAGCTATACATACATACATACATACATACATACATACATACATATATGCATACATACATATAGCAAAAGTTTGCTTATATGCATTTTCTATATATTATGCTCACAAGGCATTTTAAATGCAGACATGCACACACACACATGCATATATATAGTCAGGCAGAAGGATTGACTGATGGATATATATATAAGTATGTATGTATAAGGTACATGTGTACGTGTATATGCAAGTATACTACCACAAGTATTTTCTTGTTACTGTTTTCTTTTACTTTTGTCATTCACCCAACATGAAAAAGCTGATGCAATATTTTTACTGAGTCCTTTCTTCACTCTTTATAAGCCACAACTGTC
Source organism: Octopus bimaculoides (assembly GCF_001194135.2). Classification (NCBI taxonomy): domain Eukaryota; kingdom Metazoa; phylum Mollusca; class Cephalopoda; order Octopoda; family Octopodidae; genus Octopus; species Octopus bimaculoides. The sequence goes on from NC_068990.1 coordinate 17,285,755, forward strand.
TGACCTAAATGCAGTCTAGACTTGGCAGTATTATGTCAGTATGTCTCAAACGAAATCAGACCACCACCACCACCACCACCACCTCTGTTGCTGCTGCCAATGCAAAGCAACTTTAAAATATGCAAATTACTTGTTGGTTTGTGTTTAGAATCAGAGAAGTTGCATCAGTGAAGATTGCTTCTATATTTGTGATGCAGAGTAAAGAATAAAGAATTTACTTAAGAAACAGCTTCGCAAATCTTTAATCATTTTCCTGCTTTTATTTTTGTTTTTGTTTCTTAGTTTATTATTTTAAAATATTTTTTTTTGTTTTATACTGCACATTTCTGGGACTAACATAAAAAAAAAATGTCATCACCATCACCACTGGTGATGGTGAAAATTATGAAGATGATGATCCTGCTGGTGTTGTTGTTGGTGGTGATTATGATGATGGTGGTGATGATGATGGCAATTATAATGATGGTGATGAATGTGGTGGCAGCAGTGGTGACATATAATTAGAGTGGTGGTGATCACTTATCACATTGACTTCAATGCTGACAACAGTGGTGTGATGGTGATGATGATAGTGATGATCATAATCATCACCGTCATCACTATTGCCAAATGAAGTTATGTAAATATTAGCGAATATATTATTAAACTATACTGCACTGTTTGTCATGATATAAATTTCAAGTAATTGTATCATTATTATTATTATTATTATGTTGTTGTTTTTTCTTCTTTCTTCAAATTTTCTCACATTTCTCACCAAGTGTTTTCCATACACCTAGGGCAGAGAAACTCATTGTATGCGTTCCCAATTTACACACGCAAATTCACAGGTAAAACATGTATTTACAAAAAAAAAAAAAAAAAAAATTCATGAATGGATGTTGTTTTCACAGCAATAATGCTCTTCTTAGTACATGAGTCGTTCCAGTTAGCATGATTTTTTGCACTTCCTGTAGAGATGGTAAGCCTGGTATCATTTTCAAATAGGTTTCAGTACCTTTTTTTATCATTCCTAGAGATCCTACAATCACTGGTATGGTAGTTGCCTTGCTTTTTGCTTTGTATTTATACAAGTTGGCTGCAAGTCTCACCCAGAGACCTCAAGAGACAACAAGTTAGAAGTTCATGTTGGTGTTATGCCCAGGGTGTCATATATTTGGTTTATGACAAATATTTGTACATAGTATTGTTCTAGAGAATGTTTAAGAAAACAAGAAAATAATGAATTTGTTTTAAAATTTGAAATTACATAGACAGTATTTTGTCGGACATGGGTAGTCCACATAAGCACTATCTTTAGAATTTCTGCTATTTTGGGGTTTCCTAGTATCTAAGCTAGGTAGCAAACAGCCCCTTTTGCTATCATTCCTAGGGCACTTATGGCAACAGGTGTTGTTTTAGCCTTGAGACTCCACATTTTACTTGCTCAGTTTTCAGTAGGTCTTGACAGATACATTTATGTTGATTAGGACAGTCATATCAATGAGGAGGCTTGATTTTTGTCTGAAATATTTCAATCATCATCATCATCATCATCATTAATATTAAGGTGGTGAGCTGGCAATATCATTAGGACGCTGGACAAAATGCTTAGCCGTATTTCGCCTGTCGCCACGTTCTAAGTTCAAATTCCACCAAGGTTAATTCTTTCAGGATCAATAAATTAAGTACCAGTAAAACACTGGGGTCCATATAATCGACTAGTCCCCTCTCCACAAATTTCAGGCCTTGTGCCTATAGTAGAATGGATTATTATTATGATTATTATCATTATTATTGTGGAGGCGCAATGGCCCAGTGGTTAGGGCAGCGGACTCGCGGTTTCGATTCCCAGACCGGGCGTTGTGAGTGTTTATTGAGCAAAAACACCTAAAGCTCCATGAGGCAGGGGATGGTGGCGAACCCTGCTGTACTCTTCCACCACAACTTTCTCTCACTCTTACTTCCTGTTTCTGTTGTGCCTGTAATTCAAAGGGTCAGCCTTGTCACATTGTGTGACGCTGAATGTCCCCGAGAACTACGTTAAGGGTACACGTGTCTGTGGAGTGCTCAGCCACTTGCACGTTAATTTCACGAGCAGGCTGTTCCTTTGATCGGATCAACTGGAACCCTCGACGTTGTAAGCGACGGAGTGCCAACAACAACAACAACATTATTATTATGTGTGTGTGTTTGTATGTATTTATGTTTATGTGTGTGCATGTATCATGTATCTGTTATGTGATAGTTGAAATGAGGGTGGAGATGGAGTATATGTAATATGGGTATACCCCCCCCCTTTTAAATTTTGTTTTTTTTACGGAATCCTATGTTTCAGACCATGGAGAATCCGATTCTGGAAAAAAATTTTCAAAAATCTCAATTTCAAAATTT
>NC_068990.1:17288390-17298280 GCF_001194135.2 Octopus bimaculoides
GAAGGAGAAAGAGAAATAATCAAATTTTTTAGTTTTTCTCACCAACCATTAGACAGCGGGATGGAGTGGTGAGGGGTGTATGAATTAGTTTTGGAGTTTCCTCATAGAAAATTTGAAATTAATTATTCCCACCCACCATATTCTTAATCTCCATATTTTCCCACGTAGATTGAAAAAAAAAAAAGTTTAAATTTTAAAATTTGGGGTGGGGAGGGGAAATTAAAAATTTTGAAAACAAGGTTTTTGGCATATTCAGAATTTCCATCATCGAAAACATAGGAATCCGCTGAAAAAATTTTTTAAATAAAAAAAGTTGATTTTCTCATGCCGGTGTACATGTAAACATTAACCCTTTGCAGCTGTCCACATCATGCCTTACTGCCTTTACAGAGTCCACAGAGCATTGAGCACGAGTCACGATGTGAACATTTTGATACCCAGTGCACATCATCATCATACAAGTAACTCTTCCCAATATTCAGATGGTTTCCAGCCCTCCGTGTTGGCTATCGTTTTTCTCAATTACAACATTAATCTTTATGCTCTCCAACATCATCCACTGTCCATCCATACATCAAGATGTTCCTGAAAAAAAATGGACAAAAAACCCCCATCAAACTTAGCCCAAACACCATGTATGTATGTATTTATGTATGTATAAATATGTGTGTCTCTGAGTGTGCCGTGTATGTATACATGTGGGTTTGTATGTGCGTGTTTATGTTCGTGTATGTATCTATTTATGAGTGTGTATCCGTGTGTGTGTGTATATATACGTAGCTGCAGCAAGTTATTTCCCTTAAATCATTATCTTTTGTAATTAGATGCATTTATTTCTGGCGAGTATATATCTACATATACATGTATATTAATGTTTATAAGTGTGTACATGTATGTTACAAGTTTCCTTCAACTATAACCTCAGATTCACTAATGAATAAACTTGGTTGACAGAAACTGGACGAAGTCTGTCGTATAATATCATCACCATCATCATCATCATCACCATCACGTCCATTTTCCACACTAGCAAGGGTTGAACAGTTTGATAGTGTCCAGGGTTGCATCGACCTCCAACATCAGTTTTGGCTTGGGTTCTGCACGTGGATGCCCTTCCTAAATCCAACCACTTTACATTGATCACACAGATTATTGTGTTAGGTCTGCTTGTGTTTATAATTTACATAGATTTCAACTTGGAGTGTAAGGACCAATATCTGAGGAGAGGCTACACATATACTATTTCTGCATAGCTTTGGAGCCATACACGCACACACAGACATACATATGTACATAAGAAGTGCTTCTTTTAGTTTCTGTCCACCAAATCAACTCATAAGGCTTTGGTGAACCTAGGGCTATAGCAAAAGACATTTCTATTAAGTGGTGGTAGAGCAGGACTGAACAAAGGACCACATGGTTGAGAAACTGGCTTCTTAACCACACAGCCATGCCTGCACCTATTCTCTTAATACTTCAGCTAACAATGTTCTCTTCACAATATTCTCCTTCCACTTTGCCTTTTCTAAATTATAATAATATCAACTAAAAGGCACAGGAGTGGCTGTGTGGTAAGTGGCTTGCTTACCAACCACATGGTTCCGGGTTCAGTCCCACTGCGTGACACCTTGGGCAAGTGTCTTTTACTATAGCCTCGGGCCGACCAAAGCCTTGTGAGTGGATTTGGTAGACAGAAACTGAAAGAAGCTTGTCGTATATATATGTATATATATGTGTGTGTGTATATGTTTATGTGTCTGTGTTTGTCCCTCCCCACAACATTGCTTGACAACCGATGCTGGTGTGTTTACGTCCCCATAACTTAACGGTTCGGCAAAAGAAACCGATAGAATAAGTACTAGGCTTACAAAGAATAAGTCCTGAGGTCGATTTACTCGACTAGAGGCGGTGCTCCAGCATGGTCGCAGTCAAATGACCGAAACATGTAAAAGAGTAAAAGAGAGTAACTAACAACATATTAACAAATGTATGACAAACATTTATAATGTTTTTATTGAAGTGTCATTAAAAAAGTAAAACAAAAAAAATCTTTTCACAACAATGTCATATTTGTGTATTTTAAGAATAGACACAATAAACATAACCTTCAAAGGCACAAGTATGATTTAGCAGGTGTGATTTTGTTTAACTCTTGGAAGGTACAAAAATTGAACAACCAAATGGTTTATGGCTGAAAATAATGTTTCTGCCTATTAGCAAGCCATAAACACAAAAATTATGTGGCCACCCAGCCACTAATTATTCACAGCTGTAAATGCAAACCCATGTGGCTTCCCATTTTGTGTGTTCCATGGGTTAAAGTTTACCAAAATCATGCCCACTTCAGCTTACTTTGTGAGTTCAAAGGTGATTTTTCACAGTGGAGCTGGAAGGCCATATGTGTGGCAGTAGGATTTGGCTCTTTGTCACACCCCAGGAATGAGTCAGAAGTGGTTGAGTTAAGAACTCTTACACAGAACAGAGGTTAAGTGAATGAATTTTCATGAGAAATTCCTATTTATGTTTCATAAATGTTCCCAGAAAATCCAGGCAGTAACAAAAAAGAGCAAAACAGAAAAATGTAAGTTACTAAAGCATAATGAAACAAGTAAAAGTCAATAGATTGTATATACATTTACCTTGAGCCACTTACAAATATATTACACAATGTGAGTAATATATGATATTTTCTATCTGTTTCCCATATTCTGTACTATTTTCAAACAATGCATACAACTGCAATAATCAATTCTACTTATTTTATGCTTAAGTTTTTTTTCAATTTGACCTCAATTATAAAACTTATGCAATCCTATTTTTGTGGTAAGCTCATAGTATGACACAAATAAAACGATAACTGTTTTTATTTGTTCCTTTCAACCTCCAGTTACTGATAGCAAATGCATAAATATATATGTATCTGTACATGCGTGTGGGGTTGGACGTTTTTCCCTATGTCTTGCTTTTGTCGATCAATGGTTATGTTTTTAGCAAAAAACATGAGAAATTTTATTGTTGTTGTTTGACTGCAGCCATTGTGGGACAGTCACAAAGAGTTTTAGTTGAACAAATCAACCCCAGGATTTTCTTTTTTAAACCTAATACTTATTTTATCAGTCTCTTTTGTTGAACTGCTAAATTTAAAAAGACACCCCAACACTGATTGTCAAGCGGTGATGAGAGACAAACACAGACACAAAGACACACACACACACATATATATATATATATATACAGTATATGCATGATGGGCTTTCAGTTTTTGTCTACCAAATCCACCCACAAGGCTTTGGTCATCTTGAGGCTATAGTAGAAGACACTTATCTAAAGTGCCACACAGTGAGACTGAACCTGGAATCATCTGGTTAGGAAGCAAGCTTCTCACCACTCATGGTTCATTGATTAATTCTTAGCTGGTTTTGTGAGTTTAATTGTCTTCAGGAAAACCATTCATTATTCAGTTTGTTCATGAAGAGAACCATTCTCTTAATTTATGTATGTACATATCTGTCTATCTACACACACACACACACATATATATATACTTTATTAAAAAGCAGCAAAAATATCACAAAAACTGTTACTCAGAGTTTCACGTTTCCATTCATTGGACAGTTTTCAAATGTGTATCTCTCGAACTAATTGTATATATTTGCTTATAACCATATTTTTGTTCCATTCTAAACAAAACTATCCAATGAACAGGAACGTGAAGCTCTGAGTAACAGTTTTTGTGATATCTTTGCTGCTTTTTAATAAGGCATATTACTCTACCTCTGGTATTCGAGTACTATTTTTCCCACCTTGTTTCACATCTATGTGCTTACTCTGGTATATATATATATATATATATATATATGATATAGGTAATTAGGGTAAATTCCAGCCGTTTCCTCTCAAAGTACAATTATTCTATTATCGCAATCAATGTATCCATAGTGTTGTACGTAGAAACACACTTTAGAATTGAGAATTATGGAAATACTATTTGCACAGTTGTTGAATAACAAAACAAGAAAATGGAAAATTTGGGGTTTTATTTATCAAAATTATAATTATTAAATAATCTCAAAAAAAATTTCCATTTTCCTGAGAGAGGGGAGGGGGAGAGGGGAGGGAGAGAGAGGGGAGGGAGAGAGAGAGGGGAGGGAGAGAGAGAGAGGGGAAGGAGAGAGAGAGACAGCTGTGCCAATACCCAGTTGGTACTTATTTACAACCAAGTAGACTGGATCGAACAGATGTCCATAACTGAAATTGTAACACTTAATACTCAATACTTAACCAGTTCTTATATATGCATGATGTCATTGTCTTGCAGAATGATTAAGTAATAGATATTAGGTTATTTAACCCTTTAGCATTCAGCTTACCCTGTCAAATGTGAAGTTTATCTATTCACATTATTTTGTATTAATTACGTGTCATCTTGTAGCTTTGGGATTTTGATGATGTAATTGTTTATGATTTAGATGACATTGTCAGGTATGTGTGAGAGACCAGATCTGGTCACTTTGACCATGAAACAGGTAGACCATTTGGGGCTGAATATGGCCAATTTAAATGCTAATTTTTCTTAGGATCTGACCCTTAATGGTCTTACTTTCTTTATTAACCCTTTTGCATTTAAAGCAACCACATCAGGTCCAAATATTCTACTTGTTTCATGTTCAAACCAGCCAGAGCTGGCCTCTCACACCCACTCTACAATGTCATCATAAAAATAAACAATCACATCATCAAAATTTTGAAGCTATGAGATAATGTCTGATTAATTAAAAATAATGTGAATAAATAAGCATTTCATTTGACAGAGTAGTCTGAATGCTAAAGGGTTAAGAAAGTGCCATATCTGGCCCAGATATTCTACCTGTTTTATATTCAAACCAATAAGATTATGACTTCTTACCACTGACCTATAATGTCACTGTAAAAACTAAACCACATCATAAAAATCTTGAAGTTATGAAATAATGTATGATTAATTCAAAGCAATGTGAATGAATATATAACACATTCAACAGGATTATCTGAATGCTGAAGGGTTAAAACCTCCCGGAATATATGATTGACTCAATGCTAGACCTAATGCAGAGGTTATCAGAGCCTAATAAATTCTTGGATTCTTTCAGTTTTTGGTTCTTCCAGTATTGTTTCTCATCTGTTATCTCAAATTTTTATTCCACAAAGTCTTGTGTTCTTCTTTTCTGTCCAGAAATGGTACAGGTGTGCTTGTGTGATGGTTAAGATGCTTGCTTTCCAGCCATGCCATCTCGAGTTCAAGCCCACTAAGTGACATGTTAGGCAACTACCTTCTACAATAGCCCCAGGTCAACCAAATACTTGTGAGTGCATTTGATAGATGGAAACTGAAAGAAGCTTGTTATATGTATCCCTGTATACTTTCTTTTTTACTCTTTTACTCTGGAGCACCGCCTTTAGTGGAGCAAATCGACCCCAAGACTTATTCTTTGGAAGCCTAGTACTTATTCTATCGGTGTCTTTTGCCGAACCGCTAAGGTACGGAGACGTAAACACACCAGCATCAGTTGTCAAGCGATGTTGGCAGGACAAACGCAGACACACAAACATATGCACACACACATATATATATACATATATACGACAGGCTTCTTTCAGTTTTTCATCTACCAAATCCAATCACAAGGCTTTGGTCGGCCAAGACTATAGTAGAAGACACTTGCCCAAGGTGTCACGCAGTGGGAATGAACCTGGAACCATATGGTTGGTAAGCAAGCTACTTACCACTGTGTATGTTTGTGCATGTATGCACATGTACATGTGTGTGTGTGAGTGTGTGTGTGTGTGTGTATGTTTGTGTTGCATGTGTGTTTGTGTTGTGTATGTGTGCCCTTGTTTCAAAATCATGTAATGATTGTAAATGGGCATTAAGATCATACAAGCGTCGTTGCTCACTTTCAATCTTCTGCATAAAAACATGTGTCTGGCCATGGAGGAATATGACCTTGCTCGGAAAGAGATGAGGGTTGGTGACAGAAAGAGCATCCAGCCATACAAAAATGTGCCTCAACAAATCCTGTCTGAACCATGCAAGCATGGAAAAGTGGACATTAAATGATGATGATGATGATGATGACGATGATGTAATGTTTTCCTAAATCTGTGAACCAGCATGGAAAAAGGGATGTTAAATGATGATGGCGATAATGATGATGATGATGATGACAAATAATAGTTTGAAATTTTGGCACAAGGCCAGCAATTCTGGTGGTGCTTTTGGAGGTTAAGTTGATTACATCAACCCCCAGCACTCAAGTAGTAATTATTGACCCGGAAAAGATGAAACAGAAAAAAACCAACCCTTGTGATATTTGAACTCAGAACACAAAATCAGAACAAATGCCACCATGCACTTTTCATGGTCAAGTATCAGTTCTGCCAGGTCATTGCCCTAACAGAGACAAACAATGCACTCTAAACGATGATGATGATGATGATGATGATGATGATGATGATGGTGATGATGATGATGAACATGTTGTTTGTATGGCATGAGGCACATGGTGAGGAGGAAGAGGAGGGGGCATTATTTGTGTCATGAATGTGAAGTAGTACTGAAACAGAATGTGGAATAAAAATGTATGTTAAATTAAGCATATATTATGTAAATTTATTTAGAAACCTATTTTCAAGTAGACTGCCCCAGTACTTTTGTTGATTAACAGGTGATACAATAAACTACTGTATTGATATGTAAATGAGCAACGTGATGCCTGTGGTTCATTGTATTTGCCTTTGTGTAAAGGGGTTGGAAACTGTGCTCTGTTTCTCTCACTCACACTCTATCTCTGAATTAGATGGAGTAAACACTCTTGTTGGGTGACCAAGTTATTCTTCACTCTATTTTGCAGAGAGTGGGAGGAGGGAAGGAGGGAGAGTATATAGATCAGTGGCTCCTTTAGATCTCTTTGATTTCTATTTTAATCAGGAGGACCCTCATAGCCAATTGATGTTTAAAAAATCCTACTGTAATTTCATAATCAAATATTATTAGAAATTATATTTAAAAATTGTTAAAATATTTGGTGTATTGTCGAAGCATAACTAATTTATTGCAGATAAACTTTGACAAGAAAATCTTATATGAGAGTATTGTAGTTCACTTGAAGCATTGTGTATTGTTTGTAAAATATGTCTTGAATGGCACAACAATGCAGAGTGGACTATAATTACTGTTATAATTTAATTATCCATAGTCTGATATAATAATATTTCGGAATATAAAAATTCCTTCTTCAGATATCGCTGGGAATTGATCAGGTCACTGCTATAATCGGTTTTCCAATGGTTAGTGAATTTTTTTTTTTACTGGAAGCGTCCCTACAGTGGTCTCATGAAGCTCCTTCTGAAATTCCTCATGAGAAGTGCATGAAGGTGGCCATGTCTCAAGCTCTTGTGTGTTGGCACATCCACAGCACTGCTTCTAAGTTATGTATTATACGTGCAGATTCTTTTTTTTTTTTTTTTTTAATAATACATGAGCATGTTATCAGAAATGAACTTACACACATCCAGATGTAGCTAAATAATATATTGATTGCCAACCTCCAGCCTGTTGTCAATTTGGGACCCTTGTCTGTCTATGAGGATAGCTTCCTTAATTCTTAGAATAGCCAAATTTCTTTCATTCGCCTCAATTGTGACTGTTGTCGGTGTTCCGGCATCTGTCTAGATGTTTTCTGAAGGAGAAGACTCTCATGTTCTGGTGTTCTTTGATGCAGACGTGTGATGGTCTTGTTATGCTACCCACATAGAACTTGATGCATTTGTTACATTGTATTTCATACACAACATTTACCCGTTGGCATAAATCTGTGTCATGGATGGGGCAGTTAGCTAGTGTACATTGATTGCTGTCCATTGCTTGTTTCTTTCCTAGGTGTCCTCTCAGAGACGAGCCAGAGTGAAGATTTTTTATATTTATATTCTTGTATTTTTATATATTTATATTATTTTAGCACCATTGCCTTAAATTTTTAGTCGCCTTTATTATGCATTAATTTATTCAATATATTTTTCTTCATTCAACTTCACTCGTATTACCCCTTTAGGTTTTATTACCTTTTATTTATGTGAATATTTTATATGGTTGCGTTTTACCATTGGGTGCCCTATTTTTTTAATCTACATTTATATTCGATTTTTAATAATCTGGGAATGATATAAAGTTGTTTTCACTGATTGGAGTGTTTATTCATTAATACTTTCAATATATAAACACACACATATGTATATGCATGTGTGTGTGTAAATATGCAATGAAATAGCCAATTAATGTTATACAAAGAGTTTTTTATTGCTAGTTGAATGTACATGAATATTTTAGAGGCAACAGTTGGTCAAGACATTAAGACACTAATTTTAATACCTAAAAGATCACTGATTGCCTGTGATTCCATAACCTTCACAGCACTTAATTCTTGAGTATGATTTAATAAGTACCATAAGGAGGTGCAGTCCCCAGTTTTTCCATAAGCCTTTGGAGAGTAAATAGTCATCATCATCATTGTTTTGGGGTCGATAAAATGAGTACCAGTAGAGTGCTGGCATCAATATAATCAATTTACTCCCTCCCATCAAATTGCTGGCCTTGTGCCAAAATTTGAAATCATTATTATTATTACTTTCAGATACACACAACAGATATTAGACTGCTGGAAAAGAAAAGAATCCCCAACATCGGGTTACAACAAGTAACCTTAGATGTCAAGAACCTTCCTAACTATCCTAGCTGTCCCTAATAACAGTCTTCTGGTACTGTACTAAACTGGGTTTTATGCCTATTTCCTCTATCCATCTGTTCAGATCTTTAGGGATAGTTTCCAACGCACCTATAACCACTGGGATACATTTTACCCGCACATTCCATAGTCTCTGTAATTTAATAGCCAGGTCCTGGTACTTTGCTATTTTTTCTAAACCTCTCATATTAATTTCTTCATCATTTGGGACTGTAATGTCAGTTACCTGGTACTTCCTATTCTCTTTATCTACTACTACTACTACTACTACTATCATTATTATTATTGTTCTTGTTGCTGTTGTTGTTTTTGATTCAAGCAAAAAGCCAACAATTTTGAGGGCAGGGCATTAGTCAATTCTTAGCTGGTACTTCATTTTATCACCCCTGGTGGGATTAAAAACAAAGTTAAACTGAGTGTAGAATGTAAAGTTTTGTAACTAAATACCACAAAGGTAGTTTATTCAATACTTTGTGGTGTTTCTTTCTGAGTTCAAATCCCACTGAGGGTCAACTTTGCCTTCATCCTTTTGGGGATTGATAAAATAAAGTACTAGCTACGTACTTTATTTTATCAACTTCAGGATTACTAGCTTTGTACTTAAATTAGAAACCATTATTATTATTATTATCATTATTATTATTATTATCATCATCATCTGGATGATAATAATATCATCTGGCAGAATTGTTACTGTGCCAGATGAAATGCTTAGCAGCATTTCTTCTGTTTTTCCATTCTGAGTTCAAATTCTGCCAAGGTTGACTTTGCCTTTCATCCTTTCAGGGTTGATAAATTAAGTACCAGTGAAACACTCAGGTTGATGTATTCGACTTAATCCCCTCCCTCCAAGCTGCCCTTGTGGCAAAAGCTTGAAATCATCATCATCATCATTATTATTATTAGTATCGTTGTCATCATCAACCTTCTCCATGATATGCAAACAACATATGATCTGATAATCCTCTCCCTTAAAGTTATGGAATCAATCAGCTTATCACACACACACATGTATATTCATATATATATATATATAAATATATATATATATATACACATATATCATCATCATCATTTAACATCTGCTTTCCATGCTAGCATGGGTTTTAT
>NC_068990.1:17300898-17302658 GCF_001194135.2 Octopus bimaculoides
TATATTTCTCACCTTAAAAGCATGGTTTATCTTTATATATTTCTCACCTTAAAAGCATGGTTTATCTTTATATATTTCTCACCTTAAAAGCATGGTTTATCTTTATATATTTCTCACCTTAAAAGCATGGTTTATCTTCATATATTTCTCACCTTAAAAGCATGGTTTATCTTTATATATTTCTCACCTTAAAAGCATGGTTTATCTTTATATATTTCCCACCTTAAAACACCAGGCAAGTTACGTCTTTTATTTTTAACATTTTGAGGTTAGGGTTTCATAAAAAGGGTTTCACAGGTCTTACAGAACAGTTTTCACAGTTTCTAGAATTTCAAATGCATCTGTCCATGGAACAATCTGTGATTTCAACGAAAGTTCATCATCTTTAGGCATCTTGTTAATCTTTTTCCACAGATTGTAATTAATACGTGGAAATGTGAAATCTTTCTCTCTAAGTGTGAGGCAGGGGCAATAATCGTGTATCCCATCACCAACAAAACCAACATGGGAGAAGGTCACGCCTTCATTGCAACGTTTCTTCAGGTAATCTTCTAAGATCCTTCCTTTGCATAAATTAGTCGTGCTCAACTGACACCAATCTTGGTTGTGGTAACACTGCACTCGTAAGCAACCAGTTTCATCAAAATGTGCAGGATTCGTAAAAGTTTCAGCAAATAAGTGTGCAATTTTTGCATTTTCCAACACCTGTTTAATAAATACACTATTAGCATCAGAAATAATAATCATCTCAGCGTCGTCTCTGTCCAAGAAGTTTACCAGTTCTTTGGCACCATTCACAAATGGAATCTCATTCATACAGTTCAAGATTTGAGTAGGAGTAATGTCTTGTTGATGCATGTGTTCAAAGATTGCTCCCATATAATAAACCCAGCATTGGCTGCTGTACCGTTTCTTTATTTCCACAGGAATTGGTGGCACCAGTTTCGTCACGTAATTGTCAGAGTTGACATCAATGAGAGAATGGTCGAAATCAAATGCCAGCAGTAAAGACTTGTTCACCTGAAAAATACAAGAGAAACGAAATAATTAATTAATAATTAGTAATGATAATAATAATTCTTTCTACTATAGGCACAAGGCCTGAAACTTTGGGGGAGGGGGCTAGTTGATTATATCGACCCCAGTGCATAACTGGTGCTTATTTCATCAACCCCGAAAGGATGAAAGGCAAAGTTAACCTTGGTGGAATTTGAACTCAAAACTTAAGATAGATGAAATGCCGCTAAAGCATTTTGCCTGATGTGTTAACAATTCTGCCAGCTTGCCATCTTAATAATAATAATAATTAGAAAATCATTGTTTTAAACATCCACTTTTCCATGCTTGTATGGGTTCAACAAAGTTTATAGAGAAAGACTTTCTATGGCCAGACACGTTTTCATAAAATATTGGAAATGAATATTCATTTATAATAATTACACAATGTCAAGACAAGGTGACACAAACATATACATATTCACACATACATACATACAAGATAGGCTTCTTTCAGTTTCCATCTACTAAATCCATTCACAAGGCTTTGGGCAACCCAGAGCTATAGTAGAAGGTGCCACTCAGTGGGAATGAACTGGAATCCACGTGGTTGGGAAGCAAACATCTTAACTACACAGCCACACCTGTACCTTGCTTTGCATATTTATTGTTAATAAGTTATGCTTATTTAAACCAAATAATTTATATGAGAGAATAGATTCACAACTGTTGAGGACCCTATATATATATATATATATATATAT
>NC_068990.1:17304021-17329115 GCF_001194135.2 Octopus bimaculoides
CACATATATATATATATATATATATACAGGGAGAGAGAGAGAGAGAGAGACATCGTATTTAAAAGAACCCATTTATGGACGCCGTAGTTCAGTGGTTAAATAATCAGCGAAACAATTACAAGAATCCCTTGTACAAGTTCAAGTCAATGAGAAAGACGCAATTACTGAAAGCACGATCCTCACATCAAATTACACTACTGAAAATACAAAGCTTCTTACTCCTCCTCTTCATCCTTATCATTAAGTCTGGAAATGCGTTGTTTATTCTAAAAGCCTCTGTATATAAAATAAACAAACAAAAAACTAATCACCTGCAAAACAGATTTTGACTTAAAACTCTTATTTCTCTAGTCATAAATAAAAAAGATATAAGACAGGTGAGTAGTGACGGGTACCTGAAGTATTCTATGAAACACCAGAACTCTATTTTTCGATATTCGAATACAAGATACTCTGAGATGTTTACTGGTTTCAAGAATTATCATTTAGGTAGTTTGTGTGTAGAACCAATTAGTTGTTCGTGCTAAGGTCTCCGTACGTTCTTAACGAAATTAAAAGAGCGAGTATATAAGTTGGTCAAATAACGCTTTTTACACGTTGTAGTTAAGGCCTCAAGCCAACCTAGACTGACCAAACCTACGATGCAATATATATATATATATATATAATTAATATAAACAGCAGGTTGCAATGTTTCACCAAAAAGGAGAACTATAATTGTCACTAAATGTGACTATGGTATTAATTAGAGCATTTTAGCTCTTATTTCTAGCAATGTAGGTGTTTCTTAACACCCTAGTCACATTTAGTGACAGTTATATATTCCATGCGTGACCACTCAGTATTTTAGAGGTATGTCTATCACTACTTTACCCAATATATCCTTCCTTATTTAAATCGGTGGTCGAGTGTGATTTGTAGGACATCTGATTACTATTTCTAACAAGTCGAGCGAATCCTTAAAGTGCAAATGTTAAACGTGGACATTTTTTAATACAACTGTTAGACTAATTTGGTAACGAACAATGTATGTTGTCATACTCTACTCCACAATCACCACCAGACACTGAAAACACACGAAACAATCACCGTCCAAACACAACCCACGTAGCGCATAGTCTGCACAACAAACAGATGAGGCATTGAAGTAACATGAGAATCAGACGAAAATCAAATTTGCTTTGCAATGTAAAATAGATGTAACATGTAAATATAATTCTACATCTTTCCAAAAAAACACAATGCTTCACGCACCTGGAACACAGAGGTGCACCTATAATAGAACAGTAGAAGATTGCACAAAACTGTTGAAAACTATAATAGTAGTAAATAATAAATAATAGTAATAATAGTAACAACAACAATAAATATGTAGTTATTTAATTACCTTATTAGGCAACGCTTGTTTCTGAGCTTCGCACATAGTGGTTCTAGTGTTGACAAGAGATTGACAATAGCAGCGGTGAGGGTTGGTTCTTCGTTGAAGACAATGAGACTTATCTCCCTTGATTTCCTCAGCTACCTGTTATAACTGTAGGATTTTGTTGTGTTGACGTCTTGATTGACTTATATAGCTACTCTTTGTAGAATAAACTACAATACACTTGACAAAGGGCAGGATTATCTTCTTTCTGTGTTAATTTGACTAATTGTGTAATTGCCCACCTCCCACTCATATAAAAAAAAAATTGCATTTATCCGATAAGAAATAAATTCCATGAACAAAAATAGCACGTCAGATAAACGCAATGAAGTCATAAAAAGTCATGGAATCTGGACATAACAATGTCCAGTACAAATCGAAAGGGAACCACATAGAAACGACATGCAACATTTACCAAATTTACAACCAAATGATTATTTTACATTGACGTTTATTAAACCTAGTTAATTACCGCTCTATAGTATATTTTTTAGACATAACACACCCGCACATCTTAACATTTTTGTAGACATTCGGTGTAATGTACCACACATATAACGTAAATAAATGCTTTATGAACCAATGCGGGAGCCTATAATTAACAAGACTAATTCTATAAACAATGAAACACTATACATCAGAATTTTTGTAAACACTGGGGAATTCTATCTAGTATGGGTGGACATTGGAATTAGACACTGATAGTTAGTGTAAACCTAACCCTAACCCCGTTTGCCAAAGCGCATTTTTTCCTTCATATTTATTTACATATAGTCCATCTGGACCAATGCAAGATTTGGATTGTCCGCGTTTAGCTGTTATTTCTAGCATATCAAGTTTCGTGGTGGGGACTCCACATATGATCCTTTTTCTGTTTCAATATAAATGTAAGCCGTTCATTTTCACATCTAAGTTGCGAGAAGGCTATTCGTACGACCTGGACATGTAGAACACAATGTCAAAAATGAAAATCGCCCAAAAAAAATTAAGAAAATCACCCCCGTGTGTGGGGGGAGGGGGCTGAGTTGTCCAAAATTTTTTTAAGGGGGAATCGCATGACCGTGACATATAGAACACATTATCGAAAACGAAAATCGTCAAAATTAAAAAATAAAAAAGTTACAGCCATTTTCCCTCAGTGTCTAATTCCAATGTCCACCCTAGTATGTTTTTATGTGTTCCCTTCTAACTTGTAGCGGCGGTTGTTATTTACGAAAACATTCGACTTTTCGCAACTCGTTTGAAGTATTGTGATTCATAAATTTCTCCATAAGATGCACAAATTTACGAATGTGCGTTCAGTATTACTTTTTTTTTTATTATCTGAGTGGTTACGATATGGACCATTCAGTTCACTAGTGTTTCATCGTATCTTCGGGCAGAATACACATAATTCTTGATTATTAATTCTGGTTAACAACAACTAAATATACTATTTAACTATTGGTAATTGTTATTTGACCAGCTGAGGTAAACTAGTGAGCTACCAAAGGAACGTTGATGTGAATTAAACACAGGCTTCTAGATGTCCCTTGTGATAAAAATACACTAAATTTATATATCACAAATAATTTTCATAGACGCTAAAGCACCTTTTTCCTGAAAGCTAGATGATCTTGAACCAATGAAGGCGGTTCTTCATGGTTATTCAATCTCCTCGAAATAGCGACCAAATCGCCCTTGAATTATCTTGAAAACTGGGGGATACATTGAATAAAGAAGTCCTAGATATGCAGTTCTCGAGAAAATGACATGATCGCTGTGATTAATCAAAGTTAAGCCTTTTATAGCGTAAACTCTCTATATATGCACATTCGAACATTGCAGGGACCAACTGGCATTCGGCTGCTGTTTGTGTCCTATTGTGACCACTAGGAAACCTGGCCTGAATATTGGTTACAAAGTAGACTCCACTGAAAAGCACCCATGAGCGAGGTGGTGGTGTTAAAGCAAAAAATCTGGATTAAGTCTAGGCTACAGCAGGATTTGAACTGAGAACACAAAGAAGCAGACCAAATACAATCTGTCATCTCCTTGGGATAAGAAAGGACAAACATGACTGTGTAGTTAAGAGGTTTGCTTCAGAACCACATGGTTAAGGGTTGGGTGCCACTGCATGGATGCCTTTGGCTGTAGACATGACTTGACCAATACTTTGTGAGTGGAAACTGAAGCTATCCATTATGTGTTTTGACCCAAAAGAATGCAGGGCGAAGTTGATCTTGTCAAGATTTGAACAACTACCATGAGGCTGTATATTCAATGCTCTAGTGACTCTCTTTGTATGATAAGTGAAATAAAACATTTCTGAGTGAGAAGTGAAACCAGATTACAGACAAGGTTAGGCGACAATCACCTACTTTATGACACATGATATTTCAAACAAAAAAATTGTATAGAAATGCAACAGGTTCCATAATGTATTGTGTTGAGAACCACAACAAAAGACTTCTTCTTTGTGTCAAACTGACATAGCAGTCTCTGTGCAGAAACCCATCTGGCTAGAAGTAGCAGCAAATCTTCTTCAGCTCACACTCTCACATCTTAAAAAAAAAAAAAAGAAGAAGACCATATTGGATAATGTAGTACAAGATATATCACAACTGGATGAGATAGTCATGGCTGGACAGCTTTTATTCAAGGGACTCCTATTTGAGTTATAAAATTGAACTAGAAGACTCAGAATGTACAATAGCTATATGGTTCACTTAAACCAGACTGTTCAGATTTATCCATTTAGAGAAGTGAAATATATATTTGATGATGATCATAATGATGATGATGATGATGATGGTTTGTTGGCTTTAAATAAAGCATAAGGTGAATGTTGGAGGAGATTTAGTTGCTAATTTTAGTTGATTGAGCAATGGTGGAAAGGATCACTGACTACTGTGAAGAACTGTGCTGGGTAACATTATTAAACGTAAGTAAATTGAACAACAGCAGTTGCATTGTGACCAAGTCTATCTCATCCATCTCCAGGATTTATAAACAGAGAAGGAGACTGAGTCAGGTGAGAGTGCAACATGTGCAGATTGTCAAACTGCATCTTATATGATTCATTCCTGTTTATTGGAGCATGAAGTAGGTAGGCAGCTGATCAGAGGTATAGGATATCTGGAGCAAAGCATCTGTAAACCATGCTTTATTTGACCAACAACCAACATACCATTAGTGTCATGTTTGCCTACACAGCAGCAACAACGATACTAATTGAACAAATTCATGAAAATAACTAACTATTGTTTGGATTCTCACTGTTCTACTTGTATCACATAAATCCTTATCTATTTGGCAGACACCACCAGGCATCAGAAAATAATTTGTTTGATGATCTCTAAAAACAAGAAACTGTACTTTGTTAGATGCACCAGTCCACAGTGGTTTGACATTGGAGTGACACAATATGGCTGTGACACCATGGGATCACAAAAACCCTTTACCCCGGAGAATGTTTTCTTGTTTTTTTTCTTTCTTATATTCTGTCAGTTACGATGATGAGGGTTCCAATTGATTCGATCAATGGAACAGCCTTCTCCTGAAATTAATGTGCAAGTGGCCGAGCACCCCACAGACTGTGTACCTTTAATGTAGATCTCAGGGAGATTTATCATGATCCAGAATGTGACCAGGTTGGCCCTTTGAAATTCAGGTACAATTCATTTTGGCCAGCTGAGTG
Source organism: Octopus bimaculoides (assembly GCF_001194135.2). Lineage (NCBI taxonomy): Eukaryota > Metazoa > Mollusca > Cephalopoda > Octopoda > Octopodidae > Octopus > Octopus bimaculoides. Next base: position 17,309,124 of record NC_068990.1, read on the forward strand.
GACTGGAGCAAGGTGAAATGAAGTATCTTGCTCAAGGACACAACATGCCACTAGGAATTGAACTCATGACCGTATAGTTATGAGCTGAATACCCTAACCATGAAGCCATGCACCTTCACACTGAAGAATCACGTGTTATAAACACACATCATCTAAAGCAGTGGTCCTCAACCATTTTTTTATATGGACCCCTTTGGTTGCTATCTTATTCTACTGGACCCTAATAAACATTCAATGTTTAAAAAAGTCCCATTATATTTTTATAATGAAATATTTATTAGGAACTGTATTAAAAAATTGTTGAAATACTTAGAGTAGTAAAGAGGTATAAACAACTTATTGCTACTAAATTTTGGCAACAAAATCTTATGCGGACCCCAAGGGTCATATGGACCCAGTTAAGGACCATTGGTCTGAAGGAAGGAGATGTTGATAAAAGAAAAAAAAGACAACACTGACCAGATATTCATGTTCATATCTGCCAGAACCTAATAATGAATGGAGATGTCATTGTGTGGATTCTTGATGTTGTACATGTACCTTAGGAATTATTACCTGTTAGTGTTAATTAGTTTGTTAGACCTCTCCATGCCATGAGGTACATAAGGTTGCAACATTATGTACCTCATTATGTACCTCTCTCCAGTCAGCTCTGTTTTCTGCCACTGTTCTAGTGTCATTCCAGCTTCTCCACCTTTCTTCTCTCCTTTCCTTGTCAATTGTCCTTGACCATGTGGTTTTAGGGTGCCCTGTTCTTCTTTTCCCCACAGACTGCCATTTTAGTGCCACCATACAATTGCTCTCTTGATCTTGTCTGAGGACATGTCTGTTCCTGTTCCGGCATTTGCATGTTATTTCATGTACTTTCACTGAAAATGTAGCCTGCTAGAAATAAATCCCTGACATCCCTCACTCGCTTACAAAAAGAAGGACAGATTATATAATGTCGTCCAAAGAAAAAAAAAAAAACAATGGCTGGAACTCTTTTTGTCCTAGGATTGTTAGTTCAGATCTGACTTGGAACTAAACAACAACAACTATAACTACTACTACTACTGCTGCTGCTGCTACTTGTTACTATTTTTTCACTTACCATTACTTATTTTTAAAATGCAGATGTCAAAAATCAGGTTTTAACTTGGAATGAGACACACCATATTTATCTTAGCATTTCCAGGTTTACTTGTACTCTGTACTCTAGAATTCAATGCACACATTCTTTTTCTTTCTTTCCTTCCTTTCTCTGTTTTCAGTCACTGATAAAAAAAAAACTTGTACCTCATAATTTTTTTATTCCTAGAATATTAAACATTAGAATGAATTTCTAGCAAAACAGCAGGACATATGAGAAGGCATCCTTATTAGGATGTCAGATAAGCATTTTCTAAAATATCAATATTTTGGTAAATATCTCAATGGAACCACATAGAATATAACTAGCCTGCAACTACAAATGTACCTTCTCTTCATTCTTTCTTCATTTATTATTACAAGGCTTCTGTTCCTTGAAAATGAATGATACTTTTAATTTTTCAACAGCCATATCGTGTCCATCCTCCAGGTCCAACACAAACCACTTTATCCTAGTCCTTCCTCCCCAGAATGTTATCCTTCTGTAATTTTCATCTTTCTCATGTGTTTCATATGGCCATCTTCTTGCAGTTGTTCAAACCATCAAACATCAAACATCTTCAGTCTCAGAGAGACTCTGAGGGCCATTATTGGAACACACCCTTCTTCAACACCAAACCATTACAAAATAAATAAATATACTTACATACAATTATATTTAACATGTTTGCATATATTCAAACATGTTAGATATGATTGTACATAACTATATGGCATTCAATGCTGCTTATGGTTTGTCCACATTACTTTGTAAGGAGCATAGGACTGATTTCCAAGTTTCTTTGGCATATATATTCTGCCACCTGTTGCAAGATTACTAATTTTTATCAGCTGAGTGGACTGGAGCAACATGAAATGTTGCTTAGTGCATCTTTAATTAATTCCAACTTGACGAAGTTTTTTGCACTTAAATGCACTAAATGTACCATTTGTTATTCTAATATAAGAGCAACCAATTCTTATAACCATGAACAACAGCTTGGTGTAGTATAAAGTTGATGAAATGTACCAAAACAGAAATGCATGTGTCCTACAATCCTGCAATGTCATTCATGACCTAGTGGTGTGTTGACACTCATCTTGTCGATAAGGAGAATTTCTTCTTTCAAGACAACTTGTGCAGCATATTATCTTTCCATGTCCAAATGTGAACAAATATGTTAAATGCTTGATTGTACATAATTATATTTCATTCAGTGTTGCTTGGTGTGCACCTAATTAATTGAAAAAAACATGGGAATGCTTGAAGCCTTCCTGAAATCTCTTAAAATCTTACAACATGGAAACATGCATCATTGAATCCTGAAATATAAGAGCATGGAAGTATAGGCTGACATATTCTCTTTGATTGCAAGTCAGTCAGTTCATAAAGAATTCATTTGCCAAACTTAGGCAACATTCTTAGTTTTTATTAACAGCAATGGATGGTAGATGATGATGCATTAAAATCTTGTATGGAATCTTCAACAGCTGCAATGACATTTTTCGTAAGTACTGATGTTAGTTCTTCATCATAAGAGAAGGTTGCTTTCCATATCTTGAAATTTTTGGAAGTGTTGTTGGTTCCAAAACTTACATTGAAACAAGCATCATGGAATCACTGGCTTGAAATACTTATTGGAAACAACTATCATGGAATCCTGAAATAAAAGAGCCTGGAATGCACTGTTGAGAGTTTGCTGTTTTGTCACTGGCACTTCACTGTGTCCTTGGTCAAAACACTTAACTTTCATAGTTGTGATGGTTCCTTGAAGTAATAACTATTATAGACTTTCTGGAATGGTGATACCATTAAAACAATGAACCTTTCTTTGCTTGGAAGTGTTAAAGAAATGTAGAAAAGATGTGTTTAAATAAAATGATACAAATCTGAGAAATATAATTAAAAACATATTTTGGTGTAACCTGATTGCATACAATATTTTACTGAGACACCTGTCTTTGTTGCTTTATCATATTTCAACCTCTCAACACCTGGTATAAAGCCATCTCATTCTCTTCAGCACCCTCATTCAGAAAAGGACATTTTTGTCTTGTTGGTTACTTGATGACTTCACTGGTACAGGTGTTACAAAAAAACACCCAGTACACTCAGTAAAATAGTTGAGGTTAAGAAGGGCACCCAGTTGTAGAGACAAGGCCAAAGCAAACATTGGAACCTGATGCAGTGCTCCAGCTTGTTGGATCCTGTGAAACCAGCCAATCCATGCCAACATGGAAGACAGACATTAAACAATGATGATTCTAGAATCCATTATACCAAGCTGGTATGGGTTAGACAAGGACACATTAGAGCAAATTGTCATTCATCTCAGTTTTTATAGTTGCTTATCTCCAAAGTTCACTATTTAAAGATTTCACTTCTTTTTCTTCTGTTTGTATTTATATTGACACCACTTTCATCCAGTTCTCTCATCATGTCTCTACCAAGCCATTTGTCTTTCCTTCATATGTCTCTTGGTACTTTTAATGCTTCACTATTCTCTTAGCTCTCCTGTTCCTGTCTGCATTTCAGCAGCACATCCACCTCCTGGTCGTTTTGGCCTGCACAGTTTTTCCGAGTGTACTCCTTGCTGAGTGTCCAAGGCAGCTGGTGCATTCACTGAAAAAATTTGAGTGCTCAGAATGTCTTTGATTATGGATCTGCTAAATGACTTCATATTATCTCCCATTGGCTCATTGGCAAGATTTTAAAAAATCTTTTGATACCTTAATGAGTAGCAGCACCTGTTTCTTATTTGTTTCAGTCATTGGACTGCGACCAAGCTGGGGCACTGCCTTGAAGGCTTTTAAGTCAAGCAGATTGATCCCAGTACTTATTTTTAAGACTGATACTTATTCTATCAATCCCTATAGCTGAATTGCTGAGTCACAGGGACGTAAACAAACCAACACCGATTTTTATGCAATGGTGGGAGGGGACAGTAGAGACAAACACACACACATTCATATATGTGTGTGTGTGTATATATGTATATATATATATATATATATATATATACATATACACACATGTGTGTGTGTATACACACACGTACACAATGGGTTTCCACATAGTTTGTCTATCAAATCTACCCACAAAGCATTGGTTGGCCCGGGGCAGGAGACACTTGTCCAGAGTGCCTTGTAGTAGGACTGAACCTGAAACAACAGGGTTACAAAGGAAGCTTCTTAACCACACATCCATGCCTGCACCTAGACTTACTAAACTTAGCTCACAACCACCTCCAGCCCTAATTAGCTCATCTGGATAACAAACTGTATCTCCTACATCAACTAAGACGCCTGTGTCATATATGAAGTGCATTTCATAGTCCCACCTTTGTTGACAACTATTTCACTTACTCAGACCTGTCCAAGGCCCTGGGACTCAGAAGGCCACAATATAATCCAGTTTGCATGGCTGATATTACAATACACCCTTGGAGCAGGACACCAGTCCATTGCAGGATTAATTTCCTGACTATTGCTGGAACTCATTTAAATAGACATGAGCACAGGAATGGAATATGCCTGGTGGGCACAAACCCAGGTCCAACAGAGGATGCTCAAAACGTTTTCATTGCACCTCCCAAAATTTTAAAGGGTGCACTTGCACCCACTGCACCCCGTTTCCAAGCCTATGTAAATGGGTAGCCTGCGATGGGTGACCCATTTACAGCTGAGTGGGCTGCAGCAATGTGAAACAAAATGTTTTGCTCAAGAACACAATACATCCAAGTATCAGAACCATGATTGTATAATCACGAATGCATCACCCTCAACTCTAAACCATTTGCCTTCCCCTGTACAACTATATTCCGTGTATGATAAGCTCTAAACATCCTGATATCTTGGAAATTTGTTAGTTTTCCAGTGATTCCACTGTGCTTCATTTACAACCATTATTTGCACCAAGAACACAATATTGAATTTCTTCCTATGTTTTTCCTACATATTGAGTAAAGTCAAATTCCAAATAGTATTGATCTATAGATCTTTGGTCCTTTGTCTCTCAGACCATTCTTCCTAGTTTGGAACTAACTCTGCAGCTCTTTGACAGGTTCTGTTTCTTTTTTTTTTTTGTCTTTGTTGGTAGTGGTTCTTCACGTAACTAATGTTTTACCATTTTCTTTTTGACAGTTACCATCGTGATTTAAATTAATGTCCAATACTTATTTGCTGTTGAAACATTTATCAAGACTGCAGCGCCCTCTATAAAACTTCCAAACACAAGAATTCTGGAACTCCAGCATAGCTGTCCCAGCAATTAGGATTTATAAAAATATGCTGAGGTAGAGCCTTTATAAACCCCTGTTTTTATACCAGAAAAAAAAAATGATACTCCATCAGTTACAATGACGAGGTTCCAGCTGATCCAATCAACAAAACAACCTTCTCATGAAATTAACATGCAAGTTGGTGGAGTATTCCACAGACACATGTACCCTTAAAATAATTCTCAGGGAGATTCAACATGACACAGAATGTGACAAGGCTGGCCCCCTTTGAATTACAGGTACAACACATTTTTGCCAGCTGAGTGGACTCAAACCATGTGAAATAAAGTGTCTTGCTCATGTACATAATATGCAACCATTTTATATCAAATTCTCCATTGAACATCCTGACATTCAGGGTCCACTCATTTGAAGCTGACCTGGGCTAAACAACAACAACATCCAAAGAAGTATATATTAGATTAGCAATCTATGTATCATACTTAGTGCCACTACATCATGGTTGGTCAAACTAAAAGTGGCATTTGTCTGAAAATAATGTCTTTTATGGACATCCTGTATTAAATAACACAAAAATATATGCTGCAGGTAATTTGGCTTTCCACGATGTATTTGCATTAAGTATGATACACATATGGCTTATTTAATCTAATACAGCTTCTGCTGCACATAATGAAATATAAATTAAATACATTAAAAAAGGAAAAGAAAGAATAAATACCAAAAGTTTTGAAAAATGTATTTATACAAAAATAAAACAAGAAAATTTAAGCTTATTTTTGTTTTAATTACAAAAATAATGGTTTTCCTTTTGTTTAAAAAAAAAAAAAAAGAAATATAAAAAAATTGACATAAAAGAGGCCTAGAGTTATGCTTTAAAATTTTTTTTGTACTTAAACTGCACACTAATAAGGAGGTGGAGAAAAAAAAACAAAAGGAAAAATCTTTGAGTGAAGTTGGTATCTTCACATTCTTATTGGCATTGACTAAAGAACATTTGTTCTGTTTTTATTTAAATGAAGGCAAAGAGATTTGGGCAGAAATATTTATGGTGAAAAGCATTCTAGATTCTCAAAGGGTGGTTAATGAAATAAATAAAAATATTAATAATAATAATAATAATAATAATAATTTTTTTCTACTATTAGCACATGGCCTGAAATTTAGTGGGTGGGGATAAGTCAGGTACATCGGTTCCAGTACTCAGCTGGTATTTATTTCATCGAATTCAGAATATAAAGCTAGAAGAAATGTTGCTAAGTATTCTGTCCAGTGTACAAATGACTCTGACAGCTCACTGCTTGATGATGATGATGATGATAATAATAATAATCATCATCATTCTTTCTAATTTTTGGCATCAGGTCAGTAATTTTGAAGAGATAGAGAAGTTAATTATATTGCCTCTGTAGTTCAACTGGTACCTTTTTTTTTTTTATCGAACTTGAAAAGATGAAAGGCAAAGTTGACCTCAGTGGAATTTGAACTCAAAACATAAAGAGTCAAAAGAAATGCTGCTGAGTATTTTGTCTATCATGTTAATGATTCTGCCAGCTTGCTGCCTTAATAATAATAATAATCCTTTCTACTATAGGCACAAGGCCTGAAATTTGGGGGACGGGGGCCAGTTGATTAGATCGATCCCAGTACACAACTGGTTCTTAATTTATCAACCCCAAAAGGATGAAATGAAAAGTCAACCTTGGCAGAATTTGATCTCAGAACGTAAAGACAGACAAAATACTGCTAAGCATTTCGCCCAGCATGTTAACGATTCTGCCAGCTCGCCACCCAGCAGCCCAGCAGAGCTTGCTCTGTGAGGAGGGTGTATGATTCTTGCTATTTTGACACCGTATAGGAAGAAAAACAACACCTGTATAAAGGCTAATGAACTCTTATGAGGCAACAGCCACCAAAATAGTGTATACCTAAGAGGCAGAAGCAATCATGACTCTTGAACATTCCTTGGCGGAGATGGAAACTCCAAAAAGTAAACCAGGATTACAGGAATCCTGTATCCTAGGGTGGAGATCCTGTCAGTTATGGTGTCACGGGGAAAAAAAATTACTGGTGGTTGTGCAATCTAAAATTCACTAACCCTCATCATGAGTGCTGAAATGTCAAATAAAAATAGAAATGAGAACAGCGTGAATGTGGCTGAAATGACTTGTGAAGGTCTCTTGTTCAGTGGGTGCCCCAAGGGTGAGCAACATGGGCCCAGTTATCATCAAGCAACTGCTAAAAGAAGGTGGATGAAAGAAATGAATGTGGCTGTAATGGAGTGCTTCTTTGTAGGTAATCCGAGAAATGACAATGAAGTACCCACTAGGGGATATAAGAAAAGGATGCACAGGGCATGGAGCTACAGAGGCCTATTTGAATTAAGTGAACAAAATTTGTGTGACCAAGCTAGAGCCATCAGAAAGAATGAATGGTTATCTCCAGTTGAACAAGAAAGCATTAAGAAATGGGTGTTTAGGGATAGTAAGACCAACGGTGAATGGAAGGATGAGGAAGAAAATGCAGATAGTGAAACTATAGCAGTAAAGTTAAAGGAAGAAAACGAGCATGAGGCTGAGATTATTGATCAGGAAAGCGATGAGAGAATCGAGGAACAGATATCCATTTTAAATGAAATCATTGATATTTGGACCTCTGGTGAACAGAGCTTTCATATGAGGTTTAAAAAAATAGACAGAAAGAAGTTAGGTTTGAAAGCCAAAGGTAAATGTCAACATAACCTGAAGGAGCCACAGTGGAAAAGGAGAATAATGCAGTCTATTAACAAGACCAGAAAACATTAATATTCTGGAACAGAAAAAAAGAAATGAAGCTCAGTGAGAGAAATATGTTGAGCTAGAGAGGAAATATAGGATGAAGAATGAGGGAATCAATGTTGTGATTAAAGAATTAAAAAAGAGGTTGAAAGCTAAAGCACATAAAGAGATATGAACAGAGAATTGAGCAATACAGATTAAACAGACTTTTCGAACAAAATCAGAAACGAGTCTATCAGGAGCTGAATGTGAAAGAAAATGGTGAAAAAGCCATGTCAGATGCTGAAGAAAGCAAAAGATTCTGGGCAAACATATGGTCTCAAGAGAAACAACATGAAACTGAAGCAGAGTGGTTAAAGGCACTCAAAGAGAAGAGTGGAGAGTATCAGCAGGAGGATTTGAGAATAACTGAGGAGATGATTAGAGAATAGTGCAGGAGAATTCCTAACTGGAAAGCACCTGGCCCAGAGAGGGTTCAGGGCTTTTGGCTTAAAAACTTGACAGCTCTGCACAGGAGAATTGCGAGACAGCTGGACGAAATACTGAGCAGTGACATCCAAGTACCGGCCTAGATGACAAAAGGAAGAACAGTACTATGCCAGAAGGACCCAAAAGGGAATGCAGTTGGAAATTTCTGACCAATATCTTGTTTGCCACTGATGTGGAAACTGATGACAGCCATCATATTGAACAGCATCTATAAGTACCTAGATGAGAACGACCTACTACCAGTGGAACAAAAGGGGTGTAGATGTAAGAACAGAGGAATGAAGGATCAATTACAAATCGATAAGACTATCCTGGCTGACTGCAAGAAGGGACACAAAAATTTGGCAATGGCATGGGTGGACTACAGGAAAGCTTATGACATGGTCCCAATACTTGTGGATTATTGAATGCCTTAATCTGTTTAAGGTCTCCCACAATATCCTGAAGTTAATACAAAACTCAATGGTAACGTGGCGAACTGAACTCACAGCATGGGGAGATAAGCTGAGAGAGGTAAATATCAAAAGAGGAATCTTTCAGGGGGACAGTCTGTTGCCTCTCCTATTTGTTGTCTGCATACTGCCACTAACCAGTGTTTTAATAAAGATGCGTGTGGGGTACATGCTAGGCAGGGTGAAAGTAAACAACCAGTGGTTTATGGATTACCTAAATCTATTTGCTAAGATTGAGAAAAAAATTGAGAGTTTAGTGGCAACTGTGCAGATGATTAGCAAAAATATTGGCATAGAATTTGGGATTGAGAAATGTGGTGTAATGATTCTCAAAAGGGGGAAAATCAGTAAAAGCCATGGGATCAAGCTGGAAAGTGGTGAAACTATAAAGAAAGTCAGAGAGGAAGCATATAAGTACCTGGATATCATTGAAAGAGATAAGATGATTGAACACAAGATGAAAGAAATGTACAGGAAAGAGTATTTGAGGAGAACTCAGCTTGTGCTCCAATCAAAGCTAAATGGTCACTATAAGATTAGAGCAATTAACACATGGGTGGTTGCTTTGATGAGATATGGGGCAGGAATAGTATCTCAGAAGAAGCATGAATTACAAGAGATAGACCGGAGAACACGTAAATTAATGATAATGAACAAGGAACTACACCCCAAGAGTGATGTGTCACGATTGCATATAAAAAGGGATGAAGGAGGACGGGGATTGGTGTGTTGTGAAGGTTGTGTAAGGGAAGAGGAGAATAACCTGGTTTGGTATGTCAAGGGGGGGAAAGAAGAAATGATTGAAGCAGTGAAAATGCAGGGAACCTTAAAAGTGAACAAAGCCGTAGATCTAGCACTATTTAAGAAAGACCCGAGAGAGCAGATGAAGAAAATTTGGCAGGACAAGAAAATGCACAGTCAGTTCTTGAAGAATAAAGATGAGATTGATTGGAATAGAACCTGGCAATGGCTGCAGAAACGAGACTTAAAAGGGCCCACTGAGGTATTAGTGTGCATCGCTTGAGAACAAGCTCTCAAAACAAACTACTCCAAATATCACACTGATAAAAGCACTGACTCGCCACAGTGTAGGATGTGCTCTGAGAAGGGTGAATGTATAAACCATATTGTTAGTGAATGCTGTAAAGCTTGCACAATGCGAATACAAAAGGAGACACAACAACGTGGCCAGATATGTCCACTGGTTGTTGTGCAGTAAAGCAAGCCTCGAGAGAACCGAACAATGGTATGAACATAAGCCAGAGGGAGTAATGGAAAATGAACATTACAAAATACTCAGAGATTTTAACATACAGTGCAACCAAGTCATAGAGGCGAGACGGCCAGATATCGTGATCATCCATAAAGATGAAAAAGAACCAAAGAAAATAGATGTTGCAATACCAGCCACTGCGGGATGAGATAGGAAAATTATGGGGCATGATGAAAGTAATGGTGATATCGGTGGTAATTGGAGCATCAGGAGCAGTTTCCAAGGGCTTTGAATATCATATTAAGAATATTGGAGCTGCTGTCAGGCTCAAGGTGATCCAGAAGATGGCATTGTTGGGTACAGCTCGCATTCTAAGGAGTATTGTCTCTTTGAGTCACTGGAGAAGACACTACTTGAAACTTTTGGTGATTTGTTATTGCCTGCTTTCAAGTAAAGAATAACCGGTAATTAAGAACTATCCGAGAGTCTTTCAGAATAATAATAGTAATTATAATAATAATCCTTTCTACCATAGGCATGTGGCCTGAAATTTTGAGGGAGGGGGTTAGTTGATTACATCGTTCCCAGTGCTTGACTGATACTCGTTCTATCTTCAAAAGATGAAAGGCAAAGTCAACCTCGGCGGAATTTGAACTCAGAACATTAAGACTGGCCATTGAGCATTTCGTCCTGTATGCAGGCAACTGTGAAAGCTTGCTACCTTAATGATGGTCTCAAATTTTCGCACAGGGCCAGCAGTTTTCCAAGGGGAGTGGGAAATCAATTATATTGACCCCAGAACTTGACTGGCACTTATTTTATTGCCCCCAAAGGGTGAAAGGCAAAGTTGACCTTGACGAAACTGGAACTCAAGTGTGCTAACGATACTGCCAATTAATAATGATGATGATGAAGAATTTTCAAGTCATTTAAGGAATGGGTTCTGTCACAGATAAAATATTTTTAGAAACAATTGGTAAATAAATATTTAAAAAGCAATTTTAAATTAATATTTCTATTTTTTAAAATGAAGGCAAAAGTTTTATAAAAAAAATTATTAATATTATTATTGTTATGCTTTCATATTATATATGTGTTAACACACACACACACACACACACAAACATACGTTTCTCTCCTCTCTCTCTCTCTAAATTCGCACTGCATTTTGACAGTTTTTCTTTGTAATACATATCCTTACATTCTTATTTGGTAACAGACATGATTCTTTTTGAAATGGAATATAATTTTAACCCCCTCCCCCACTATCCTCACTCAAACACACAGACCAATACAAACTTATACACACACTGCCAACCATGTACTTAAAACGCAGAGTACACACACATGTACACACACAATATACACATTAATTTAAATAATGAGTATAAGGCTATAAAAAATTATCATCCGCGTTTGTCTTTTTTTCTGGTTCAACATTATTTTCTTCTGGTTCATTTGATAACTTTTCACTGGCAACAAAAGACTTCTCATCTTCATCACGATTGACTTTATTGCGCTTGAAGAATCCAAGCTATTAAAAGAAAAGAGGAAGTTCATAAATATCAAGTTTATATAAAGCAAATGGACATTAAATGATAGTGATGATGGTGATGATGATGATGATGATCTTACATGCTGGCATGGATTTGAGGCTTTGGCAGCATCTGACAAGTATGAGGACTGCATTGTGTTCCAATGCCTGCTTTGGCTCGGTTTCTACAGCTCATTACCCTTCCTAATGCCAACCACTTTACAGCATGTAAACTGGGCGACAGTAATACAAAGTGACTTTATGTTAGAGGATTAGGCTAAAATATGATCCAGCTTATCTCTCACCTCCTTCACTCATGTGTGTGTGTGTGTGCATGTGTGAGTGTGTGTGTGTGTTCTAGAGGTTGGGTGTGTTGCACTCACAATCCTAAGATCCTGCACTGTGTGCTTGAACAAAACACTTCATTTCACGTTGCTTCTGTCCACTCAGCTGTTAATGGGTAACCCTGTGACAAAGGAGCTATACAATCAGGGAAAATTTTGGCCTACTCGCCAAGCCAAGCAGGGTGACTAAAACAATGCAAAGTGCATTGTGGCCAGTGATGTATAACAACATCCAATAGCTGGGTTGGTCATATATATTTGTAGTCTTGGAAGTTACATGCTGACCTCACAAGTGCTGGTGGCACATGAACAAACAAACCCAGAACACACTGTAAAGTGGTTGGTGTTAAGAAAGGCATCCAGCCACAGAAACCATTCCAAAGCAGACACTGAAGCATGAGTTAGCGGACATGTTGGATCCTGTCAAACTGTCCAATACATTCCAGGGTGGAATACGAACAATAAATTCTTTTACTCTTTTACTTGTTTCAGTCATTTGACTGTGGCCATGCTGGGAAACCGCCTTTAGTCAAGCAAATCCGCCCCAGGACTTATTCTATCGGTCTTCTCTTGCTGAATTGCTAAGTTACAGGGACATAAACACACCAGCATCGGTTGTCAAGTGATGTTGGTGGGGGGAACAAATACAGACACACAAACATACAGACACACAGAAATACACACATATATATATATAAATATACGACGGGCTTCTTTCAGTTTCCATCTACCAAATCCACTCACAAAGCTTTGGTCGGCCCGAGGCTATAATAGAAGACACTTGCCCAAGGTGCCACGTAGTGGGTCTGATCTCAGAACCATGTGGTTGGTAAGCAAGCTACCTACCACACAGCCACTCCTGTGCCTATAGCCACTCCTGCACCCATTATAAATGATAATGATGCTGATTATGTACAGGGTGTTTGGCTAAAATTTGATGATTTTTTTTTGTCTTCTTTTTTCAAGAACAGATTTGTGTATTAGTGAAGAATCCATGGTGTTGGAGAGCATAAAGATTAAAGTTGTAGATGAGAAAAAGTCAGCTGGAAACCATCTGAATATTGGAAAAGAGTTACCTGTATCGCAATAATTTGTGCCAGGTAGCAAAATGTCGATATAATGACTGCTGTTCAGTGCTCTGTGAACACTGTAAAGGCTAGGCATAATATGGACAGCTGCAGTGGAGAAGACAAAGCTGTAGCCAGCAGAAAGGAGGGTCTCTGGGAGTATCTCCAGTGAGGTTGATATCATGCTGTTCCATATCTTTGAACAGGGCCTTAGGCTCAATTCAGATGGCTATGCGAGGCTGCTGGAGACTGGTTAATCCCTGACTGGAGACAGTTTCTGCTGGAAGACAATATGTATAGCAGCAGGATTTGGCTCCTTGCCATCCCACCGGAAAAAGTCAGAAGTGGTTGTCAGAGGATTTTTATGACTGCACTAGCTCCAATTTCTGGACTTCTAATTCCCCTGATCATAATTCCATGGATTACTATGTATGGGATGTGGTTGAGAAAGACACCAACTGCTCTGCCTGCCACACCAAGGCACAGCTGATATTCTGAGGGACACAGTGAGGAATGCGTATGCCAGTTTCCAGAGCCATTTTTGAGGCCATGGTGGAAGTTAGGTCAGCTGCTCTGGGTCAACTGTTATCTCTCTCAGCCATATTCATCATCTTCTTCATAATCTATTTGTTTTTTTTTTTAATATTTTTATTTTTGGATAAGATATTGTGTTTCCTTTTCCTTTTATGCATGCTGTCATAAAATAGTGATCAAGATGATGATGATGAAAGAATGAATGAAAACAATAAATCATTAAAAAGAGGTAAAAAAAAAAAGAAAAAGGTAGATTAAAGTTACTTACCCACCAAAACAAAACAATACAGAGAGCAAGAATTAAAATGCCACCAAGTATACAAAGAAGAATAATCCACCAGGCAATAGGTTCAGCTTCGACTTGGAAGACAGTTTGCACCTGTTTTAAAAAGAAAGAAATAAAAAAGAAAGAAAATGAAAATGTGTAAAACAACAGTTATGTAACGAAAAATATTTGTTTTAAAGTTTAATCCTTCAGCATTTAAAGCAACCCTGTCTGGCCCCCATCTGGCCCATATATTCCACAAGTTTTATGTTGAAACTGACCAGATCCAGCCTCTCACACCTACCTTACAATGTTAGTCTAAAAATAAACAATCAGATCATAGAAACCTCAAGGCTATTTAGATAATACATGATTAATTTTCAAAACTGTAAATAAATAAATATTACATTTGATAAATTGATCTGAATGCTCAAGAGCTAAATTTTGATTTTAAAAAATAGTCGATACATTTTAGGTTATTTCATAAAATTATTAATGACAGAGTGCACATTGTAAATGTGTTATACATTATGAATTAACACAAGCATGGCTGAATGGTTAAGAAATTTTCTTCACAACCATGTGGTTTGGGATTCAGTCCCACTATATGGCATCCTGGGTGAGTTTCTTTCACTATAGTCCCAGGCTGACCAAAGCCTTGTGAAGGGATTTGGTAGATAAAAGTTGAAAGTAGCCCACCATAGTTATATCATCAATATCTATCTATCTATCTATCTATATATATATATATATAAAAGTAACTATATGAAAGCATTATTGCTGTTAAAAACAGTAATAATGAGGCAGTTAGCAAGCTTTCAACCTTAATAGGTATAATATTAAATATTTGAATAAAAGAAGGGTAAAAATACCGCTTGACAAAAATGAAAGTGAAAGCTTCAAAAATCACCAATCCTATCGTAGTTTTTGAAGCTTTCGCTTTCATCTTTGTCAAGCAGTATTTTTACCCTTGTAATATTGTAATATTTCAGGATGGTCATTTTTTTTTTTTTTTTTTGTTGCCAAATACATCTGTGACCTCTTCAGCAACTCTTTCTATCCATGTGTATCCTCCTGCTCTGCCTAGTCTACAAATGTGCAATGAACGATTTCCAGACAGTGGACATAAGATAAAAATAAGAACAGTAATAAACAATTGAAGAATAAATATATAGAGAATGTGTTTATTTGGCAAAAAAAAAAAAAAAAATGACCATCCCGAAATATAACAATATCTGTTTCAACACACAATTTCACATCAGGAATCTTGCAACACAATTTCACAAATGTACTGGCATTAGGAAGGGCATCCAAACATAGAAACCATGTCAAATCAGACTGGAACCTGGTGCAATTCTCTGGCTTGGTAGTTCCAGTCAAGCTGTCTAACCCATGCCAGCATGGAAAGCAGACGTTAAATGACAATGATGATGATAATGTGTGTGTGTGTGTGGATGTAAAGCAAGTATCACTGGCATACAAATGGTGTCCTTTATTTCCAATCTTCTGTGGAAAAACAGGTCCAGCCATTGGGGAAATATTATCTTGCATGGAAAAGGGTTGGGGTTGGTGACAGGAACCTGGCATCTGGTTGTAGAAAATCTGCTTCAGCAAATTCTGTCTGAACCCATGAGCACGGAAAAGTGGACGTCAAATACAGGGAGGAAGAAGAAGAGGGAGAGGAAAGAGAAGAGGGAGAGGAAAGAGAAGAGGATGAGGAGGCGGGGAGGATGAGGAGGCAGGGAGGAGAGGGATAGGAAGAGGGGACAAGGAAAGGAGGAGGGAAGCGAAGAGAAAAGGAGAAAGGAGGAGCAGGAAGAAGACAATGACGACCACTTATAGACACTTCTGGTATATTGAAAACACAAACCCTAGACAGGCTTGGCTAAATACTCAATCATTCCTATCAACACCTTGACCTTGTATAACATGAACCTTCTTTTACAATAAAATGCCCTTACTGATATCTTCCATGGCCATTGATTCTTATCAGGAATGTATAGTCGATGATCTTTTCTAGCCAAAACAGCTTTCGTCTCCAGATATTTTAAGTCCTGAAAAACAAAGAATACAAAGTGACATTTCAAAGAATTCTGCCTTAATTATGAGGAATAAAACAAGTGGAAGTTTTTACTTTTACCATATATTTTATTGGGTTGTCCAGAAAGTTTGTGCCAATTTAGAGTAGCTTACCTTTCGACTTATATGCCATGAAACCACCTCAGTTCTGGGAAGAGGGTATTTTCAAGTTGAAGGAAAGATGGAGACGCATTGTGCAACAAAATGGTTCATATTTGGTTGATTAGAAATGTAATGCCAAGTATTTATTGACCTTTTTCTTTCCTTTAAAAATTGGTATGAACTTTCCGGACAACCCAATAATATTTCATGGACCCTTTCTTTGGATTTCCTGAAGAAAGGGGTCCTAAACCCCATACAAAATATAAGACTTAATAGATACTATATAAACTGGCACTTTGCTGACTGTGATGACAAGAGTTTCAGTTGATCCTCCCAATGGAACAACTAGCTCTTGAAATTAACATGCATGTGTACCTTTAAAATAATTCTCAGGAAGATTCAGCATGACACAGAATGTGACAAGACTGGCCCTTTGAAATACAAGTACCACTCATTTCTGCCAACTCAATGGAATGGAGCAACAGAAAATAAAGTGTTTTGCTTAAGGACACAATGCTCTGCCAGGAATTGAACTCACAGCCTTACAACATGAAACAAATATCCTAACCACAAAGCTATGCATCTTCACTGTGCATTATTTCATGTATTATATAAAGTAATGTTTAAATGACTGACTTGTCATGCTAACCTGGGTAGGGCATGTCTAACATAGCATATTAACCCTTTTGTTACTGTATTTATTTTGAGATGCTCTGTGTTTCTTTCAATTACTTTAAATGTAACAAAGAATTTAATAAAATAACTTAGTTATCATTCAGCTAGTGTTAGGAACATAAATTATAACTAAGGTTTGGTGGAAGATTTTAATTCAAAACTTATGAAAACGAGACATTTGTACTCAGAGCCAGAGCTGGTTTCAGCCAGGTTGGTAACGAAAGGGTTAATACTTATGTCTTTATTTATCTTAAAAAAGAAATATGATGCTGTTGATGGCAATGAAGCAAGCTTGCTTCACTGGTATAGTGAAGATCACTTTGGGGAAGACTTTTTTAAGAAATGGAATTTTAAAAGTTGATCATTTGAATTTTTAAAAGTAACAAAATTTTAAATTCTGTGAATCCCCCAAATTTTGAAGTTTGTGAGCAGCAAAAGGTTTATGAAATAATTAGCTGATGTACCAGGAAATCGGAGCTTATCCCTTGGTTCCGTTCTCATAATTGTTTCGCTAATCCAATAACAACAATACAAAGTAGGTACCCTTAAAACAGTTTTTGTGCATTTACAGAGAATACCGAACTGTCTTACACAGGATCTTGCCTTTAGGAATTCCCAATAAGTTATGAATACCTAAATTGTTAAGTCAGTTATGTAATAACATGAAATTAGTTACATGATAGTAAGAATTCAAATAAAGTAGCCCCAAAAAGGGTTTTAATGCGTTCCTATAGTATACAGAACATAGGAGGAAATACTAATAAGGTATGTATACTAAAATTGTTTAGGAAAATACTATTTACTAGTTTAAGGGTTGTACTGGATAAATTGCGAAAATAACTCTAACAGTTCAAATACTAAGAATTAAGCATACTCAATTTCATTTTAACCAAATAATTTAGGAAAATGAATGGGTTATTTCCCTTGGCTATATATAAGGATCCCTTCCAGTGGCCCTATTATCGATTTTTTTCAACAATCTGAGTATGCCATGAGGTTTCCAGACATGAATTCTACTCACACATCAAGATTCATCAAAATCAATAAAACGATGTAGGAGGAGTTAGTTAACAACTCCACAAACACACCCACAGACAGAATTTCCCACATATGCAATAGATAAAGATGGAATTCATAGAAACATTATGGCTATAGCAGTAACATGATACAGTACCAATGTGCATAGAGTACTAATAACCATGAATTAGTAACAGGCATAGACTACCAGTATAAACAGAGTTCCCACTTTTCTATCTTGATTACATCAACTCCTCTCCTAAAGATTCCACATTGATTGTTGTGAGTTAAGTCATGCTTGACTGAGCAGACCCATAATCAAAGGATTTCCTTTTGTGTCTGTCTCCATTTTTATTCTGAGATATTATACAAAGACCAAATTTTCTTAAGCATTCTTTATGTCCTAAAAGAGTAGGATGTGATTTTAAAGAGATTTGGCTTCTTTTTCTAGAAGGTTGAGAAACCCAGTAAAAAGTTCCACAGCCGACTTCTTCAAAATTAACCGTCACACCATATTGCCATAGATTAAATGTCAATTCTGCCAGAGTCTCAGTAACGAAGTAATGAACTACACTTGTAGAAAAAGCAGATGCAGCTGATTCTGTGCATTAGTTTGCCTGCACTCATTACTCTTGAACTGTATATGCAACTATTTATTGTTTTGCTTAGGAGCCAAGGCAGAGGGTAAAGCTAGGCCCAGTGGCCCAGGTCTGAGAGGGTTAATTTCTTATCTAGGTCCAAGGACAAAGTTCCACAAAGGTAGAGAATTGGGTAAAGTGTTTAACTCTTAACATCATGTTGGAATTTTTTCTAAGTTAAAACCTCAGTCTTGTAATGATTCTGTTACAGAAAAAAGATAAATGATAGATGGGATCAGAGTTGTCTCCTTTGTATCAGACAGTTCCTCAATTCTTTAATAATACAATTCTTGTGATATCATGACTATTCAAGACTGGCTGACCAAAGTCTTGTGTGGTACTGTGTCTTACAGGAAATTAAGAGTTAATCTCATGTTAATGTTCTACACTTTATATCAACTCATCACTCTGATTTATCACCGTAGGAAAATTTTAATACTAATAAACTCAAAGAGAAAATCAACATACCTTTTTTACCGAATGAATTTTTTCATTGACACTAAAAACAATGTCAATTTGTCTATTAAATCCTTTGCTTATGTTTCCCAAGTGGAATGAAGTGGGACAAGATGGATTCTGAAATATTTAAATAAAAAATACAAACATTAGATTGACAGATTTAGCACAACATTTCATAGTTAATTAAAATATTGGTGTACTTTTTAATGGGTTTTAAATGCAAGGATTGCATACTGGAGTTTCAAAGCAATTTTGTGATTCACCTTAGCCTCATTTCAAGCACCTTTTATACCGTTTTCCTACTGGAGAGCTATACAGAATGGCTACTAACACTAAGCAGCAGTGTTACGATAAAGCAGTTGTATACTGTCAACTCAATGTGACAGTCCCAATAAGGTAATCAAACTGCTGCTATTTAGCCCTAGGAAGCTGGACCACTTCCTGTCGACCTTGACACTGCTGCTTAATTCTCTCTGTGAGATTTATAATTAGATCATTTTTAATTTTATAATCAGTGAATGTGTTTTCACTAAAAATACATATATTTGTGAGGGTTTGACATGCATTTTCAACCAGCTAGTGTTGCTACTTCAGGCTGATGAGGAGCAATGACTCAGAAACATGTCCCTGAATGCACACTGAGGTGGGTGGGCGTGCTTGTCTTCCCCTCGCATATATAAGGACACAGGAAATGTGTCAAGGCCGACAGGAAGAGGTCCAGCTTCCTAGGGCTAAATAGCAGCAGTTTGATTCCCTTATTGGGACTGTCACATTGAGTTGACAGTATACAACTGCTTTATATATATATATATATATAGATGCAGGAGTAGCTGTGTGGTAAGTAGCTTGCTAACCATCTACATAGTTCCGTGTTCAGTCCCACTGCATGGCACCTTGGGCAAGTGTCTTCTACTATAGCCTCGGGCTGACCAAAGCCTTGTAAGTGGATTTGGTAGACGGAAACTGAAAGAAGCTCGTTGTATATATATATATATA
>NC_068990.1:17329371-17330550 GCF_001194135.2 Octopus bimaculoides
TAATTTGCTCGACTAAAGGCAGTGCTCCAGCATGGCCACAGTCAAAATGACTGAAACAAGTAAAAGAATAAAAGAATATATATATATGTATGTGTGTGTGTAGTATGTATATATCTGCATCTGTATCTGTGTACCTTTGTCTTGACATCATGTGATGATTGTAAACAATCACCATTGTTATACAAGCAGCATTGTTCATTTCTAGTTTTCCATGCAAAAAAATGTCTGGTCATGGAGAAATATAAACTTGCTTGGAAACAGGTGATGATTAGTGACAGGAAAGGCATCCAGCTGTAGAAAACTTGCCTCAACAAATTCTATCTGACCCATACAAGCATGGAGAGGAAGACATTAAAACAATAACAAAATTGAAACCATTTCAATAATCATGCCATTTCCTTTGTTTAAAAATATATCAATGTTTTACATGATGTGATAAGATAAAGGTTTATATATATTAAGACACAGATATACAATCTGATCTTAATGATCTATATATAGACCACTGATAGTAGATGCAGTTTTTGTAATAAGACTTTTTGCATAAATGTTGTAGTTATGGGTGTGCTGTTAAATATAGTAAGACAGTGATGCACAGGCATAGGTGCATGGTTAAGTATCTCACTTCCCAACCACACAGTTTTGAGTTCAGTTCCAACCCATGGTTACTGAGGAAAGTGTTTTTTATGACAGCCCCGATCCATCCAAAACTTGGTGAGTGGATTTCATAGAAAGAAACTGAACAAAGCCTATTGTGTATATAGTAACAAACTGATGAAAAGAAATCCTTCAAAGGGGTGTGTTAAACATCTAATTCCCTGGTACTTCAGTTGGATACCATATAAATATTGGTATAATTCAATAATAATGATAAATTAAATATAGAGATATTCTATTGACATTCAATAATTTATTTATATTACAATATTACATTAAATACTATGAATATAAAATATAACATAACATAATATTATATAACATAAATAATTATAAAAACCATAAAAGGCCAACAAATTGTTTCGACTTTTGTATATTTTTTCTGATATGCATAATCACAGTTCCATTATATATATATATATATATATAGCCACTTCAGGAACTGTGATTATGTATATCAGAAAAAATATATATAAGTCGAAACAATTTGTTGGCCTTTTATGGTTTTTATAATTATTTATT
>NC_068990.1:17330625-17343912 GCF_001194135.2 Octopus bimaculoides
AGGGAGATGAATCTGTGCGTGTGCGAAAGTCTGCGAGTGTGTGTGTGATAACAGAACGTGTGTGTGCGTATGTATGTGTGTGTGTGTGTGTGTGTGTGCATGGTTTGGTGGTTTATCTGTTAGTGTGTTTGTGTGTGTGTGTGTATGACGTAGTGGAAGAAATTAGTAGCAGGACTGGTTAGTGGACGCTATAGACAGTGTAGGTAGAAGGTCAACAGGTGGTTATTTGAGTGTGTGTGTGTTCGTATATATATATATATATATATATAGCCACTTCAGGAACTGTGATTATGTATATCAGAAAAAATATATATAAGTCGAAACAATTTGTTGGCCTTTTATGGTTTTTATAATTATTTATTGTATAATATTTTAATATAAATAAATTATTGGATTGTCAATAGAATATCTCTATATATATATTAAATTATCTATTGTGTGTGTGTGAGTATATATATATATATATATATATATATATATATATATATATTGCAGATAGAATTATAAGCCTCCACTATGTATAGACTATAGAAAATAGTTTAATATTAGGGCATATAAAGAGAAAAAAATGGATATTTGTATGCATGGGTTCATTTCTCCTATGCATTAATGTCATTTCCAATCTTCCATAAAAACATATCTGGCCATGGGGAAATATTACTTTGCTTGGAAACAATTGAGGGTGGGCAACAGGAAGAGCATCTAGCCGTAGCAAAATCTGCCTCAATGAATTCTGTCTGACTCATACAAGTATGAAAAAGTGGATGCTAAAAACTATGATGATGAGGATGGAAACCAAGGTGCCACATAGAAGGCACTCAGTACATTTTGTGGAGTAGATGACATTAAGAAGAGTATCCAGCTACAGAAATCAAGCCAAAACAGAGTACAGAACTTGGTGCAGCCCCTGGCCTTGCCAGCTCCTGTCAAACTGACCAACCCATGCCAGCAATGGAGAACAGACATTAAATGTTGATGATGATGATGATGATGATGATGATATATATATATATATATATGCTTCAGTCATTTGACTGCAGCCATGCTGGGGCACTCCATCTTTAAGTATTTTTAGTCGAATAAATCAAACCTAGTACTTTTTTTTAGGCCTGGTACTTTTTCTATCACTCTCTTTTGCCAAACTGCTAAGTTATGGGAACTTAAACACATCAACACCAGTTGTCAAGCGGGGAGAGGGACAAACATACACACATGATGGGCTTCTTTCAATTTCCATCTAACAAATCCACTCACAAGGCTTTGGTTGGCCCAAGGCTATAGTAGAAGACACTTGTCCAAGGTGTCCCGCAGTGGGACTGAACCCGGTACCATATGGATAGGAAGCAAACTTCTTACCACACAACCACACCTACACCTATATACATACATATATATACACCTACTTGATCTTATCTTATCACATTATGCAACACTGTTGAAGTGGTTTCATGGTAATTAAAAAAAAACTTAATGAGTCATCATTCTTAATTAGGCTACATTGAGCTATCAATCAACAGCTTATGTAGTAATTGGTTAAATGAATCCATAGTGTGAGTCACCTTCTCTCATTAGGGTTGTTGTTGTTGTTGTCATCATTGTTTAACCCCAGGTCATCTCTGACTGAGCAAGTGTTCCAGCTATAACAATTGTCATTTTTTTTTTATTTCCAGGCATAGTGTATCTAAGATCATATTTTCCAATATATCCTTCCTTTTTAAAGATCATAGGGAGTGAATTGAGGAATATCTGACTGCTATTTCTAATATGAGAACAACCACATAGAGGCTTTAATAATATCACTGGGATACCACTGGACAGCTATCAGTTTTCCCATAAGTAAGATGTTGTTTTACATTATATTAATGTCCAGATTCAGGCTTTGTAGTAATCCTCCATTTTTCTCGCTCGTTGCAGGAATAATTTAGTACATAAGGAATATGTAAGTTTCCAGGCAGGCAGTTAAGGGGTCAAAATTTTTATGAATTAATCGTGCATTAACTTGCAGCTTTGAGATTTCGATGATGTGATTGTTTATTTTTGCAATGACATTGTAGGGTAGCTGGACATGGCCAGTTTGAACATAAAATAGGTACAACACTCGGGTCAGATATGGTCACTTTAGATGCTGTTAAAGGGTTAAAACAGGTAAGTGTTAGTGACTAGTAGGGCACCTGTCTGTAAAACTATGCTTCAATAAAATGTATTCATCTAATCCATGCTAGCATGATAAAAAAGATGTTAAACAAATGAACAAACAAAATGATGAGCTTCCACACAGTTTCTGTTTACCAAATTCCATGAACCTACAGTTGAAGACATTTGTCCAAGGCATTTTGCTGTGGCTTCAAATGTGGAATCATGTGGCTTTATCCACAAATACTATTTATGTTATTTATCAGTAATATACTGGTATCTTATCCAGGGAGTGTTGCATCTCTCATCAGCAGAATAGCTTAATGCTTCAGGAAACTACACCATATGCCCACGGGCATATGGTGTAGTGGTTAAGAGTGCAGGCTACTGACCCCAAGATTTTGAGTTCGATACCAGGCAGTGACCTGAATAATAATAATAATAACTACAGATAAATACTAGTTTTGCAGATTTTTTTTTTCTTTCAAAAGGCAAAACTTCTATTTTAATTCAAAGCAGTCTTTGGACATATTGGAACCATGACAAACTTTTCGACCCCCACAAGCATGGAACAAGGATGTTAAATGATGA
This sequence comes from Octopus bimaculoides, assembly GCF_001194135.2. Taxonomy (NCBI): domain Eukaryota; kingdom Metazoa; phylum Mollusca; class Cephalopoda; order Octopoda; family Octopodidae; genus Octopus; species Octopus bimaculoides. Next base: position 17,333,350 of record NC_068990.1, read on the forward strand.
TGATAATGATGACAAGAGATCCCCAACCACCATTATTAAAAGTACACGAGCACTCAGCCAGAATTTGAGAGATGTAGGGTTCGATTCTCTGTAGTAGCTTGCTGGTTACTTTTAAAAAAGGTGACAAGATGGCAGAATGCTTAAAGGCATTTCTTGACGTTTTGAGTTCAAATGTCACCAGGGCTGACTTTGACTTTCATCCTTTTGGGGTCAATAAAATAAGTACCAGTTGAACACTGAGGTTGATGTGATTTAACCGTGCCCCTGAAATTGCTGGCCTTGTAACAAAATTTGACATCAATATTAAAAAACACAAATAGATAGATAAACAAATACTATTGAAACTTGTGAGGAGCATTATGCTAATAATAATAAACACACGCACTGATTTGGTCCTTTATTGCTATTGTTAGTTAATGGGTTAGTTATTCCGTTAACCAATTTGTCAATTAGTCGTTTTTTACTAGTTTTTCAAACTTATATGTTAAACACTTTGGTCAACACAATTAATCATTCAAATGTTCAGTATTGTTAGTGTTGTCATTTCATTTTTTGTCATGGTGCCATGCAGTGTAACTGAACCCAGAACCATGTGGTTGGGAAGCAAGAGATTGCAACAATGTGATGAAATAGTTATTCGACAAAAAAGAAATGACAACATTAACAATACTGAACATTTGAACGATTAATTGTTTCACCAAAGTGCTTAACACATGAATTTGAAAAGCTAGTAAAAAAAAAAACGGCTGATCGATAAATTGGTTAACGGAGTAACTAACCCATTAATTAACAATAACAATAAAAGACTGAACCAGTGTGTGTGTGTTTATTATTACTGGCATAATGCCCCTCCCAAGGTTCAATAGTATTTCTTTCAACACACGAATTCACATCAAGAAGCTTGCAAACCAAACACAGATATGAACTATGATAAACAAATAAATAAACAAGAATCTCTGATCAGAGAAAGAAAGCCTTACCTTGCATATTCTTTGTATTAAATCAGGTTTGTCTCTGAGGAGGCTCGGCAATGTGACATTTAATGTAACTCCAAACAAAGGACTTGGCCCATGGTTGTATACAGCCAGCACATGAGTGACTGTTATGTTTTTAGTTTCCGAGCTCAAGAGATCAGGATTTGAGTTTCTAAGGAGACCAAAAATTGGATTTTATAAGTAATGAGCACAAACAATTTAGTTCAAAGTAAAAACAACAAATGAAATAAAGTAATTAATTAAAGAATAATAATGACTTAACAGAAACAAGAGAGGACAGGACAAGCTGTTTTGTGGTATTCACTTATATATCTTTCTTCTGTCTTGGAATAGTGATTCTTGAAGCTCATTGCATACAGCTATAAAGAATAGCATGTAAATATTAGATCGAAAAACGCTTTCGAATTGAAAAAGTCAAAGGATGCCCTTGAGACTTGAACCCACATGTCCTGTAAACATGACAGGCATTCTACCATTGGAACAAATTCTAAGATCAAATTCCATGGGTGCCGGCTTTGCCTTTCATCCTTCCAGGGCTAGTAAAATAGCTGTCAGTTAAGTACAAGGTTATATCTAATTGACTAAATTCTTCTCTTAAAATAACTGGCTTGTTACCCATGCAGATGTATTTTTATCTTCAATTGCTTACTAGTTTCATTTATTGAACTGTGACCATGCTGGAGGACAACCTGGAAGGATTTCAATTGAATAATTAACCTCAATACTTATTCTATAAGTCTCTTTTGCCAAAGTGCTATGTTACAGGGACACAAACAAACCAATACCAGTTTTCAAGCAACGGAAGGGGAAGAAACACAGACACAAAGACCCTCATCACGCGCACGCACACACACAAACACATATATACACACACACAACAAGCTTCCTCACAAGGCAGTGGTTGGCTCAGGGCTATAGTACGAGACACTTGCCCAAGGTGCTACACAGTGGAACTGAACCTCAAATCACATGGTTGCAAAGTGAGCTTCTTAACCACACAGCCAGGTCTGCCTCTGCTAATTCTTTTATATAAGAGAATTAGAAGCAAATTGTTGGTATTTATCTCCAGATTTCATTATTATTGCATCTTAGCTGTTCTTAATTCATATTCCATCTTTTTCCACAGCACTTTTATACATTGAAAGGAAACTGAAGTGAAGTGTAGTAAAGGGGGCACCTCTATGTAATCAAGCAGTTAGAAATAGCAGCCAAATTGTTCTCAAATGATACCTACTCCCTTTTTGCTTCCTGTTCTATTTTCTTTTTGTTTGTTTCAAAGAAGAAAATTAAGATTATAATCAGTAATGTAATGTGAAATAAACTTCCTGACAACACAGCTTTATCATAGCTAGAATGTTTTTGAATGTAAGTTGACGCAATCAGAAGCTGGTTGGCAGTGGTGGTGGTCGCGGGGTGCCTACTACTACTACTACTGAAATGAATTAAATAGACAGAGGTGCAGGTGTAGCTGTGTGATAAGAATCTTGCTTCCCAACCACATAGTTCTGGGTTCAGTCCCACAGTGTGACACCTTGGGAAAATGTCTTCTACTATAGCCTTGAGCCAACCAAAGCCTTGTGAGTGGATTTGGTAGACAGAAATTGATAAAAGCCTATAGACATACACACAGACACATATATGTATGTATATCCATGTTTGTGTGTGTCTTTCTGTCTGGTTTTTGTCCCCAGCTCCACTGCTTGACAACTGATGTTGGTGTGTTTGCATCCCCATAACTTAGCAGTTCAGCAAAAGAGACCAATAGAATAAGTATCAGGCTTAAAAAATAAGTACTGGGGTTGATTCATTCAACTAAAAATGCAGGACAATGCCCCAGCATGGCCGCAGTCAAATGACTGAAACAAGTAAAAGTAAAGATAAAAGAAAAACAGAAAAAAAAAGGCAGAGAATGGAGGGGAAAACCTTACCCATAGAAATCTGTAAAAGCCTTCATCCTGTTAGGAATATTAATAGTCATTTTATTATTTTTCAAATCTTGCGGTGTTTCAAAACTTTTTGTTTTGACACTGATATTTATAGCATTTTCTGGTTGATCAATTCTTCCGGTTGATGAGAACCTTAAAGCAAATGTGCTGACAGTATTTTTAGGCAATGGATTGCCCAGAGTACAACGAACCATGTCTTCTTCTAGTGAGCTATCTGTTGAACATTCGAAGCCTGGTTGCACTTTAGTTTTGATGGCTTGAATGTACTGAAGATATTGGGGGAAAATGAAAGTAGCAAATGAATTATAAGCGTGATTGATGCCGTTAGACACAATAACATTGATGTCGAATTTTTCCTCCTTCTGATACAGCAAATACTTGAGTGATGTTGAAGCAGAAACTTTAAGATCTGTTGTACATTTATCATCATCACCACACTCAAGTTCAAATGGAATCTGGAAGGACAAAGAAAAAAAAAATTTTTTAATCACATTTTTTTTAATGTAATTTAGAAATATTTAATAAAAGTCTTTGTTGATTATTTAAACGTCTTGTAAATAAAGAAGTATAAATTGGGAAAAATTATATACATAATGTACACATGTGTGCAAGAGTGAATATCTTGACAGATATGTGTGTGTGTGTATTCACACACGCGCTCTGTGAAATGCAATATTTATTCATTCATGCTGTTTTTAATTAATCATGTACTATCTCGTAGCTTTGAGATATAAAAGATGTGACTCTTTATTTTTAGAATGACATTTGAGCGTAATCGTTACCAGCATTGCCTTCTAGCACTTGTGTTGGTGGCACGTTATAAAATCATTCGAGCGAGGTCGTTGCCAGTGCTCCTGGACAGACTCCCATGCAGGTAGCACGTAAAAAACACCTTTTTGAGCATGGCCATTGCCAGGACCGTGTGACTGGCCCTCGTGTCGGTGGCACGTAAAAGCACCCACTACACTCTCAGAGTGGTTGGCGATAGGAAGGGCATCCAGCTGTAGAAACTCTGCCAGATCAGATTGGAGCCTGGTGTGGTCTTCTGGCTTGCCAGTCCGCAGTCAAATCGTCCAACCCATGCTAGCATGGAAAGCGGACGTTAAACGATGATGATGATGATGATGATGATGTATGGTTGGTGTAAGAAGCTGAATCTGGCTAGTTGAACTGCCAAAGGTTGTTCAATAAAACTGCTCTCAGCTTCAATGACAGTATGTATCAACGCAGTCTCAGAAGCAACTCCATTCTTGGACCAAGTGAAGACAGAAGCGTGGTGTAGTGGTGGTAGTGGTAGATTGAACAGGCACTCTGTTGGTTGTGATGGTGAGGGTTCCTGTCGATCTGATCAGAGAAACATTCTGCTGATGAAGTTAATGAGCAAGTAGCTGAGCACTCCATGGACATGCATAATCCATGACATAGTTCTCAGAGACATTCAGCATGATACACAATGTGACAAGGCTGACCCTTTGAAATACAGGTACAATTCATTTTTGTTAGTTGAGTGGACTGGAGCAACAAAGAAAAAAAAAGAATCTTGCTTAAGGATACACCACATCTCTGGGAATTGAACTCATGATCTCACAATCATGAGCTGAATACCCTAACCATTAAGCCATGCACCTTCACAAGCAGTGATAAATATAGTGATGGTGAGAGTGGCGGTGGTGGTGGTTGTTATTGCAGAGATGAAAATGGTGGTGGTGGGAGCAGTGATGTTGTTGGTGGTAAATGACAATGATGATGATGATGATAGCTGTTGCTGATGTTTAACTCCAGATCAGACGCATGTAAACAAATCTATAACGAAAATTATTCCAATCATGACCATCCAATCTTATTTTCCTGCATCATTACCCCTCCATCATAACTCTTTTTAAGACAACAGTCTCGTTCAAGGGATATTTGGCTGCTATTTTTAGTGGGTCAAGCAGCAACCACGTTGACCCTGATCTGAAAGACCTATGATTAAAGTTATTTCAGCCAAGATCACCCACCCAATGTTTTTTTCAAACATAGTGTATCATGGACTTGATATTCCAAACGCTTTTTTTTTTTAATACGGTAGGATGTGATCATTCAAAAGAATTAGCTGAAGTTTCAATTATGATGATAAAGACGATGATGATCCAGCTCTCCCACCTAAGCAATAAGTCTGTTGTTATCTCCAATAATCTCGATGTCAGGCTTCAAAATAATATAGTAGAGTCGTTAGAGCGTTTGATAGATTGCTTTGAAAGGGGTAGTCGTTCGGGCTCTTTGCATTCTGGGTTCAAAATCTGCCGAGTTTTGGCCTTCAGCCTTCCAGGGTCGGTGAAGTACTGTATTGTACAAGAGTTGTTCCCCTTAGACTTCTGGATAATTTGTTTAATTGCCTTGCTTTGCCGCGGTCCTTCAAATACTTGATAGAGCCGTAGTCGTGACATAACGGCGTGTCTCAGGACATTTTTGGGTCTGGCAAGGTCTATCACTTCTCGAAGTTTGATCCGGTCGATTTCTTATTGAGAGAAAGAGAGATACTGACAGACAGGCAGAAAGAAAGTTTTAAGAATCGACCCCAGTACAATACAGTACGTCACCGACCCTGGAAGGCTGAAGGCCAAAACTCGGCAGATTTTGAACCCAGAATGCAAAGAACCCGAACGACTACCCCTCTCAAAGCAATCTATCAAACGCTCTAACGACTCTACTATTTGAATGTCTATGACGTTAATTAAGATCACAGCAATGCAAAATAGTCTATCACTTGTTACAACTGCACAAATATCCTTTATCGGTACTGAAATGTGCAGATATCGGTTATAGCACAAGATTCCATTTTCCCATTGTGGTATAACAGATGTTAGAAGAGCAACAGACAACTTGTTCAGAGGTCAATGGTTCACATTCTCTTCCTGACCAAGACAATTTTGAAGTAGCCAGTCGTTGGAGATGTAAAATTATCAGTGAATGTATATAAGCACAGTCATGGCTGCATAGTTAAGAAGTTCGCTTCCCAACCAGGTAATGTTAGGTTCAATCCCACTGTGTGACATGGAGCGATTTCGTTTCGTCAAACTTTATGACATACTGTGTTTTTAAACACAATATGTCTTACTGGAATCTACCCTGGACGAAATACCGCAGCTTCACAGCGTTTACTAACGCACATAAATTAAGTACGTCATATTGATAGTGTTTACATTATTTAAGCTGCTTCAAACAAAAAAATCTTCTTCTACACTATCAGGTCAACTTCCTTGTGAGTGGGTTTGGTAGACGGAAACTGAAAGAAGCTAGCCGTGTGTGTGTGTGTGTGTATTCATCATATTATGAGCAGTGTTATTCATTTCCAATCTTCTGCAAAAATTTGTCACCGAACGTAATTTCACAGAAGATTGGAAATGAATAACACTACTCATAAGACAGTGATGAACATAAACACACACACACACACACAATATAGAATAGATGTACGAAACTATAACAACTAAAAAAGAAGGAAGAATTCCAACTCTTGAGACCAACCTGCAAGAGGTCACCGGTTTTATGAGACAAAACAACCTGTTTTAACCTTTTTGTTATATTTTTTGTTAAATCACATTGTCTTTGTTTCAAATAATTTGGAAAATAAGGAAGAATTTAGTAAAAGAATTTTGTAAATTGTTAAGCTGGTATTTGAAACATAAATTAACATGAAATTTTGATTATAAGTTTTAATTAAGATCATTTTAAAACAGGCAGTTTGCATCATAAAACCAGGGGCAGTCTTAGGCAGTTGGTATCAAAAGGGTTAACTTTTTCTTTACCATATTTCTGTTGAAATACATTGCCTTGTTTCAATGAATTTGGAAAATAATGAAAGAAACCCATGTTTATGTGTACGTTTGTGTTTGTCTCCTGTCACTGCTTGACAACTGGTGTTGATGTGTTTATGTCCATGTAACTTAGCAGTTCAGCAAAAGAAACTGATGGAATAAGAACCAGGCTTTATAGAAAATAAGTACAAAGGTGAATTCATTTGACTCAAAATTTTTCAAGGTGGTGCCCCAGCATGAGCACAAACGAATGACAGAAACAAGTAAAAGATTAAAAAAAAAAGAGAGCATATTTCCTTAGAAATGTGATAAAAAAAAAAGAGTAAAAATAAATAAATAAATATCCTGAAGATGATAATTTCAAGAAAGATATTTACCTTTTTTACAAAGGTCTGTGTCCTTAGTATTGGACATATTTGACAAGTGGTGTTTTTAGCCAAAGCCATTTTAATGGTGATGTGAATGGGCTGGAAAATATTTGGGTGTTCCTAAAAAGAAAAGAAAAACAAGAAAAATGTTTTGTAAGAATGCTACACAAAAAAACAAAATGTTTAACCCTTTCGTTACTGTATTTATTTTGAGATGCTCTGTGTTTCTTTCAATTAATTTTTAATATAACAAAGAAATTAGTAAAATAACTTAGTTATCATTAAGCTAGTGTTAGGAACATAAATTGTGACTAAGGTTTGGTGGAAGATTTTAATTCAAAACTTATGAAAACAAGACAAATTGTACTACAGAGCCAGAGCTGGTTTCAGCCAGGTTGATAATGAACATCACCAGTATCATCATCAACAATGTCATCATCAATGTTTAAATGTCCACTTGTCTATGCCTGAATGGGTCTGATGGAATTTGTTGAGGCAGATTTTTTTATGTCTAGGTACCATTTCTGTTGCCAAACCTCACCTAATTCTAGGCAAGGTGATATTCTCCATGGTCAAATAGGAATGATTGGAAATGAGTGACATGTTTTTTTATAAAAGTAACACTCATTTAAAACTATCAAGTGATGCCAAGAGAACACAGACACACATGCACGCACAAACATACATATGTACGTGCAAGCATGCGTGCATACATACATACACAAAGAAGTAAAAGCTAGGGTACCATGAAATGTATTTAGTGGAGTTAATTCAATTCATGGTACCCTATTTTGTGCACCAGTGAAAGAAATAACTCTTTCATCGGTTGGCTACTTCTTCATCATTATTTAATGTCTGTTAACGTTTCTGCCAGCTCGCGGCCTTAGATATTTTTTTCTACTCTCAGCACAAGGCCCGAAACTTTAGGGGAGGGGGGGCCAATCAATTAGATCAACCCCAATATGCAACTGGTACTTAATTTATCGACCTGGAAAGGATGAAAAGAAAAGCTGACTTCAGCAGAATTTGAACTCAGAATGTAAAGACAGATGAAATGATGCTAAGCATTTTGCCTGGCATATTAAGGATCCTACCAGCATGCCACCTTTAAACAACAATAATAATAATAGATTTTAAAAAAATAAAAGAAGAAGAACAATAAAATAAAATAGAGAATTACAAATTACCTTTACAATAATCTGAAATTCCTTTTCAGATTTTTTCCCACTTTCAAGTTTGAAACCAAATGACTGTACACTATGCGACAAATTCATCTGAGGCTGCGAACCAGTTGCTAACTGGCCTTCGAGGTCTGAAAGTACAACACAATACCATTATTAATGCTATAATGAAAGGGCTGTGGCTTAGAGCATTTAGCAAAATGCTTTGGGGTATTATTTAGTTTCAATCCCTGATATTCTGTGTTCAAATCCTACCAAAGTCAGCTGTGATTTTTATCCATGTGAAGATCAAAACATCCATACCAATAAAGAACTGCTGTCTATTTATTGATTAAAACTATGGCTGAGATTCCTAAATGAATCTTTTTAATGTTACTTGCACTTTAGGAGCAAAACACAGTGTAAAGTCCAAGGTAACAGAATTTCTGTGAAGGAAAGTGAGCCCAGCTTCCAAAAACACAATCATTGAACAATATTGCACAAATTCTATAATTAATGGGATGTGGGGCATGACTGTCATTGTGTCTGACACTTTGTCAACTGAAAAAGAAAGAGTAAAGGAAATAAATTGGTTTTAAATTTTGACACAAGGCCAGCAATTTTGGGGTAGGGGAGAAAATTAATTACAAAAACCTCAGTGCCCAACTGGTACTTATTTCATCAACCCTGAAAAGATGAAAGGCAAAGTCAACCTTGGTGCCATTTGAACTCAGAAGATGAAGCAAAAACAATCGGTCTCTCTTGGTCGGAAATCCAAGAAATAGTCCAAGATTGCATTCACTGGCGTGAAATAGTCATGGCCCGATGCTCCTTAAGGGGTAATGTGGACTAACTTACTGGCTAGAAGCAATAGGAAGTGAGCACTTAAACATTACATACATGAGAGACAGAAGCTGTAACCCCCACCTCCACCCCAGTTAGTAGGTTGATACATTATAGATTCAATCAACTGTGACTTCTGTAACATGAGTCTTATGGTTCATGGGGCAGGTTAACCAGTTTCCATGGCACATAAGTGAGATCACAATAGTCCCCCTGAACCAGAAGCCAGTCTGTCACAGGGTCACACATTTACAGCAGACTGGAGCAACATTCAGATTCCAGCTCTCAATCTTTATTGATCCAACCAAAAAGGGGCTCACTTCACAGCTGCTCAATCTCCTAGAAATAACAGCCAAATTTTATCAAGTCATGCCCTACCATCTTAAAAAAGGAAAGACAAAATGGGATAATGTGGTTCTGGATAAATAAGTTGAAATGGTCACCGTTTAAATGTTTTTGACTGTAGATTTGCTAGGTCACGGTTGACCTGGGACCTAACAACAACAGCAAAACACAAAAATCTTTATATATCTTTTATCTTTTATTTTTTACTTGTTTTAATTATTGGACTGCAGCCAAGCTGGAGCACTGCCTTGAAAGGTTTAGATGAATAAATCAATCCCAGTCCTTATTTTTAAGTCCAGTATTTATCCTACCGTTCTCTTTTGCTGAATCACTAAGTTATAGGGATGCAAACAAACCAACACCAGTTGTCAAGTGGTGGTGGGGGACAACACGCACACACACACACACACACATACATATATGTGTGTGTGTGTGTGTGTGAGTATATAGTTAGCTTCTTCCCATTTTCCATCTACCAAATTTACTCACAGGGTATTGGTCAGTCAAGAGCTATGATTAAAGAGATTTGCTCAAGGTGCCATGCAGAGGGACTGAACCCAGAACCATGGGAAGCAAGCTTCTTATCTCACACACACATACAAAAACTAAAAACTAAAAGGAAGACAAATTTTGATCTTACCTATTCTAGGAGGAATTTGTTTGTTATTTTGTACATAACTAAACTTTAATTTCACTTTGAAACACACAGCTTTGTTCCCATGACTTGGACAATTATACTTTGTAAAATTAATTTTCTGTGATTCAGGTAATAATTCCAGGTTTAAATCAAGCACAGGACGAGAAAATAAAAGTCTGACTTGATCTGACAAATAAGCGCCAACAAGAAAATCTGAAAAATTAGAAGAAAAAAAATTATAAATTTCATTAAACTATTTGTGACTATAATCATCATCATTGTTTAACGTCTGTTTTCCATGCTGGCATGGGTTGGATGGTTTGATTGAGGTCTGGAGGGCCAGCAGCTGCACCAGGCTCCAATCTGATCTGGCAATGTTTCTACAGCTGGATGCCCTTCCTAATGCCAATGACTCCAAGAGTGTAGTGGGTGCTTTTTATGTGCCACCAGCACAGGAGCCAGTCAGGCG
>NC_068990.1:17343922-17345726 GCF_001194135.2 Octopus bimaculoides
AGCCACGTTCAGATAGTGCTTTTTACGTGCCACTGACACAGGAGCCAGTCAGGGGGTTCTGGCATCGATCATGTTCGGGCAGTACTTTTTACGTGCCACTGGCATGGGAGTCAGTCAGAGGGTACTGGCATTGGCTATGTATGGATGGTGCTTTTTATGTGCCACTGGCATGGGAGCCAGTCAGGTGGTCTGACATCGATCAAAAATAATATTAAAAATTGCTAGATGTCATGGCTGGGACGCCTTTGGATACAAGTCTGCTGAACCCATATGTTACCATATTTCTGATGAAATAACACTGCTTCTGACTGAATTAATTTAGAAAAAAAAAAAAAATGAAGAATTTAGTAAAATAACTTTACCATTATTAAGCTGGTGTTTGGATCATAAATTAACATGAAATTTTGGTGGAAGGTTTTAATTAAAATCCCTTTAAAACAGGGAGTTTGTATTATAGAACCAGGCTTGGTGTCAGGTGGGTTGGTATCAAAAGGGTTTTAAAAAATCGTTCAACATTCAAACCAACCAAATATAGTTGCTATAAAACCAGTGATTAACCAACAAAGGAGCATTTATGTAATTACTAAGTCTGCTAGAAACAGCAACCAAATCTCCCTCAAATGACATTCTACTATTTTGGCATGGGAGAGCTATATTAGATCAGTGATTCCTAATATGAGGCATACACCCCACTGGTGGGGCCTGGGATCCAAAAATTCTTTTCTTTTTTTTAATGCGACATAGAATTATGAAAATCTTTTTTTCACAGTAAACATATAACACTGAGCGTAACCAAACCAATCCCTCCAGCCAAGCATACTATGTGAAGACTGTTTGCTACAGCATAAAGCTATTCTAATGTCCTAATGTGAATATTTCTTTAAGGAAAGTATATAATTATGAAATATTAAAAATAAAGTTGGTTTTTTCCAACCACCAGTGGGGCATACATTTTTCTGGAAAGTTACAGTGGGGCCTGGGAGAAAAATGTGGGTAACACTGCATTAAACAATTTAATTATAGATACACTATGTATGGAAGAAAGATAAGATGATCATGGCTGGGAGGCCTTTGATTACAGGCCTGTTTTTAGTCAGAGCTTACCTGGGACCCAACAAGAATAACAGTGAGAATTGTTCAAAATGGCCCCGCATACTTAGTGTAATGGCATGCAACAGGGTGTAGCAATTGATAACTAGTATTTTGATATGTGGTAATTAAAATAAAAATACTATCACACATAAAAACAAAATTAAAGAGAGATATTTCATACCAGGACAATTGTCTTTATTCACATCAACAGAATCAGAAATTGAGATTCCAAATCCTTTCATGTCTTTTCCCATAGCAGCATCTTTACCAGTTATTTTCTGGGAGTATGTAGAAGGAAGTCCTTCTTTATTTGTATTGTAGATATAAATAGCTCCTTCTAGCTTATTTTCATAGGGGGCACCAATGGCAATATCTGGGGAAAAGAGAAAGAGAGATGAAAGATGAGAGAAAAATGAAAGATGGGAGAGAGAGATGAAAGATGAGTGAGAGAGAGAGAGAGAAAGAAAGATGGGAGAAAAAGATGAAAGATGAGTGAGAGAGAAAAATGAAAGATGGGAGAGAGAGAGAGAAAGATGAAAAATGAGAGAGGGAGAGAGAAGAGAGATGAAAGATGAGTGAGAGAGAAAGAGAGAGAAAAATGAAAGATGGGAGAAAAAGATGAAAGATGAGTGAGAGAGAAAAATGAAAGATGGGAGAGAGAGAGAGAGAGAGAAAGAAAGATGAAAAATGAGAGAGGGGGAGAGAAGAGAGA
>NC_068990.1:17345810-17352367 GCF_001194135.2 Octopus bimaculoides
GAAAGATGGGAGAAAAAGATGAAAGATGAGTGAGAGAGAAAAATGAAAGATGGGAGAGAGAGAGAGAGAGAGAGAAAGAAAGATGAAAAATGAGAGAGGGAGAGAGAAGAAAGATGAAAGATGAGTGAGAGAGAAAAATGAAAGATGGGAGAAAAAGATGAAAGATGAGAGAGAGAGAGAGAGGAGAAGAGAGATGAGAGAGAGAGAGAAATGAAAGATGAGAGAGAGAGAAAGAAAGATGAAAGATGAGAAAGGGAGAGAGAGAGAAAGAAAGATGATGAAGAGAGAGAAAGAGAGATGAAAGATGAGATAGTTGAAAGAGATGCAAGAAAGCGCAAAAGAGAGAGAGAGAGAGGAAGAATTCTTTTAAAGAATTTGTCATTGATATTCATGTTTATCACAATGACAACAACTTTTAACTCAATAATGCCCATTTATAAAGAAATCCCACCACCACCACCAGGGGTTCTTCTTCCTCACTTGTAGAAATCCCAAGCTCCCTCCCCACATATGGACCACATATGTTAGGTTAATAAGTTCGTTTTTGCAACAACATGATTTTCACTGATTTCAATCCAACTGCATGGAACCTTATGAAAGGGTCTTCTACTAATGACAGCCTTGGAGGTGACCAAAGCCTTGTTAGTGAGATTTCATAGACAGAAACCAGGAGGAAGCCCACCAGAACATCTGCACTTGATTTAGGGTGGCACATTTATTACATGACAACAGGTGACTTAGTAATTAGGATGTTGCACTGACAATTGCAAGATCATGGTTTCAATTCCTTGACTGGGTGGTTAGTTATGTTCTTGAGCAAAGCATTACATTTTACATTGCTTCAAGCCACTTAGCTGCAATGGACTGGCATCCCATTTAGTGGGGGTAGGGGATCTCAGTCCCTTAAATGCCAAAGAGACCAGGTAACCTGCCCCATGAGTTCTAGGACTTGAGAAAACAACGTCCAGGGCTTACCTTTACCTTTTTACAGTTAAGACATTGTCCAGTTTAACCATTTAGCATTGTTCTGGTCCAAGTCTTCTACTAGTTTTGCATTCAAAATGGCTAGATTTGGCCTCTCACGCCTACCCTACAATGTCATTCTAAATATAAACATTCACATCATCAAAATCTCAAAGATATGAGATAATATACCATTAATTCAAAACGATGTGAATAAATAAGCTCTACATGTGACAGGGAAATCTGAATGCTAAAAAGTTACTATCACTATCTAGCCATTGCATTTTTGAAAGCATTCAGATCCAGTCTCCAGTCAGCGGACACCTTCCTCTTATCAGTCCTGGAAACTCAAAAGGGTGCCATAATCACTACCATTCTTCATCTGACTAAGCCATTAAAAAGAAAGAAATAAGGAAATAGAAACACAACTCATACAACAGGATTTAAAAAGTAAAATCTCCAAACAGAACATTTTACTTACCAATGAAACCATCTTGGTTAATGTCACCAATACTGGTCATTGCACTACCAAAGCGACCTCCTTCTTCTTTGTCACCAAACAGTACAAGTTTCTTCTGAAGTTTCTGAAATACCAAAGGAATAATCCTTCAAGTAAGTAAATCATCAAATTCTTCTGTGAATAGAATAAAAGACTAGGTATGTGTGTGTAATCACATGTATATATATGTATATACATATACGTGTGTGTTGTGGAGGTGCAATGGCCCAGTGGTTAGGGCAGTGGACTCGTGGTCATAGGATCACGGTTTCGATTCCCAGATCGGGCGTTGTCAGTGTTTATTGAGCAAAAACACCTAAAGCTCCACGAGGCTCCGGCAGGAGATGGTGGCGAACCCTGCTGTACTCTTTCACCACAACTTTCTCTCACTCTTTCTTCCTGTTTCTGTTGTGCCTGTAATTCAAAGGGTCAGCCTTGTCACACACTGTGTCATGCTGAATATCCCTGAGAACTACGTTAAGGGTACACGTGTCTGTGGAGTGCTCAGCCACTTGCACGTTAATTTCACGAGGAGGCTGTTCCGTTGATTGGATCAACCAGAACCCTCAATGTCGTAAGCGACGGAGTGCCAACAACAACATGTGTGTATACACATAGGAATATGTATGTAAATGTGTGTGTGTGTGTATCAATAACCAATATGTGGGGCTGAGATGGAATAGAAGTATAGGGTCAGTGACATCACACAAACGGCCAATGGGACTCACTGGAATGAGAGGAGCAAGGGAGGTCATGTGAGTGAAAGGATAACTAGCATAGTCCTCTTTTGACTTAGGGGCCTTCTTTCAGGATGGACATGGTGGCCACATGAGGGAATTTGCTGTTTGGTGGGTAGGGCCCCTACAGATGTATCCTGGCTAGAAAGGATTGATGTTATGAGGATCTACAAGGTAGGTGAATTATGCCATACAATAACCATACAATACCATACAATAACCAGTCCTAAAAATCTGACTGACCATGTCAGACCACGGATGATTATCACTGGCCATACAATGAGAACCGTATCATTAAACAAAAGAGACAAATAATTACTAACCTTGCCATCACTGAGATAAACAATAACCTGTCCTTCTTCTCTAGATTGTCCTGGTTCCATGGGAGCTCCAACTAGCAAATCATCCAGACCGTCTTTGTTGACATCTGCTACACACAGTTTCATTCCAAAATATGACCCAATCTGGCAACAAACAAAAAGTTTCTTATACATCATTTCATAACAGTTTCATTATAAAAGTTCTCCTGTATATACAATCTCCTGTATTTTTTTCTCTCCAGACCCCATTTACCAAATACCTTGTTTTCTTGCTCATCCTTCTTTTTCGAGAAAACAGCATGTAGGAGAGTATTGTAGTTCGCTTGAAGCATTGTGTATTGTTTGTAAAAAATAGAAAGCTTTTTGAATGGTACAACAATGCACTATAATACAACAAAAAAAAAGGACTATATACCTGTTGTAATTTGGTTATCTATAGTCTGATGATATTTCGGAATTACAATTCCTTCTTCAGATATTCTTCGATGGAGTCTCTGATAGTCCATTTTTTGTATTATAGTGCATTGTTGTACCATTCTAAACTTTTTATTCTTTAGAAACAGCATGTACTTTGAAGGACATTTAGCTGCTATTTGAGTATCCAAGTGATGGCATGTAGCTTAGTGGTTTGGGTATTTGGCTAATGATTGTAAGGTCATGAGTTCAATACCTGACAGTGCATTGTGTCCTTGAGCAAGACACTTTATTTCACTTTGCTCCAGTCCACTCAGCTGGCAAAAATGAGTGGAGCCTGTATTTCAAAGGGCCAGCCTTGTCACAATCTGAGTGACATTAAATTTCCATGAGAACTACATTAAGTGTGTACATATCTGTGGAGTACTCAGCCACTTGCATGTTAATTTCATGAGCAAGCTGTTCCGTTAGTTGGGGATCAACTGGAACCCTTATTCCAGTGACAGTCTCTTGTTCGAGTATCCTTGTTGGCTTGACCAGTGTTGTCGAATGTTCTCTTAATACAACAGTTCTTTTGATAACGAGGAGATTTTTAAAATCTTTCATATCATCATCATTTAATGTCCATCTTCCATGCTGACATGGCTAGACAAGACCTGGCAAGGCCAGGGACCACACTAGGTTCCATAGTCTGTTTTAGCTTGGTTTCTACTGCTGAAAGCCCTTCCTAACACCTTTTCATGTGGCACAATCACCAGTGCTTTTCAAATGGCAGCAACGCCAGTGCCTTTTGCATGGCACCAGTGCATTCTATGTGACACCACCACCAGTGCTTTTTACAAAGCAGCACAGCACCAGATGCTTCTTGTGTGGCATCAGAACCAACACAGGTAAGAGAAATTTCATTTGAATTCCCAGAACTTCCGAGTAAGAAATTTAGCAAGCCAGGTTGGGTAATGCCAGGCCAGAGCAACATTCAAAGTTGTCTTCGGGCATAGATGCTTGGTGTTGTTTAGCTCTGAGTCAGCAGACATATGATCAAAGGCAATCCAGTAGTGACCATCTCATCGTTTTCTTTCTAAGCATTGTAAACACTGGACTATTTAAGGCTGGTACACATTCTATCAATCACTTTTGGTCAAACCATTAAGTTACAGGGGATGTAAACTAACCAACATTAGTTGTCAAGTGGTGGTGGAGGACAAAAACAATTACAAAGACACACACACACAGATACATGCATACATATATATATGTACATATGACATACATACATACGTACATACATGCATACAGGCTGGGACCCCCTTCGGTCATGACTGACCATGGGATTGCACCTAGAAAGTTATCCTCCCAGGCACAAGTCCGGGCAAGGTTGTTTATGGAAGACCAGCAGTTGCCCATGCATACCGGTCTCCCCTCTCCACGCCACCAGTGTTATCCAAGGAAAAGGCAAAGGGGCCGATACAGCTTGGCACCTGTCACGTCACAACTCATTTCTACAGCTGAGTGAATTGGAGCAATGTGAAATAAAGTGTCTTGCTCAAGAACACAACACACAGCCTGGTCCGGGATTTGAACTCACAACCTCACTGTCGTAAGCTTGACGCTCTAACCACTGAGCCATGCGCCTTCACATACATACATACACACACACATACATACATAAGACAAACTTCTTTCAGTTTTCCATCTCACAAAATCACTCACATGATGGTTTTGGTTGGCCTAGGGCTATCATAGAAGATACTTACCCAAGGTGCCATGCCATGTCATGTGATTGAACCCAGAACCTTGCAGTTAGAAAACAAACTTCTGACCACACAGCCACACCTGCACCTAGTAAGGGCAAAGTTTATTTTTATCTTTTAATGAGGAAAGAAGGCATTGCCTCTGACTTCTTACAGGGTGTTGAAGACTGGTTGGAGGGAGAGAGGAAAGTATCTTTAAACTGAAGATTTGGCCAAAATGCTTGCAGGGGAGTGGACTCTGCTAAAAGCACCCAAGATGCCATTGTGTGGTATTTATCTGGATGAGGGGTAAAGTAAGCCACAGTAGGATTTGAACTCAGAATGTAAAGAACCAGGACAAATACCACAAGGCATCTTGGTCTAACATTCTTACAGTTCTGTCAACCCACCAATCTGAGATTGGTCCCTTTTTATTGACCACAAAAGGATAAAAAGCAAAGTTGCCCTCAACAGCATTTGATCTCAGAGTACAGAGAGATGGAATAAATACTGTGAAGTATTCTATTTGACTCTAATGATTCTCTCAATTTACTACCTGTTCCCTGGTTGCTGTTTCTAGCAAAGTAAATGTCCACATAGAATGTCACCACAGTGGCTGCCTTGTATTAACATTAATATTTGGGGAAACAAAAAAGCAGAAAAGGAACTCACTTCTTTCGATTCTGACTGCAAACGTTGTACAATGTGGTTATTTTTGTCTGTTATTAGCACCTGAAAAAGTAATTTTTTTTTGTTTTAAATAAAGAAAAAGGATGAATTATAATATATAAAATATGTATATTATGTCAATTCAATTTGTGTATAAACCTTGTAGTATGCTTTATAGATAAGATACATGCATAATACATACATATATATGTATATATATATATACATACATACATACATACACATATATATAAACCATAAAAGTCAGAAGGTATGATAAGTGAATATATATATTCATTTAATCCTTGGGATTATGGCCGTTTGCAACCTCCTTCATTGTAGTTAATACTAATTTTAATGTGGAAGAAATTCTGCTTATACATTTGCATAAATATGTATGCTTGACATTATATAAATACAGTTGTATATTCACAAATCAATGGAAAAAAAAAGAAAGCTAGCTCATGAGATCACCAGAACATTATGGTTACACTAATCATTAAACTCAATGTGTGTTTGTTTGTTTTACTGTTTCCTTGCCTTGACATCAGACAGTAGCTGTAAGCAAGTGCCATTGTCATGCAAGAGGTTTTATTTGTTTCTAGTCTTCCACACAATCATGTCTGGACATGGTGAAATATTACCTTACTTGGAAACGGATGAGGGTTGGTGATGGGAATGGCATCCAGCTACACAAAATCTGTCTGATCCATGCAAACATGGAATAGCAGATGTTTCATTTAAATATATATTACATGGATGATAATATTTTCAACCAAGACATTACGACCATATCTGATTGTTCAAGTGCTTCAATTTTGAGTATTTCTTTTATTCTTTTATTTGTTTCAGTCATTTGACTGTGGCTATGCTGGAGCACTGCCTTCAGTCGAACAAATTGACCCCAGGACTTATTCTTTGTAAGTCTAGTACTTATTCTATTAGTCACTTTTGCCGAACTGCTAAGTTATGGGGACATAAACACACCGACATTGGTTGTAAAGTAATGGTGGGAGAACAAATACAGACACACAGACATATACATATGTGCATATATATATATATATATATATATAATAATAATAATATTAGGGACAAAATCCAAAATTACAGGTAAAAAGTCAATTAAAATCAATAGAATTTAATTTTCGATAATTTCAATTGATTTTAATCGATTTAAAAATTAGTTATGAAACACGTGTAATCATTTTATTATATTTATCTT
>NC_068990.1:17352617-17353528 GCF_001194135.2 Octopus bimaculoides
ATATATATATATATATATATATGATGGGCTTCTTTCAGTTTCTGTCTACCAAATCCACTCACAAGGATTTGGTTGGCCTGAGGTTATAGCAGAAGATACCTGCCCAAGGTACCATGCAGTGGGACTGAACCAGGGACCATGTGGTTG
Organism: Octopus bimaculoides; assembly: GCF_001194135.2. Lineage (NCBI taxonomy): Eukaryota > Metazoa > Mollusca > Cephalopoda > Octopoda > Octopodidae > Octopus > Octopus bimaculoides. The sequence goes on from NC_068990.1 coordinate 17,352,765, forward strand.
GTAAGCAAGCTACTTACCACATAGCCACTCCCGCACCTATGCACATATATTTACTTGATTGCTGACATTTATTGATGGTTTCTCCCATCTTCTTTTGGACCATTTTCTATCATTAATAGAACTGTCGACATTTTCAATGGCACAAGTGTGCTAATTGCATAATATTACAGTTGTTTCATAACAATTTTACCAGCAGATCATTGCCAAAACATTTCTATATAAAATAACACATCATGTTGTTGTTGTTATTATTATTATTATTATTATTAATAATAGACAATACGAAGGGCACAATGTAATTGCAATAGATATCTTATTGGTTTGAACACTATTTCAAAAGCATTATATATTAATGTTTCGGCAATGAAACAGTTGTAGTACTATGCAGTAAAATGTGTTGCTCAATCTATTTTTTCTTATTCATATTTCTAATGAAATACATATATGTAATTGGTGGGTTAATCTTTCTTTAGGGGTACCAATTTATTAAGCCTTCTTGCCTCATCTTGAGGCCCTTTTCTTCCCAATTCTCTTTTATTTTATGTATTTACTCTGATGAAACTCCATGTACCAGATCGGATGTACTATAGAATATGACGAATATTATTCTCATAATTTTCCTTGGCAGTGCCAACTGACATTGGTAGCATAAATGGCTGTTAGCATTGTTAAAGTTTTGTATTAAAAAATAATAATAATCAATGGTAGTCAATTTGTTTGTTGATCAAAAATTTTCTCCATTTTTCTGCTTAAGTTTTATATAT
>NC_068990.1:17353655-17367259 GCF_001194135.2 Octopus bimaculoides
CGATATTAATTAATATCAATTTAATACCAGGAAACTAGCACATTAAAAGAATCAGAAGGTTCAGAAAAATATTTTCTTCAAGCTCCTAAAAAGATTATAGTACTTGTGTATATAAGATTGACCAGTGACCGGTCTGTCAATATGCTAGAAGAAGCTCACTTAAAAAAAAAAATATATATATATATATGTCAGACTTCTTTTGGTTTCCATCTACCAAATGCATTCACAAGGCTTTAGTAGGCCCTGGGCTATAGTAGAAGACACTTGCCCATGTACTGGGATTAGACCTGACACTATAGTTGAGAGACAAATTTCTTACCACACAAGCAGGAGAAAAGAGAGGGGTAAATCCTACAAAATAAGTAACTTACAGCTCCACTGCCATCTCGAGGTACACCCATGACATAGTATTCATATTTATCATTAAAGAATTTTCCAGAAGATACAGCATAACCTAAAAAGAAACAAAAAGAAATGATTGATAATAATAATAATAATAGCAATAATAATAATTTTTTTCTGCCATAGGTTCATGGCAGTGCTCAACTGGTGCTTATTTTATCGAGGCCAAAAGGAGGAAAGGCAAAACTGACCTTTGCAGAATTTGGACTCAGAACGTAAAGACAGACAAAATGCCACAGAGCATTTTACTCAGCATTCTAACAAATCTGCTGCCAGCTCACTGTTTTCTAACTCAATAAAAATGTCTGCTATCTTACAATATTCTATGTAAATATATTCATCGAAGGATTATATCTTCAAAATTTAAAATATTAAACCAGTGTATCTTGGATAAATATCCCTATAAGAGGCTTGAATATGCTCGTTGTGACAACACACACACACACACACACACGCATATATCATCTTATTTATCCAGGACTACATTATCCAATGAGCCAATATTTTTTAAGATTGCAGGGATTAATATGAAGTAATTTTACCTGATATTTCTAGCAGGTTGCATGGCCAAATAAATACTTTTGTTGGTTGGTTCATGTTTAGAAACTCTTATGAATATTACCCTGGTGTTCAACCATTACTGTAATTCTACTCTCCAAACACTACAGATTTATTTTATATACCCCTACAGATTCTGTCAACCAAGACCCTTACCCACTTTTGATACCAATCCACCTGACACAACACCTGACTCTATGATTCATGTTTGAAAGAATCTAAATCAAAACTTTCCATCAAAATTTTATGTTAATTTTCATTCCAAATATTAACTTAATAAAGACATTGTTATTTTACAAAATTCCTCATTATCTTCCAAATTAATTAAAACAAAGTAATACATTTCAAGAGAAATATTAATAACAAAAAAAGGGTTAACAGGGCTGCAACTACTACTAATAATAATGACAGCAGGAGCAGCATCAGCAAGAAGGTTTTCTAAGGACTATCAAGATAAGTAAAATGGCTTCTAATTGAAGTTTCAGTCCCTACAGACGTTAAGGTATCACTAAAAGAAATCAAGATACTATCCAAATAAAAAGATCTGGAAATAGACAACTAGAATGTAAAAATTGAAGACATAAACAATCCCTTGGATAATAAAATGTCTTGGGTATGATAAAAATTAAAGCAGGTGAATTCATAACTGAAACCACAACATGTACAAATATCAATGGCATAGAGAAAATTGTGCTACCAGGTATAGCATACACTTTTATATTGGGTGTTTCTAATACAATGGAAGAGATAGAACTGAAGCAAAATAGTCCACTTAACATAAGAACATAGAATTGAACTTTGTTGTGCAATGAGAGCATGTAATAAGAATATGATTACTATCTTTGAGATCTTCCACTTGTTTTAGTATAGGACTGCAGCCATACTGGAGCACCACCTGGAAGGATTTTAGTCAAATGAATCAACCCTACTACTTGTTTTTAGAGCTTAGTGCTTATTCTAAGATCTCTTTTTCTGAACCACTGTGTTATAGGGATATAATCAAACCAACACACACACACACACAACAATACAGATTTCTTTCAGTTTCTGTTTACAAAATCTTTTCACAAGGCTTTAGTTGACCCTTGGCTATAGTAGAAGACACGTGGTAGGACTGAACCTGGAACTATATGATTAAGAAGCAAACTTCACCACACGGCCACATCTGCACCCACAAACTATTTATTATAAAAAACAGTTTCTGATTTAGGTCCAAGGATAACAATTTTGAGAGGAGGGGGTAAGTTGATACCAGTATGTGACAGGTACCCCTGGAGGGGTGAAAAGTAAAATTGACTTTGGTGGAATTTGTGCGTGTGTGTACATGTATGTCAATTAATATATATATATGCCAGCAGTGAAGGTGCATGGCTTAGTGGTTAGAGGAATTCGACTCATGATCATAAGGTCGTGAGTTCAATTCCTGGCAGTGCATTGTGTCCCTGAATAAGACACTTTATGACACATTGCTCCAGTCCACTAAGCTGGCAAAAATGGATTGTCTCTGTATTTCAAAGGGTCAGCCTTGTCACATTCTGTGTCATGCCAAATCTCTCTGTGAACTACATTAAGAATACACGTGTCTGTGGAGTGCTCAGCCACTTGCATGTTAATTTCGTGAGCAGGTTGTTCTGTTGTTCCGGATCAACTGGAACCCTCATTGTCTTAACCAACAGAGTGCCAGGTGTATATATGTATATATATACATGCAAGAACAGCCTGTGCATATCACCTTCCTCCTTTTTCCCTCTCCTCCACCCACACACATCTGAACAACAAACTTTTTCCAACCACTGCTTTTCTGAATGTCCTGAAGGGGTCTTCATCCCGAAATATAGAAATACAAGGTAAAACTGCAACTTTGTTCTGTTTTCTTTTCATTTTGTTGTTTACTTTGTACCTTCTCGCATTGTTCCAGCTTTACACAACTACATTCTTTAAAGTAATTATGTAGGTATGTGTGTGTGTGTGTGAATGTATGTTAATTACAATATGCAGATAAATAGCAGTTCTAATGTCAGGGCAGATATTTCCCCATGTGCTAGTTATTTTTATTATGCATTCCATTGTTCAAAACACTTGAAACAGAAAAAGCACAACAAAAATACATCAACATTAAAAGCATAAACAACCAGGCTGTGTCACCTTTTTGATACCAATCCGCCTGATTCTATGATTCTATGATGCAAACTTCCTGTTTTAAAGTCATCATCATCATCATCATCGTTTAACGTCCGCTTTCCGTGCTAGCATGGGTTGGACGATTTGACTGAGGACTGGTGAAACCAGATGGCTACACCAGGCTCCAATCTGATTTGGCATAGTTTCTACAGCTGGGTGCCCTTCCTAACGCCAACCACTCCGAGAGTGTAGTGGGTGCTTTTACGTGCCACCAACACAAAGGCCAGTCAGGCGGTACTGGCAACGATCTCGCTCGAATGTCTTTTCATGTGCCACTGGCACAAGTGCCAGGAAGGCGACGTTGGTAACGAACATGCTCAAACGGTGCTATTTACATGCCACCAGCACGGAAGCCAGACAGCTGGTGCTCTGGCAATGATCATGCTCGGACAGTGCTCTTAGTGCTCCACTGGTAGAGGTGCCATCATGATTTTGCTTTCGGGAATTAAAATCTTCCATCAAAATTTCATATTAATTCCTTACATATTAATTCCTTAATGATAGTTATTCTATTAAATTCTTCATTATTTTCACAATTAATTGAAATAAGAACCTATGTAAAAAGCATATGTGCCAGCACTACATACAGAGCACTCATGCCAGCACCACATAAAAGACACCTATGCTAGTGCCATGTAAGGAAGCACCTGTTCCAGTGCCATGTAAACAGCACCCATGCTGGCACTATGTAAAATTCTCCCAGTACACTCTGTAAAGTGGTTGGCATTAGGAAGGGAATCCAGTCATAGAAACCATACCAAAACAGACAACTGGAGGCTGGTGAGGCTCTCTGGCTCACCATCTCCTGTCATACTATCCAACCATGCCAGTGTAGAAAACAGGCATTAAATGATGATGATGATAATGATGATGGAAGGTAGTGTATTTCAACAGAAAGTTTAAGTTAACTCTGACCGAGGATACTTTGACTAAGAGTAATCCAGCCATGACTGTACCATCTGCTATTCTATTTTTCAGTCTGCTGTTTCTAGTAATCTGAATGGCCATTAAGAGGCTTTCCCATTGGTGTCAGTGTTACATGATGTTTAAAATTGCTGGAAAAAATACAGACAGGATGGTCATGGCTAGATTACATTTCATCATAGGTTGCTCATTCAGGGCTGCTGACATGGGGCTAAATAACAACAACTATTACAACAACAGCAGCAGCAGCCACCACTACCATGTATAATAGGAATGCTCTTGAATGCCCTTCTGTGGTCATCTGGCTTGCTAAAAACAACAGCTAAACCTTTCTCAAACATACTTTATTGATTTAAAAATAACTACAAAAAGAACATTGGAATCTTAGATACACTACGATTTTAAATAAAATGAATAAAAGGAGATACCTTTGATTTTAAGTCAGATTGATCAAGACTGATTTGTACCTAAACAACAAGAACAAGAACAACAATACAAAAAAAAAGACATGATGATGATGATGATCATTATCATCACCACCGCTACTGCCATCATCATCATCATCATCATTGTCATCTGCATCGTCGTCATCCTCATTTTTAACATCCATGATCCATACTGGCATGGGTTGGATGATTTGACAGGATCGACTGAATCCAACAAGTCCCATGAATGCATCATGTTGCAATGTCTGCTTTGGCATGGTTTCTATGGCTGGATGCCCTTTCTAACACCAACCACTTCACAGCTTGTATTGAGTACTTTTTCTGTGTTACCAGTACTAGTGAGGTTGCCTTGCAGCTTGCAAGACAACAAAGACTGGTGGGTGGGAGGCTTTATGTGAGGAGATGAGGGGTTAAATTATGAAAGGAGGGAGTAGCTACATGTTTATTGACCCTTTGGTGAGAGTGACAATGATCAGTAGAAGCTGCAAGTTCAGGTGGCTTCTTAAGGTACAAGGTGAGTAGAAGTGTACTAGGACAGAGGTACTAGCAGTATGGGTAGATGAGTTTGTATTCCATCTGTCAAATCTGCTCACAAGGTTTTGGTCAGCCAAAGGGGAATAGCAGAAGACATTTGCCTGAGGTGCCACACAGTGTGGGCATGAACCTGAAACCATGTGATTGAGAAGCAAACTACTCAACCACACAACCATGTTTGCATCAATAGAAATATATAGAATATATTAAGAAAATTAAATAATTGCAGCATGGAAGGTGTTTATAAGTCATTTAAAAACACAAAAACCGTTAGATTCACTTCAACATTTAAATTTAATTTGCCAAAATATTTTTGTTGCTTTGAAACCGCGACCTATTGTCTGACAAAATTCCATGCAGCAAATTAAACTTAAATGTCGAAGTGAATCTAATGGTTTTTGTGTGTTTCTTAAATGGTTTATAAACACCTTCCACGCTGCAATTGTTTTTGTTTCAGCACACAATCTCAGATCAGGTCACTTGCTATGCAAGTACATCTCCGTAATTAAGAAAATTGTCCTCTTGAAAAGGAGAGTGAAATGAATGAAATTGAAACAGGAAAACAAGTAGAATCTGCATGACTTACCAGCATAATTGTTATCAATGTCAGACTGCAGTAACAAAGGCTTTCCTGCTGGAGTTTCTCCTTTATTGGGAAACAAAATTATTCCACCTAGATAGAAAAAAAAAATTAATGCTTAATTAGTTAACTTATCATCATCATCATCATCATCATTGCGGGAGATAGCAGTGCATGCCATCAAAGTAACACTGAGGTATACCCATCATGAGTACTTGTCTGATAAGGGTACACCAGGCACATGCATCACATCCATATGTGTGCGACACAGTGATCTCAGATCAAGATAAACAGCACATGAACTTGCAGGTGGGGCCCAGTTAGAATTTTCTTCATGTCGAGTAGCCCATCCCACTCAAAAGGTCCCTGAATAAGGTTTGTTTAAGGATGTTGAACGAAACACCTATTTCTCCAGAGGTGAATTATCTAAACCCCAAAGAATTCCTCTCAAGACATGGCTATTTTGCTCCCCAACTACTTCTGCTTGTGATCAGAGATGCACATAAGGGATAAGCTTAACTGGTTAAGGTCAAACAACTGACAAGCAAATATGTGGTATTGAGCAGAATATTTGCCGTAGCCCATCTTTTATACTAAGACAAAACAATGTACATGATAACACTTCCAATCAATTAAGATCAGAAGCCATGAGAGCTACTGCCTGGTACTGCAGCCAGGCATTTCTTCTTCTTCTTCTTCTTCATCGTCATCGTCGTCACCATCATCGCCGCCGCCGTCGTCGTCGTCGTCGTCATCATCATCATCATGGCAGAATTGTTAGCACTGTGGACAAAATGCTCAGCAGCATTTCATTTGTCTTTAGGTTCTGAGTTTAAATTTCACGGGGGTCAGCTTTGCTTTTCATTCTTTTGGAGTTGATAGAATAAGTACCAGTTGAGCGCTGTGTGTGTGTTGGGGGAGGGGGCGATGTAATCTACTTAACCCCTCTCCCAGAATTGCTGGCCCTGTGCCAAAATTATTATTATTATTATTATTATTATTATTATTATCATTATTATAACTGTCAATGCCCTAGTATGGCCACAGCCCTCTGGATGGAAAAAGTAAGACAGTGACCGAATTTATAAACAAATAACTGTTTTATTTCTTCGTTATTTGCTGCACGAGCAAGACAGACAACAACCTTGTAACATAGTAAAAAAAAATCTGAGAAAGGAGAAATAACATGTGTTATACAAATGTATGAACATATATTTTACATTGGCATAAAAATCTCTACAGAATAAATAAAAGAAATATCCCACACACAGACCCATATATCATTTGTCTTACATTTAACTAATTGTTGGTTAACCTCATAGCCCTGAATAGAAAATGGCCGTAAGGCATTTACATTTAAAAATAAATAAGATATAGTAGATAGACTACGGTATTAAATTTTATTTTCTGTTTAAATAGAGCATGTGGCTGTATGATTCATTTAAGAATATATATTGACTGTTTAAAAATTCTTTTATTTTAAATCTAATCAGTAATAATAATACAATTTCTAATTACATTGTTTGGTATCTAATTAAACTAAACAATATGTTGTTCGTTTGCTTTTGTTTTATTTTGCAACAATTCTTTCTATTTGAGTCCATGGAGTAGTGGTGAGAAGATTAATGGGGTCACAAAGTGGATGGAGACCAAGGACACTGTGATAATTGGCATGGCTATAAGGAACTATGAGGCAGTAACAGGAGCAAAAATCAGCCAATGAAAGGCAGTAGGCCTATTGTTTAACATATATATAGACAAGTCCATGCCATCCAAAGGTGTTGTAAGGTGCTGATGGATGGAAGGATTAAGTTGCCCAGATTTCCTGGTGGACAACAATTGGGATATGGTGACAAGCAGGATAGTCAATCTTACCTAGAAACAGGCCAAGAGAAAGCTATCCCGAAAAGTAAGGCAGAGGTGGTGAACACTTACATCTCTGCTATCATATAATTCAGCCTGACCATTGTGCCCTGCTCCAGTTCACATCTCAGCAGACTGAAGTGCTTGCTCTTCAGTGTTCTGTGGAGCAATGTGCTCCACTGGTCAGGCATACCATTTTCTGTCAACAACTGCTGAATAGGGGATGAGGCATGCTATCACTAAAGATGCTCAGGCATGTGCTGAAGCTGCAAAATCTCCAGCAATTCCTTGATAATGAACAGGTGTGGGTGCCGTTTTCAGACAGACATTCCCATAGTTCATCTTTTTGACAGAGGTGTAATTCTATGTCAAGCATAGATCAAGACATGACACTTGGCATCTGGATTGTCATTAAGTGCTCACACTCTACCAGTTAGACAGTGCAGTTGGTGGAAGTTCCACCATGATATTCAAGAGCAGGTTAACAGTGAGCAAGAGTGATAATGTTCTCAGGAGAGACACTGGACATCAACTGGCTCATCTGTTCTGGAGGACTTTCAGGTCAGAGCCCAGTAATAATTTTCAGAACTCTCTGGCCTGACAGCACTTGCAGGGGACATTTCTGGCTTGAAATAAACTCAACAAACATGATAGTGTTGTTAGTTGTACTTGTCTGAGGTGCATACAGAACAAAAGATGCATATGTTCAATGTCCAATCATTATTAACTTGTGGCATTATATTGAACACCTGTCATCACATGTAGGATGGATTTGGTTAACTGCTCAGTCCATGGTAAGGATTGTCCTGCTGTCTTCCTTTGGCCATGAAGGACAGGCAGTGTTTAGCTGTCTGGTGGCTTTAGTGAAAGAGGTTGTGTAAGGGACCAGATTGAAAGAGCTGAAGAAAGGCACCTTCCCCTTCAGCTAAACCATCATTAACTTCCCCAAGTTTCACTTGAAAAGAAAAATGAGGATGAAGAGGTAAATGCTGCCTCCCAGATGAGAGTGATGAGCATGGTGTAAATGAACAGGTTTGCTTTGAAAATACACCTGCAGATCCAAGAAGGATAACTGGAAGAGATTTTTTCCCCCTCAGTGGTCAGGGTGCTATGGTTTTCATGGTGTTTCCACAAGTAGACCTTGGACATTTCCTATTTTGGTAAATGATTCATTCTCTAGAATATATTGTTTCTTTGTTACTGTTATTCTTCTTTTTACAGGTTCTTTCAAGTAATCCCACATTCTATCATTCTGTACCATTCCCAATGTTTTTGTGAACCCTTAGCAAGTAATAAAGAAAATAAAAACATTATTGTTGTTGTTGTTGTTTACTTTTAATCTGTATGTTTGTTACAGTCACTTGTCGAGACACACCTAGTGCCCTAGGGCAGGTGAAGGATAAGAGATATTATAGTATGACCAAAAGTTTGGGGAGGGGAAGTAGCAGGGGCAGTAGCAAAATATTTTCATGTAATACAACACAGACAGTGAACTTGATAGAGTTTTTCTAAGGATGTGGGCCGTACTTGTCAACACAATCTTTTGGATTTTTTGGGGACATGATCCTCCTGGGATGTTGTCTAGATGTTTCTTCTTCTTCTCCTTCTTCTTCCTCCTCCTCCTTCTTATTATTATTTATTAAGGTGACAAGCTGGCAGAATTGATAGCACGCCAGGCAAAATGCTTAGCAGCATTTCATCCATCTTTATGTTCTGAGTTCAAACTCCGCCGAAGCCAACTTTACTTTTCATCCACTTGGGGGTCAATAAAATAAGCACCATTTGAATACTGGGGTTGAAGTAATTAACTATCCCCCTCCCTCAAATTTCAGGCCTTGTGCCTATAGTAGAAAGGATTATTAATATTATTTTATTGACTTTGCACAGCTTCTAATGTTGGAGATGTACTACAGTGCCAGCTGTTCACTACAAGTGAAATAAGGTAACACCCCTTATTTTTTGGAGCACCATCCGGAGTATTCAAGTGGTTCCAAGCAGTGCTGTTTTCTGCAAATACTCCACCCTTATTGCAGCCCCTATTTGTTCCATGTATTATTATTAATTATTATTATTATTATTATTATTATTAAGGCAATGAGATGGCAGAATTGTTGGTACATTGGAAAAAATGCTTAACAGCATTTCTTCCGCCACTTTATGTTCTGAGCTCAAATCCCACAGAGGTCAGCTTTGCCTCTCATCCTTTTAGGGTCAAAAGAATATAGTACTAATTAAGCACTGACGTTAATGTAATCGACTTACCCTCTCCCCTAAAATTGCTGGCCTTTATTATTACTCTGGCTTTGTGCCAAAATTAAAAACCATTAACATTGTTGTTGTTGTTGTTGTTGTTATTTAAAATAACATCAATCATTATGTAATTGGGAACACAGATACATAAAGTTTAAAATAGACACATGGCCATAAGAGAAAGAAGAGAGAGAGAGAGCTTATCAAAGATCTCTCAGTTTAACTAATTTGTCAAAGAAAGAAAAACAAAGTTATTTTGTAACCTAAAATAATCTTTAATTTCAAGGAAGGCCATATCTTGATAGAGGAACACATTCATATTCCTGCCTTATGCACAGACTAAATATCAACAACAACAAAAAAAATTTAAAAAATTAAAATAAGACAAGAATTCTTTTGCTAGTTACATAGAATTTTACAGCGTACAGGGTGGATGTAAAGTCAGTTACAGTTTTAATAAAAACAGCTCAATTTATATAATTCTTTTTTTGCAGACTTTTAGGATCAATCATGAATACGATGAATACAGAAGACTGTGTAGCAATAGTCATCTTGCTGAATCATGTAAAATCTGCAAATAATAATTCTGTTTTTAGAGATTGTTGCCAGTGCCGCTAGACTGGCTTCTATGCAGGACATGAAACTTGGCTTGTGAAGACCTGTTGGGGCAAGCGAAAGTGAAATTGTGATGGCACCTGTACCCAGCGTCGCCTTCCTGGCACTTGTGCCGGTGGCATGTGTAAAGTCATTCAAACGAGATTGTGCCAGTGCCGCTGGACTGACTCCTGTGCAGGTGGCACGTAAAATGCACCATTTTGAGCGTGGCCGTTGCCAATACCACCTGACTGGCCTTCGTGCCGGTGGCACGTAAAAGCACCCACTACACTCTTGGAGTGGTTGGCGTTAGGAAGGGCATTCAGCTGTAGAAACTCTGCTAAATCAGATTGGAGCCTGGTGTAGCCATCCAGTTCACCAGTCCTCAGTCAAATCGTCCAACCCATGCTAGCATGGAAAGCGGATGTCAAACGATGATGATGATGATGCATAGATGTCTTTGAGAGACTCAGTCTATGTTCTGCTGCAGAACGAACAGATATCCATGAATTTTCTTTAATGATTTGACCCACAGAAGTCACAGTATTCTCTGACGTACTTTGGCACAAGTCCAGCAGTTTTTGAGGGGAGGGGAAAAGTCGATTACATCAACCCTTGTACTTAGCTGGTACTTATTCTGTTGACCCTGACATGATGAAAGATAAAGACAACCTTAGCGGAATTTGAACTCAGAATGTAAAAATGAACGAAATGTTGCTAAACATTTTGCCTGAAGTAGTAATGATTCTGACAGCTCAACAACAACAACATCAAAAACAGCAGCACCACCACCACCGCTACTACTACTTAGAATTAGATTTTTTTTTATCAGATGCCCATCCTGTCACCAAACCTCACTTGTTTCTAAGCAAGGCAATATTTCCTCATGACCAGACATGTTCATGTAGAATACTGGAAATGAAGGAAAGGAGTAACACTGAGTGCATGAGAGTGGCACTCATTTACAAGTATCATATAACATCAAGCTAAAGTGCCATGCAGTGGGAATGAGGCTGAGACTATGGGGTTGGGAGACAAACATCTCAGCCACAGAGCCATATCTGCACCAATTTTACAAAAATTATTTGCTTAAATTAGAGCAGATATGAATCTTTCTTAAATCCCCCGCCCCATCTAAGAATATATTTATAGGTCAATATAATGTTTATAGGTCAGACTTCATCAATTTCTATAATTAAACCAAATCTGACATATTTATTCCAAGATTAGGTTAGCTTAATCGGGGATGTTATTCTATTAATGATGATTTTGACCCAGAAAAGACTTAGAACTGATTACCATTCTAAGGAATTACCAACTGAGATATCTCATCAAAATTTAGTAAGGAAAACTGACTGAGGGTAAAGGAAATGATCCTAGATATATAAACAGCCAAATTACTCTGAACTTAGCACCATACAGGTTTCATGTTCGGGCCCCCATCTTGTATTGATACAGTCAAAGGTTATGTGGTTAGATGCAGGCAGTGCTGTCTGTTTAAGAAGTTCATTCTGCAAACACTTGATTTTAGGTTCTGTCCCACTGCATGGCACCTTGGGCAAGTATCTCTTACTAAAGCCCTGGGCCAAGAAAAGCCTTCTGAATGGATTTCGTAGATGGAAACTGAAAGAAGCTGATTTTGTGTGTGTGTGTGTGTGTGTGTGTGCATAACACAAAGAATCACACACACACACACACACACACAATACACAAGGATGTATAGACACCCATGTACACACACACACACATGCACAAAAACAACACGCACATGTACACACATACGTATGTGTGAGTGCCTCTGCATGCATGTTTGTGATGCCTTGTCTTTTCTACTCTAGGCACAAGGCCCAACATTTTTGGGGTGGGGGCCAATCGATTAGATCAACCCCAGTTTGAAACTGGTACTTAATTTATCGACCCCCACCAAAAGGATGAAAGGCAAAGTCGACCTTGGCTGAATGTGACGCCTTGTTTTGTAAACGGATATCACCATCATACAAATGGAGCCTTTTGTTTCCAATCTTCTATGAAAAACATGTCTGCCTATGATAGAAATATTACCTTACATGGGAACAAGTATGGAGCATCCAGCCATAGAAAATCTGCATCAATGAATTTCATCTGATCCATGTAAGCATGGTCAGTAGTGACACCAGTGGCATGGCATTACCACCATCATCATTTTAATGTCCCTCTTCCATGCTTGCATGGGTTGGGTGAAACTTGTTGAGGCAGATTTCTTGATCAGTTGCCTTTCTTGAAATAATCCTCACCTGTTTTCTAGCAATTATTTTCTAATGGCCAGGCTTTTCTTCATGGAAAATTGGGAATGAACAACACTTTACAAGCAACATATGATGTCAAGACAAGGACAAACACACACACACACAACAGGCTTCTTTCAGTTTCTACCTACCAAATCCACTCGCAAGGCTTTGATCAACCTGAGGTTATAGTATAAGCCCAAGGTGCTGTGAACTGGGACTGAACTCAAAACCACATGGTTGGGAAGGAAACTTTTTAACTGCACAGCCATGCTTGCACCAGTTTATTTGAAATACTGAATGAATAAGCATTCAATATTTGAATTTCTAACAAAATTTCCATTCAACATCTTAATATCCATTTCAGATTTTTGCGCTTTCCTAGATTTTAGAATTACAACAGCTGGTTTATCAATTTGAAATTTCATGCCAGAAGAATTGAAAAATACCATATTTGGCTGCATAAAAGACACATGGGCATATTAGAGCATCCCCATTTCAGCAGCATATATTCAAGAAAAAATGTTTTAGTGTATTATAACATGAATATTTAAAGCAATCTAAGCTCTACATTGCATATAGGACCAGGGGGTGATTTTTTTTTAGGTATTTTTGTAAGGAAAAAAGTGAATCTTTCACACCATCAGATATAGTAAATAAAATATATATAAAAAAAGGAAAATATTGCTGTTTATTATCTTTTACCTGTTTTAGTCCAATAAATCAGCTGCAATAATTTTTTACTAATTATTTTGTTTCAGTCATTTGACTGCGACCATGCTGGAGCAGCACGTTTTAGTTGAACAAACCGACCCCAGGACTTATTCTTTGTAAACCTATTACTTATTCTATCGGTCTCTTTTGCCAAACCACTAAGTTACAGGGACGTAAACACACCAACATCGGTTGTCAAACGATGGGTGGGGGGACAAACACAGACACACATACAAATATCTACATGTGTATATATGTATGTATGTATATATATATATATATATATATATATAT
>NC_068990.1:17367279-17371392 GCF_001194135.2 Octopus bimaculoides
TATAAAACATGCTTCTTTCAGTTTCTGTCTACCAAATCCACTTACAAGGCTTTAGTTGGCCCAAGGCCATAGTAGAAGACACTTGCCCAAGGTGCCATGCAGTGGGACTGAACCTGGAACCATGTGGTTGGGAAGCAAGCTTCTTACCACACAGCCACTCCTGCACCTATTTTATTTTATTTTTTTAAGCCTGGTACTTATTCTAATTGGTCACTTATGTGGAACTGCTCAGTTACGAGGACATAAACAAACCACCACTGGTTGCCAATCAATATATACATATATATATATATATATATTTAAGCACAGGCATATATATGTGAACTGAATATGCCTAACCACTGAGCCACACACCTTCACTCTCTTAACTGGAGAGAAAAGGAGTGAAGTGATAGAGATAGAGAAAAGAAAGCCTCAGTCATTTAAAAATGACAATTAGATTGAAATACGGTTGATCTTTTCTAGTTTCTTTACTTTTAACAATAAAGAAGAGGGAAAGAGATTTAGAAATGACTGGAAGGTTTCCATTCTGGGAGTTCGAGAAGGATCGAGTGTTAGTTCTCTCTTCTTTCCCTGACCCCTGGTTTTTATTTGCTTTGTCTGATACTTTTAGTTGGAAAGAAAGACTGTTTTTTTTTTCAGGCATGTTTAACATTTCCTCTACAAACTAAAAACAAGCCCCAATCCCTTGTTTTTTTTTTTTTCATACAAAAACTAATGCAAATTTTGAACGGGGTATAGCTATACACAACAGACTTCTTTCAGTTTCCATTTGTTGAATCCACTCACAAGGTTTTGATTGGCCTGTGGTTATAGCAGAAGACACTTTCTCAAGGTACCAAACAATGAGACAGAACCAAGAACCATGTGAATTGGAAGCAAACTTCTTATTACACAGCCACACTGGTGTCTTTTTGGTATTTTCCATCCAATTTTATTTGTTTTTTATTTTCATTAATTAACTAAATTTCCTGTTGCTAATAGAAGCCTTTAATTTAAACTGAAAATGAAAGTAGTTTATAGTGTTTGAAGAAGAAAGCCTCTTACCTGGATATCTATCTCTCCCAAGAACACCGACAATAATATTCTGACCGTCCTGGAGGTAAAAGTAAATAAATAAATAAATACCAAAGAAAATTATTTCTTTCGACAAAATATGAAATAAACTTTTGCTTTCTTACCCTGCCAGGGGCAGAGACATGGCCAAGTGGTTAAGAAGTTTGATTAGCAATCACATGGTTCCATGTTCCATCCCACTATAGGGCACCATGAATATGTACCATCTACTACAGTCTTTGTGAGGTTAAATTTGCTCAGCAGAAACTGTGAGGCAAATATCCTATACATCCTTTTTTTTTTCTTTTCACTCTTTTACTTGTTTCAGTCATTTGACTGTGGCCATGCTGGAGCACTGACTTTAGTCGAGCAAATCGCCCCCAGGACTTATTCTTTGTAAGCCTACTACTTATTCTATTGGTCGCTTTTGCCGAACTGCTAAGTTACGGGGGACGTAAACACACCAGCATCGGTTGTCAAGCGATGTTGTGGGGACAAACACAGACACACAAACACAAACATACATAGATATATATACATATATATGACAGGCTTCTTTCAGATTCCGTCTACGAAATCCACTCACAAGGCTTTGGTCGGCCTGAGGCTTTAGTAGAAGACACTTGCCCAAGGTGCCACGCAGTAATATATATATATATATATATATATATATATATATATACATACATACATACACAATGGACTTCTTTCAGTTTCCATCTACCAAATCCACTCACAAGGCTTTTGGTTGGCTCAACATCATTGTAGAAGACACTTGACCAAGGTGCCATAAAGTGAAACTAAACCCAAGACTAATGGTTGGGAAGCAAGCTTCTCTAGCCATACATCTGATGACGACGATGACAATGATAACAGCAATGAGAGCTATTCACAATTTCAATGTTGGTCAATCTTTTTTTGTTGTTGTTTGGTCTGAGGTAAAGAGTAGCCTCCATGAGTCCAGTGAGATCAACAGAGTTAATATTCCTGTTCAATAGTTGTACTTACCTGGGTATATTTCACTGATGTTCCACCAGCTGTAATATTGTCTGATTTCATGAAAAGAAGTCTGCGATCTTTTGGATCATTGAATGTATTGACCACACAGAACCCTTTCATGTAAAGTGTTTTAAGATAACTATCATCAACCACAGAAGATTTCCAGCGATGTCCACATGTCTGCAATAAAATGAAGGTAAAATATCACATTTAGGAAAATAGTTACAGTCATAAAAGGAAGAAGTGGGTGTTATATTTAGGTAACAGATAGGTTTTGGCCATTATTGGTTACACCTTGTCTCACTTGACAACACAATCTGGGATAATCTTTAAACCCTTTTGATACTAACACACCCAAATCATAGAAACAGCTCCTGTTCCTATGATAGAAACAAATAGACAGCTGGAAATAGATAGCTGGAAAGCAGATGACAAATGTCTTGCTAAGTGATGCCAAGACACCTTTGGTCTTCCTGACAATTTTAGAGATGTGTCCAGCGAAAATTGCTGCAGACAGCAATGCCCGGGTCATGTTCACAAGAAAATTTCTTGATATTAGTGTTGTGGAGAGAGTATGTGCATGTTGGGTTTTTACTCCCAAAATGCATGGTGGTACACTTGCCACAGCCAGCTTGAGTTGCCAGTGCATGATCCATTGTTGCTTTGTGTCCAGGTCCAATTGCAGGAAAGATCTATAGTGTTCAATATCTGTCCTTGTCCTTTTTATCTCAAGGTACAGCTTGATGTCAACTGCATTTTTTTTCACTGTGGCATTCTTTAAGTTAGCATCTATGTCATTAATGTATGTAACAAACAAAAGGGAACCAAGAACAGATCTGTTACACAACAAACACACTACATGCCTTCACTTCCACACAGCATCCACTACACAATGACCACAAGCTTCCATAATACATCCATCACACAAAACTTTGTTTCCACATTGCACCAATCATACAACAGCCACATCTAAATAAATTGTCATTTCCACTCTATACTCACTATACATGCCTTTATTTTCACACTGCACTTGCCACACAAGTCTTCATTTCCACATTAGAGCTACTGCACATCCACATTTCAATTACCCTTCTTATCATTTCCACACTACATCTGTCACACAAGATTTCATTTCCACATTGCACTTGCCATACAACAGCTCCACAGAATTAGCCTTCTTTTCCACACAATGTACATTCCATGTACTTGCACACAATGAGCCCCACTTCAACACTACACAAGTCTACATTTCCACACAACAGCTACCACAGAACCAGTCTCCTTTTCCACTCTACATTTGCAACACAGCATGCCTTCACTATCACAATGAATAATTCCTCACATCCACACACAAACATGTATCCTGTCCTGCATTCCTGACTACATTCCCACACAACAACCAATCAGTGCTTGATGGAAGGTACCGGATAGTCCCAGTCCAGTCCAGTCCAGTCCAGCCCAAACCAGAGCAGACCAAATGGAAACTTGACATATATGGAAGCAAAGCTTAAAATTGCCTCTTGATATTCAAACTTGCACAACTGTAGACCATATTCCAGAGTTCCTTGAACAGAGCTGCCTAGGAAAATGCACTCAACCACACAAAAAATATATTCTATTATAGTAGAACCCAACTCAAGCTATATTATCAAGAATACAATTTGTAGTAGCAATGTTTTATTAATTTATTTTATTAATTAATTTTATTTCAAGCATTCATTCATTGCCTCAGCTGAACTGCAATGCACTGTCCATGTTGGTGGGAGTCTAAACACAAATAGCTTATCAAATCAATAATTTGTTCTATATGAAAGCAATTTAGACAACAATCTCTTAACTCATACTGCTGCCGCCATTCCACTCACAACTACTACCACCACCACCACCAAGATCATCACTGTAACCACCATCACAAAGACAATTGTAATATTCATATCATATCATATCATATATCACAACCACCATCATCATCATCATCATCATCATCATCATGATACCGATAACCATCACCACCACCACCACCACCACCACTGTCACCACAAACTTTAACACCCACCC
>NC_068990.1:17371402-17371679 GCF_001194135.2 Octopus bimaculoides
AACTACCATCTGCACAACCACTACCATTACTACAACCATCATCACCAACGCAAGCATCACATAATGCATCCATTCTCCTGACTCTTCTGACTTTTAACATTAACAGAGCCCCAGGAAAACTGTCTGTATGCCTGTTTGCCTGCATACATGTTAATTATATATGTACATATAATTAATACCTAAGGTTTAGTTAGTTACACATAGTATCAATAATTTAACAAAACAAATATTTCATTGATGTCTTTCAAACACCACCATCATCATCATCATCATCATC
>NC_068990.1:17371689-17371921 GCF_001194135.2 Octopus bimaculoides
ATCATCATAATCACCACAACCACTGCTAACACCATCACCACAATGAAAACCACCACCACCATCACAACCACCACTAGAACCACTAATACCCCAACTACCATCTGCACAACCACTACCATTACTACAACCATCATCACCAACGCAAGCATCACATAATGCATCCATTCTCCTGACTCTTCTGACTTTTAACATTAACAGAGCCCCAGGAAAACTGTCTGTATGCCTGTTTGCC
>NC_068990.1:17371951-17383577 GCF_001194135.2 Octopus bimaculoides
GCATACATGTTAATTATATATGTACATATAATTAATACCTAAGGTTTAGTTAGTTACACATAGTATCAATAATTTAACAAAACAAATATTTCATTGATGTCTTTCAAACACCACCATCATCATCATCATCATCATCATCATCATCATCAATGTTATTAACATTACCGCCACCGCCACCACCAATTCACATCATTGCCACCAAACAATAATCTCTCCACAGAACTTAATTAACCTAATTACAATTAGGTGGATTTTGAGCAATTGCAAGGTCTAATTATTGTCTTTGAGTAATACACAAAGCTGTGACAATGATGGAGTATAAACTAGTAGCCCCTTGGTTGCAGCAGGTAGATACCCATTCAGTTTTGCCCCACTGCAACTATCACAAAAGTATATCAGCAAGGTATTAGCAACAGGATTGTTATTATTGTCCTCCTCCTCCTCCTCCTCCTCATCATCATCATCATTTCCATGGTCCCTTTTGCATGTTTGTATGGACCAGATGGAAATCAATGCGGCAGATTTTCTAAGGCTGGATGCCCTTCCTGGCACCAACCCTCACTTGTTTTCAATCCGTTTACCACACTTTCAAGGCACACACACAACACTTCTAATGCACTTCCATACACACCAACACTTCCAATGCACATCCCACACTTCTGTGCACACACTGCATTCTTTCACTCAACGACTTGCATTGCATGTTTGCACAAAGAGCAAATACATCTTCTGCATGAATCAGCTGATACCTTTAACCCTTTCGTTACCAACCCGGCTGAAACCACCTCTGGCTTTGTAGTACAAATGACTTGTTTTCACAAGTTTGAATTAAAATCTTGCACAAAATCTTAGTCACAATTTATGTTCGTAACACTAACTTAATGATAACTAAGTTATTTTACTAAATTCTTTGTTATGTTTAAAATTAATTGAAAGAAACACAGAGCATCTCAAAATAAATACAATAACAAAAGGGTTAAAGTCACCATGATATTTTCAACCCTTTCGATACCAACCCGGCTGAAACCAGCTCTGGCTTTGTAGTAGAAATGTCTTGTTTTCATAAGTTTTGAATTAAAATCTTCCACCAAACCTTAGTCACAACACTAGCTGAATGATAACTAAGATATTTTACTAAATTCTTTGTTATATTTAAAGCAAAAATAAATACAGTAATGAAAGGGTTAATGCAAGGAACATTACATATTCAACGTACTATGCTCAACTCCTCCCCCTTTCTCTCCAGTCTCAGCAAACCTCTATTTGGTGCATAAGTTTCACAACTCTGCAGCATCTCACTTCTGACATTAAAAAGTAAATCTTTTTCTCTCGTTATCAATTATAATTCAGGAAAATCAAACTCGTTATAAGGTTAAACTCTTACCACAAACTCTTCCTTATGTGGATTGATGTCTATACTCACTCCAAGCCAGGCATTGCTTACATTCTGAATGTCTTCATCTATAGAGGATTCTGTAATGATAATTAACATCATATTGTATAAAATATATATATCCATTATAAAATCATAGTGTGTGTATGTGTGTATGTGCATGTATGTGCACATGTGTGCATACGCATAGCTGGGCAGTTGGTTAGTTCACTTCCTAATCACATGGTTTCAGGTTTAGTCACACTGCATTGTACCATGGACAAGTGCCTTCTACTATAGTCCTGAGGAAATGCATGGCTACCCCACATTATGTAAGAGAGAAAAAGAGAAGCTGGAAAGAAGACAAAGATGCAGTTGACAAGGTGCCAGGGTATGGAGGTAAGAAAGAGAGAATGATAGAAACATCTCAAAAAGAATAGGGTGGCAAACAGCAACCCATAGATAAATCAGAAAGTAAGGAGATTTATGCACAGGGTGGTGGGGTACGAGATGTACATACATACATTCATATATACATATATATGTGGCAGTGTGGTAAGAAATTTGCTTGCAACCATATAATTCCGAGTTCAGTCCCACAGTATGGCACCATGTCTTCTACAATAGCTTCTGGCCAACCAAAGCCTTGTGAGTAGATTTAGTAGACAGAAATTGGAATAAACCTGTCATGTGTGTGTGTGTGTGTGTGTGTGTGTGTGTGTATGCGCGCGTGTGTGCATGTGTGTGTATGTTTGTCCCCTACCAGTGTTGGTGTGTTTACATTCCCGTTACTTAGCGGTTCAGCAAAAGATACTGATAGAATAAGTACTAGGCTTAAAATAATAAAAGTAAAATAAGTACCGGGGTTGATTTGGTAGACTAAAACTCAACTAATGTTCAAGGTGGTGCCAGCATGGCCACAGTTTAAAAGAGAGAGAGAGAGAGAGAGAGAGAGAGAGAGAGAGAGAGAGAGAGAGAGAGAGAGAGAGAGAGAGAGAGAGAACAGGCATTAATTGATATTATTTATAGATCCCAAAACCATAGACATATAAATCTGGTACATAATTTTGTCAACCTCAGAGGGATAAAAGGGCAAAATTGACCTTGCCACGATTTGAACTCAAAATGTAAAGATCTTGGAAAGATTACTGCAAAGCACTTTATCACTGCTCTAACAATTCTGCCAACTTGCATCAACCTTGGAAGACCGAAAGCAAATCCAGTTCTTACTAGATTTCAGTGTCTAGGAGAAAGAAACTAATTTAAGTTAGGCATTTAATCCAGAATTCTGCCATTGCTGTCATTCTTCTGCCCTTGCTAGTAATTAATAATATCAGTTTTCTGAGGAACTGGCTTGATGTTTAATATCCAATAGATCAAAAGAGTTCTCTTAATGTCATTAAATACATATTAGGAATTCTAGTCACAGATTTAAAAGGTTCAAGTAAAATGTTACCGCATGTAGTTTCTTTCGAAGTTGAAAGGTGAAAATAATCCAACTTTGATTAATTCAAGATTGATTAAAGTAGTAGTAGTAGTAGTAGTAGTAGTAGTAGTAGTAACAATAATAATAATAATAATTCTTTCAGATACAGGTACAAGGCCTGAAATTTTTTGGGGATGGGGCAAGTTTGATCATATCAACCTCAGTACTTGACTGGCACTTAATTTATTGACCCCAGAAGGGTAATAAAAAGCAAAGTCAACCTCAGCAGAATTTGAACTCAGAACATGGACAAAATGCCACAAAGCATTTTACCCAGCATGCTAACGATTCTGCCAGCTTGCCAACTTTACTACTACTACTACTACTACTACTACTACTACTACTACTACTACTATAATGATAATAAATAATAATAACTGGGTGACTGCTTGCACTAAGGTCATGTCCCTGCGTGGATGACAAGTGGATGAATGCTACTATGCCTCAAGGATACCTTGAAAGGGAATTTGGCATCAAATTTCTAACCTATAATCTCTTTACCACTAATGTGGAAGCTTATGGCCAGTGTCTTGGTGGAAGAGTTATAGAACCATCTGGAAAGTAACAATCTACTTCCAGGAGAACAGAAGGGATGCAGGAAACAAAGTAGGGCAACGAAAGATCACTTATTAGTTGATAAAATGATAATTAGAAATTATAGACGCAGGTTGACGGGGCTGAATGTAACATGGCTAGATTACAAAAAAGTACATGACATGGTACCACACAGTTGGACAAGTAAAACAATGAGAATGCTTTGAACAGCAAGAAACATCAAGAAAATGCTTAATGAAAGTATGAAACATTGGAAAACTGAATTGATTGGAGGAAAACAAAAACGCAGAAAAGTGAGCATCAGACATGGAATATTCCAAGGTGATAACTTATTTCCATTACTATTTTTATTGACCATGACACCACTCACTATGATACGATGAAAAGTTAGAATTGCTTATGATTTGGGAAAAAGGAAATGGTCAGATAAATCATCTTCTTTTTATGGATGATATAAAGGTTTATGCAAAAAATGAGAAACAGCTCGAAAGTCTTGTACATACTATCCACATTTTCTCAAATGACGATGGTATGGAATTTGGTATAGAAAAGAGTGAAACAAGGAAGATTTGAAAGAGGCCAAGGAATTGAAATGCCAATAGCTGGATCTGAAACCAGAACAAATATCACAAGGTATTTTGTTCAGCAGTCTAATTATTCAACCAGCTAAAACTCAGAAACACATGACAAGCTAAAATTTAATACAAGACGGTTGTTAAATTACTAATTATACTCGTAAGCACTCAACACTAATTAACTTTTTGCTATAATCTAAAACAACAACAGCAACAAAAAAATTCATAAAAGTTCTTAAATTATTGAAACTTGATCATAGCAATGACTCCATCCATAAAACTAGTAACAAGATGTGGTAGAAGTAAATGAGATGAAATTCTGGCTTTTAAGGGATTAAAGGAGCCACCCCTGTCTCTTATCTTTTATCTATTACTTGTTTCAGTTATTAGACTGCGACCATGCTGGGGCACAGCCTTGAAGGATTTTCCATCAAATGAATCAAATCCAGTGCCTATTTGTTTTTTAAAAGCCTGCTCCTTATTCTATCAGTCTCTTTTGCAAAACTGCTAAGTTATGGGGACGTAAACACACCAACATAAGTTGTCAAGTGGTGGTGGATGACACAATCACACACACACACACACACACACAAACACACACACACACTCACATACAATAGACTTCTTTCAGTTTCTGTCTATCAAATCCACACAGAAGGATTTGGTCAGCCTGAGGCTAAAGTAAAAGGCACTTGCTCGAGGTGCAATGTAGTGGGACTGAACCTGGAATCATGAGGTTGGGAAGCAAACGTCTTATCACACAACCATGCCTCCCTCATATTTATTAATCTGTTCTTATCATCATGTGTTACTCTTTTACTTGTTTCAGTGATTTGACTGTGGCCATGCTGGAGCACCACCTTTAGTCGAGCAAATCGACCCCAGAACTTATTCTTTGTAAGCCTAGTACTTATTCTATCAGTCTCTTTTGCTGAACCGCTAAGTTATGGGGACGTAAACACACCAGCATCAGTTGTCAAGCGATGTGGGGGGGGGGGCAAACACAGACACACACACATATACATATATATATACATATACATATATATACGATGGGCTTCTTTCAGTTTCCGTCTACCAAATCTATTCACAAGGCTTTGGTTGGCCTGAGGCTATAGTAGAAGTCACTTGCCCAAGGTGCCATGCAGTGGGACTGAACCCAGAATCATGTGGTTGGTAAGCAAGATACTTACCACACAGCCATTCCTGCACCTAATGTTCTCAACATTATTCATCTCTTCTCATCTTGTGAGGGTGTGTGACCAAGCAGTTAGAGTGTTGCAACCAGGATCTTATGATTATGGATCCCTGAACTGGATGGGAGCAAAACACTCCATTTCACACTGCTCCAGTCCACTCAGCTGCAAAGGTGTTCCAGTAACAGCTGGGTAGCTAGGCCTGCCATGAGGAGTGTTATGATATCAGTCACTCAAAAACCACAGAAATCAAGTTAAACTCCAGGTTTATGAGTCTTAGGGCTTTAATGTTTACTTTTCCATTCTTGCATGGATCAAATCACAAAGTAGAGGTTTTTCTACGGCAGGATGCCCTTCCTCTAGCCAACCTACACATGTTTCCAAGCAGAATAATAATAATAATAATAATAATAATAATAATAATAATAATAATAATAATAATAATAATAATAATAATAATAATAATAACAATAAATGCCCTGATAGCATCAGGCAGTGGCTCTCATGGCTTCTCATCTTAACTGATTGGAAGTGTTATCATGTACTTGTTTTGCTTTGGCATAAAAAGATGGGCTACAGTAAATAGTTCCTGGTTTTCCACAAGATATGAGAATGACATTGTAATTTTTGTAGGAAGGGGCTTTTCCAGTCTTCATATTGTTTCATCTACCATACTATTGTTAACTAAGATAACTGGTCACTCCACTGGATCCATGTTAAGAAGGTTCCCTTTCTCCTATGCATTCTCCACATTTTCATAGTCATGCTCTAATACCCTCATTGTCCATCCCCTACAACAATTTCACCTCTCTCTATACTCTTAATACTATCACTACATATTAAGGCACATGACATTTTATTATGCAATGGGATCAAGGAAGGGGTAATGGGTATATATACCCATTAATCATCCATGAATACATTGTTTAAATAGTCATCGAATACAGCAGTGTAACATTATTGGATATACAAGTTTTACATATTAAAAACATTCCTGGAAGTTGGTAAGTAAATATTAATGACTTGTAAGGAAACAGTATTTCATTATGCAACCATAATATGTTATAAAGTATATCAAACATTTTTATAAGTCAATACCATGTTCTACTGTGTTAGCAATGCGCTTTACATCAATTGTTAAGGCTATCTCTATAGATTTTCAATAGAAATTATAGCCAGCACTCATTTTTGTTACATTTTGTATCCAAGACGTCAGATGTAAACAAACAATGAGATTGATGATGAAAAAAGGGTAATAGGCATAAATGCCATACTTCAAGAGTTTCTACCCCTTCATCTACCAGCAATTACAGGGGAGGGAATAAATTAATTACATTAACCCCAGTGTTCAACTGGTAATTATTTTATTGACTCTGAAAGGATGAATGGCAAAGATGACCCCCAGCAGAATTTAAACTCTGAATGTAAAGACAGATGAAATACCGCTAAGCGTTTCACGTGGTATATAAATGAGTCTGCCAGCACCCATCTAATTTCTATAGAATTTCTATAGAATAACTGTAGAGATAACCTTAACAAGTACTATATCTACATTTCTCATTTCCCTTTGAAGAGCATCTCTCTCTGAAGGGTATAACTCAGTTTGAATGTAAGGTACAATGATTTAATATGTTTAAGTTTTAATGTCATTGTGTATTTTCATGTTTTTTAAAATTTATTTATATATGAGAAAAAACTTTTCTTACCTAAATTATGGATACAGAATTTTGAGCAGGAGTCATCAGTACTTGAAGAACAGGAAAAGACGACACCTGTCTTGCTAAATTCTGAGTTTTTACACTTGTCATAATTATCTTTAGGAGCACCGATTAGTACACTAAATAAAATAAAAAATAAATAAATAAAAGTTAACAACAACAATAATAATAATGATGATGATGACAATGATGATAATATGAAATTACAAGAATGTGGACAATGAAGAGAGCAACTGTCATCTCATTAGTTGTAGGAGCACTGCAAGCACTAACAAACCAAGTTTGAGAACTGTCAGAGAAATTGGAATTGACACGGAGAGAAGACATGCTCAAAAGCTGCTCTATTATGGACTGCAAGGGTTTAGTGATTGGTACTCAGGTGATAAGCAATGTGGAAAGACACCCAGTAAGACCTTTGACAACAGGCTGCTGTCTGCTCTCACAGAATTAACTGGAGCAAGTAAAGTGAAGAGCTTTGAGAAGTAAAATATAATAATAGTAATTGTTTCTGATTTAGGCACAAGGCCAGCAATTTTGAGGGCTTGGTGTTTGGCTGATACCATCAACACCTGTACTTCATTGGTACTTCGTTTTATTGATGCAAGAAAGATGAAAGACAGACGTCAACAGGGTTTGTATGCAGAAAATAAAGAACTGGAAAAAATACTACAAAGGAAAATACTAGAAAGAAAAAAATGCCTTCTAATTGATGTATCAATACCAGCAGACGACAACGTTTCCCTAAAAGAAATAGAGAAACTTTCAAAATACAAAGACCTGGAAATAGAGGTAACTCGAATGTGGAATCTAAAAACAGAAACAATTCCTATCATAGTAGGCGCCTTAGGTATAATAAAAAAATATTCAGACAAATACATAACAAAAACACCAGGACTTACAAATATATATAACATACAGAAAATTGCACTACTGGGCACTGCACACATCCTACACAAAACACTTTCAATACAGTAACCATAAGAGCACCACAGCAAACCACAGCACATACCCAAGGTACACAGAGCTGCGCTCGGTAGTGAAGTGAAAGCATGTTATAAAAATAAAACTACTGAACAATAATAATAATAATAATAATGATAATGATAATAATAATCATCATCATCATCGTCATCGTCATCGTTTAACATCCGCCTTCCATGCTAGCATGGGTTGGACGATTTGACTGAGGACTGGTGAACCGGATGGCTGCACCAGGCTCCAATCTGATCTGGCAGAGTTTCTACAGCTGGATGCCCTTCCTAACGCCAACTACTCTGAGAGTGTAGTGGGTGCTTTTACGTACCACCGGTACAAGGGCCAGTCAGGCAGTACTGGCAACAGCCACGCTCAAAATGGTGTTTTTTACTTGCTACCTGCACACGAGCCAGTCCAGCGGTACTGGCAACAACCTCACTCGGATGCACAATTACCAGTAAGGCGACGCTGGTAACGAACACGCTCAAATGGTGCTACTTATATGCCACTAGCATGGAAGCCAGACAGCTGCTCTGGCAATGATCATGCTCGGACAGTGTTGTTAGTGGTCCACTGGCACAATTGCCAGTATCGAATATGGTTCAATTATGATTTCAATTTCACTTGCCCAACAGGTCTTTGCAAGCAGAATTTAGTGTCCAATCAAGGAGAGGTTGGCATGGGTGCCAGTCGTTGAATTTGGTTCGATTCCAAACCAAATAATCCTTTCTACTACAAGGCTTGAAATTTTAGGGGAGGAGACTACTCCATTACATTGATCCAAGTGTTTCACCGGTACTTAATTTATCGACCCCACCCCCCAAAAAAGAAGTGTGAAAATAGTAAGGCAACACTTATTTTCTGAGGAATATGAGAGAAAGAACACAACAGGAAGGCACCATGTATATATGAATGTATGTGGTGGTGGTGGTGGTGGTTATAGTAGTAGTGGTGGTAGCAGTGGTAGTGATGGTTGGTGATGGTAAGAGATATTTTTTTCAAGTCTGCATGAAACAGTCAGCGTGAATTTGCATGCATGTATGTGAGAGTATGAAACGGTGTATGTGTCTATATGAATGCATATGTGTGCATATGTCTGTATGTGTATGAATATAGGTATGAAACTGTGTGTGTTATGTGACAATATGAAAATGTGAATCCATATGTGTGTTTATGTGAAGGTGGGTATGGAGCTGTGTGCATGGGTATGTGACTATACAAATGTGTGAAACCATACATATGTGTATGTATGTGTTTGTGTGTGTGTGTGGAAGTATGAAACTGTGTGTGTATGTGTTTCTATATGAAAATGTGTATCTACATGTGTGTGCATGTGTCTATATGTGTGTATATGAAAACATACATGATTGTGATAAAGTGTGTGAAAGTGTGAAAAAGTACATCCCACCATGGGGTCAGTTAAGATTGTTCCAGTACACAAAGACGACATACAAAATGTCAACAACTATGAACAAAATTTAATAAAAAAGATAATAAAACAATAAAATTTATTTTTCAATTGTTAGATTTATAATTCTTTACTTATTATTTTTCACTTAATAATAATAAAAAAATTAGTCATTAAAAAAAAAGAAAAGCATTTCATTTCTGATTTTGTTCTGATATTGGCAATTATCCATAACTAAATTTAATACTTTCAAAATATTCATGTTAGCACAGTTTGTGTAATACTTAAGACCTAAACTTTGAATAAAATAAAAGCAGTCAGCTAAAACACTTAAAAGACCAGGTTGTTACACTATTAACTATTTAATGTTTTATCAATTATTTTCCATTTTCACCACATTTAGTTTCTAAAACAACAATTTAACACTTTTGTCACCATGATTCTGTTGAAATACACTGTTTTTGTTTCAATTCTTTTGGAAAATTATGAAAAATTTAGTAAAATAACTTTGTCCTTATTAACCCTTTTTTTCACCATACTTCTGTTAAAATACAGTGCCTTTTTTTTTAAAATTCATTTTGAAAGCAATGAAGAATTTAATATATTAATTTTGTTATTCTTACACTGGTATTTGGAAGATGTACTTTTGATGGAAGATTTTAATTTAGATCACTTTAACACTTTAATGTTTAAACTGGCCATATCCAGCTAAAATAGTCTACCTGCTTTATATTCAAACATGCCAGCATGGAAGGTGGACGTTAAACGATGATGATGATGATGATGATCAGATCCAGGCACTTATACCTATCCTACAATGTTATTCTAAAAGTAAACAGTCACATAATTGAAATATCAAAGCTACGAGATAATGCATGATTAATTCAAAAGAATATGAATAAAATATGTTTTACATTTGATAAATAATCTGAATGCTAAAGGGTTAAAATAGTAAGTTTGTATTACAGAACCAAGGATAATCTCAGGCAACTTGGTATAAAAAGGGTTCAATCATTCCACCATATGAATACATAAAACAAAAATGAGTGGCAACTTTTAAGGTTTCAAAGGGTTAAATTTAAGGTTCAACCAGTTTTTGCTAATTAATTTATTTGAGAAAAGGATTAAGTAGAATGACAGGAACAATAGGGAACTGAAGAAAATTTTTATTCCCTGGGGTATTAATTTCCTTCATGGCTCAAGTTTTACTGGCACCAACTTTACTTTTCCATCCTTGCAGGGCTGAGTAAATGCTTGATATTCTTTTCTACTCTAGGCACAAGGCCCAAAATTTTTGAGGAGGGGGCCAGTTGATTAGATCAACCTCAGTATGCAACTGGTATTTAATTTATCAACCTTGAAAGGATGAAAAGCAAAGTCGACCTCGGCAGAATTTGAACTCAGAATGTAAAGACTGACGAAATATCGTTAAGCATTTTGCCTGATGTGCTAACGTTTCTACTAGCTTGCCACCTTAGTAAATGCTTGATATTGCTGCAAGTATTTTGTCCAGATCTTTGGTCTCAGTGGCCATGAAAAAAGGGTCACAGGATCCTGCCCTTAATTCTTTCTTTTAACCATTATTTTTTTTCTTTTACTTGTTTCAATCATTGGACTGCAGCCATGCTGAGACATCACCCGGAAGGGTTTTAGCCGAAACTAGCCTACACCCAGTACATATTTCTAAGGCTGGTACTTATTCCAACAATTTCCATTGCTTCACTGCTAAGTTGCAAGAACATAAACAAACCAGCATAGTTTCTCAAGCAATATGGGGTGACACATACACAAATAAATACACACACACACATATGTAATTATGCATGCATGTGTAAACATACACTCATCTACACACACACACACACGTGCACGTTTATGCATGTCTTAGTAACCAGTATTGGTTTGTTTACATTTCTGTAACTTAGCAGTTTGATAAAGGAGTGAAATAAAATAAGCATGAGACTACAAGACTGGGACAAAAAAAAAAAAAAAAAAAAAAGAAAAAGATTGAGTTGATTTGTGTAACTAAACTTTACAAGGCAGTGCTCCAGTATGACCATGGTCCAATGACTGGACCATGTAAAAAAGTCAGACAATACATGTAATGGGTTTGAATCAAGTTTAGAATACTTCCCACTCTTCTGCAAATCCTAACATTCCACCACCACTCATTCCTTGCAAGGAAGTCTTGTGTTGTCATGACAACACATATAGCGACCTAGTGGCCATGTTATAGTTCTATAGGTCACATTCTTACTTCAAAATGTAAAAGTCAGTCAACTATTCTCAGGAAGGATCTAAAGTAGTGGGAACAAAAAAAAAAAAAAAAAAAAAAAAAAAA
>NC_068990.1:17383959-17385262 GCF_001194135.2 Octopus bimaculoides
ATATATATATATATATATATATATATATATATATATACATACACACATATATACATACATATAGATACATATATTGATATACATACACACACAAACACACACATATATATATATATATATAAATTGAGAGAAAATAAAGGGTGAATGAGTATAAACACAAAATACTGAAAGGTAACTGCATGTTTACATATAAGCTTGAAAGATTGTATGTATGTGTGTGTGTGCATTTATTATATGTGTATTACAGCAAAAAAAAACAAACAATTGTGGGACAATATGTATGTGTATATGCATGCGAGTCTGTGTGTTTGCAACTGTTTCCACCACTGCTTGATAACCAGGGCTGGTGGGTTTACATCCACATAACTTAGCTGTTTAGCAACAAACACAATGGAATAAGTACCCAGTTTTAAAAAAATTAAAGTAGTGGAGTCGATTCATCATCTTCATCATCATCATCATCATCATCATTTAACGTCTGTTGTCCATACTGGCATGGGTTGGACACTTGACTGAGCTGACACGCTAGAAGGCTGCACCAGACTCCAGTCTGATGTGGCATGGTTTCTACGGCCGGATGCCCTACCTAATGCCAACCACTCTGAGAGTGTAATGGATGCTTTAATGTGCCCCCAGCATAGTCATTTGCATGACACCGGGGTGCGTTTACGTGCCACTGGAACAGGTACCAATTTGCATGACACCAGTATCTGCCACGACTGCGATTTTGCTTGGCTTGATGGATCTTCTTCTCAAGCATGACATAAGGTCTTGGTCATTGTCTCTGTGGGGCCCAACACATGAAAGGAACTCACACTTTGCCTCATTAGATAAAAAATTCTTCAAGGCGATGCCCCAGCATGGCCACAGTCGAATGACTGAAAACAAGTAAAAGAAAGAAGATAAAAGATATATACACAGACATACATGCATTTCCACACATATCATGGACTCTCCCATCATTAGACAA
Organism: Octopus bimaculoides; assembly: GCF_001194135.2. Classification (NCBI taxonomy): domain Eukaryota; kingdom Metazoa; phylum Mollusca; class Cephalopoda; order Octopoda; family Octopodidae; genus Octopus; species Octopus bimaculoides. The sequence continues at coordinate 17,384,930 of NC_068990.1, forward strand.
CATATGAGGGTTTGGCAAGAAATTGCTAAACAACTGCACAGAGGATTTGTTTATAGTGATCAAGTATTTGTGCACACATAAGCTCACTCCCTCCATCAAATTGATATTACCTCTACAGGTGCACCGTGTGCCACATGTCAGATGACGAAATGATTGCAGAGCAACGTAAAATGAAGTGCCTTGCTCAAGAACACAACGCAACCCCTGGTCTGGGAATCGAACCCATAATCTCACAATTGTGAGAGTAACACCCTAACCACTAAGCCATGCTCCTTCATGTATATACATACATACATATATATATATATATATATATATATATATATATATATA
>NC_068990.1:17385674-17394258 GCF_001194135.2 Octopus bimaculoides
TATATATATATATATATATATATATATATATATATATATATGCATACATACATAGATATCAGCAGCATCAGCCTTTAACATCCGTTTTCTATGCTGCCACGGGCTGGAAAGTTTGACAGGAACTGGCTAGCTGAAGAGCTGCCCTGGCTCCAAATGTCTGTTTTGGCATGGTTTGCACAGCTGGATGCCCTTCTAACGCCAACCAGCTTACAGAGTGTGCTGGGTGCTTTTCCGCAGCACTGGCATGGCTGCTTTTATGTGAAATAAATTATAATTTCAACCAGAAAACCCTGGGTAACTGTATTGAAAAGATTTGTGGTTTTTATCATAACATTATCTTTACTCTCTTAGCTGATCGAGTGCTTCTCTACTTGTTGAAACCTTACCACATAATCACACACACACACACACACACACACACACACACACACACACACTATTTACAGGAAACAGATTGTATGATTCAAGAACGACCTATTTCTCCTTTCAAGAGACATTTCCATTCATAGTTCTTCAGAAAGTATTTTCACCTATAACCACACTCTCAAATTTATAAGGGAAGTGAGAAACATGATTCTGTGATGTTCAAGTTCTTTGCTGGCTAATTAGTAGCATACATGAAATGAAAGGTCTGCAATAAGGAAGCAGAACTTTGGTGAAGTATTAGTTTCTCAAGAACTTTACTTTTATTCCATACTGTTCACATACGGTTTCTGCTTGGTTAAGAAGTTTGCTTCTCGACATCACCACTTTGGGTTCAATCACATTATGTGACATCTTGGGAAAGTCTTTCCATCCCAAAAGGTCTTGCAACTCAATATTTACATATTATTTCAAATTTTCTTGAAAGTTTATAAAATTCTTATAATGTGAAAATGTGTGTGTGTGTTTACTGTTCCATTATAGATAGTAACAACATATTGTATGAATCTACCAAATCATTGTATTTCTACAGCATGAAACTATTTGATGCTCTTTACATCATCATCATTGTTTAATGCCCACCTTCCATGCTGGCATCGGTGGGATGGTTTCACAGGAGCTGGCCAGGTAGAAGCCTGCACCAGACTTCTATGACTGTTTTGGCAAGATTTTTACAGCTGTATACCCTTCCAATTGCCAACCACTTTACAGTGTGGGCTGGATGCTTTTTAAGTGGCACCTGCACTGACAGAGTCACCAAGTAACACATATATATATGTGTGTGTATATATATATATATATATATATATATATATATATATATATATATATATATATAGGCCTCACGGATGCAATGACTAAGCATTATGTTGTGCTTGAAAAGAAAACCCATTGAGCCAAGTAAAATCACAGTCGTGGCAGATACTGGTGTCACACAAATGGCACCTAAGCCAGTGGCACATAAAAAGCACCCATTACACTCTCAGATTGGTTGGCATTAGGAAGTGCATCCAGCTGTAGAAACCATACCAAATCAGACTGGAGTCTGGTGCAGCCTTCCAGCTTACCAGCCTTGGTCAAACTGTCCAACCCATGCCAGCATGGACAACAAACACTAAATGATGATGATGATGATGATGATGATGTACATAATGATTTGCTTCTTTCAGTTTCTGTCTACCAAATCCACTCACAAGGCTTTGGTTGGCCCAGAACTATAGTGAAAGACACTTGCCCAAGGTACTACATAGTGAGACTGAACCAGAAACCATGAGATTGGGAACCAAACTTCTTAACCACACACACATGCACGCGCACACAAACACGCACACACACACACACACACATGTATTCTCACACATACACATATGACCCACGTGAAAGCATGGCAAAGTGGAAGTTAAAAAGATGTTATTTATGATGGTGATGTTAATGATGATGATGATGATGAATAAATGAGTAACATTTCTTGAGTACTTGTTTCAGTACCTTCAACTTACATAGAGGTAGGTAGACTTAGCTGATGACAGCTAAATGTTTTAGTGAGTGACAGGATACAAGGCACATAAGAGGATACAAACCACTGACTTCTCTGCTGGAAGTCCAGTCTCCTACCAACCAAGTCTTTATTGTATCATAATCATTAAAGGAAGGTTGGAAAGTAATGCTAAAGGCCAAAAATATATCTTCAATATCCAGTCTTGCAATTAAAAGCACTTAACGAAGCCTGGCTTTATAAAAAGAGTATATTACTCACACACTTCCTCTCAATATGTGCTGTTAGATAAAAGTAATTCATCTTAGTCTAATACACACACACACACACACACACACATAGCGGCTTAATTATGGAAAAGAAACATTAAGAATATTGCCTGAGAATTTTGGGAAGTTGTGGTGTTTATATATTTGTTTTTTTTTTTAAAGTATTACCTTTTCAATGTATGATGATATTGAAGTGATCCAAAGTGAAAAGTAAAACCAAAATTACCCAAAACTAACTACCTAATAAAAATAAACAAAAAAAAGCAAAACAAAACAAAAGGATTCTTAATGAGGTATAAAGATACTGGATTATGAAGAAGAAATGAGAATGTGTGGTATCTTAGCTATTGTAGCTATATTAACAAAGAGATCACGTATAACTACTCTGCAGAATTTGCTTGTCAAGTAAGATATATTCAACTCCAACAACCTTCCTTACTGTTTATTGGGTGGATGTCTAAGCATCATATGCTGAGAAAAAACAGCATGGAGAGGTGTTATTAAGTACTTAATAATTAAAGTTCAAGATGTAGGGTACAATCCTTGTTTAGATATTTCATTTACACACTGAAACTTCAAGCATGAGGTGTCCACTAGTGGACAGTTAATACAAGGAACGTAATCATCTCTTCACAGTATCTGGAAGGATAAGAAGTTAGAATTTGAAATTAACCCTCTCAGACCTGGGACCTTAAATCTAACTTTACTCTCCAACTGGGCTCCTGAGCAAAAAAATAATTAGTAGCATATACAGCTCAAGAGTAATGATTGCAGGCAAACAAGGGGACAGAATCACAAAAAAATTCAGGGGCACAACAATAATAGGCCTATTTCTTAACTACCATATTTGTTCACCAGAATCGTTATTTTCTTCTTCACTTTCAACAGTTTGATTGTCTGAATCACTCTCATTGCTGGGTTATGGGTAAACTCTTCATCCAAAGAATAAATATCATCAATAATTTCCTCAAATGCAAAGAGTTTAAGCTTTACTCATTTACAAGACAAAGTGCTGAATTCATTACACAGTTGTTTCATTGCAAAATTGTTTTCTTTTTATTAAATTAAAAACAAAAGTAAACAACAGCCTTGGTGGGGGTGGGGGGGCACCGTTAACAATGAATCATAAAAACATCACATGACTACAAAGCTGCATCATGATCAGTTGTTTATTTTTAGTATTTTATCTTCTTAATTTGCATATGTTATCCATTAGCACTTTACTGGGAATCCAGTAGAGATTACATTTATGCAAATCCTGGTAAATCAGGAACACGGTGTGATAGGGTTAAGGGATAAAGAAAAAGATGCAAATAAAATACACATTTTCTGTTTTTTATCATAAAGTTCTTCAAAATTTCTAGTCAGTGCCAACCATGTATAGCACTATTTCATTCCTTTTAGAAATCATCAGCATGACATAACCCAGTAATTCCCAACCCTTTTATTTAAATGGGTTTTCCCATGGACACCTTTTAATATGTTTATCCTTATGTATATATACATATGAAATTTTGAATTTAGTTAATGGACTTCCAGTACTACCTTTGCAGACTACTAGGTGTTTGTTATTAAACTGGTGTTTGTTCGAAACACCAGTTTAATAATAATGACAAAAGTTATTTTATGAAATTCTTCATGTTCAAAATTAATTGAAACAGAAATATGGTAACAAAAGGGTTAAGAACCAAAGACTCTTTAGGGTTAAAATGGACTGGCAGAATCGTTAGAGTGGAGGATAAAATGCTTTGTGATATTTGTTCTAGCTTTTTATGCTCTAAGTTCAAATTCCGCCAAGGTCAATTTTTCCTTTTTATCTCTGGGGCCAATACAATAATATACCAGAGGAGCATTGGGGGTTTCATATAGATGATTGTTCCTTTCCCTATATTTGAGGATTAAGCCTATAACAGAAATCAATTTTATGAAAAATAAATGACCATTTTCATAAAACCTTTTGTTCTGCTGCTGAAATACAAAGCTGGTTTTTGGACCATAACATGAAATTTTTATCGAAATCTCTTTAATTTACATTACTTAAAACCAGAAAGTTAGCATTGCAGAACCAGGTGCAGTCACAGGTGGGTTGGTACTAAAAGGGTCTTGATATATTTTGATATATGGTGAAACCTCTTCACCAACCTCACAACCACCTACTAATCATGCATATACTGCATTAGACTAGATATATATATATATTACTATCATTGCAGCTAATTCATTCATCTAAATCCCTCTTCTTTCAAAGCTTGGCTTAATGCCCAGTTGAAATAAATATCGTTTTGTTATTATTGCAACAGGTAGGGAAAAGCAATATAGGTCAACAGAATCAAAATAGAAATAAATGAAATGTTGTACAATATAAACCTTTCAAAGCATTCATATCTTATAAAAGAAATAAATGTTTGCATGACTGGATTTCTTTACCCAGTCTTCTATATCATTTCATTCATCATTGTTGTTGTTTAGCTCCATGTCTGCACTGATTCTGTAGACAGATGATCAAAGATATTTCAGCCAACATCATCATCCTCGTCATCGTCGTTGTCATCATCATTTTAACAGCCACTGTTCCATGCTTGCATAGGTCATGCAGAATTCACTGAGGCAGATTTTTTTTACAGCTGGATGCCTTTCCTGTCATCAACCTTCACCTGTTCCCAACTAAGGCAGTGGTTCTCAACAATTTTTTTTTTTTACTTATGGACCTCTTTGATTCTTATTTTACTCAGATGGACACCTCTGAGTCATTCAATGTTTAAAAGAGAATCCTCTTACATTTTTATGTCTACCATTCTTTTGAGATTGATTGAACAAAGTACCAGTCAGGTACTGGGGGAAGGGTTAATATAATTGACAAACTCCTTCCTCCTATATTCACTGATTTGCTACCAAAATTTGAAACCTTCATTAGCAAGGCCAGCAATTTCAGGGGTGGGTATAAGTTGATTGCATCAACCCCAGTGTTCAACAGGTACTTATCAACCCTCAAAGATGAAAGGTAAAGTTGACCTTGGCAAAATTTGAACTCAGAACATAAATCAGAATGAAATGCCACTAAGCATTTTGCGCAGTGTGCTAACAATTCTGCCAGTCTGTGGTTTTAAAAACATTATTACCTCCACCTTAACGGAGGTATTGTTTTCAGTTATGTTTGTTTGTCTGTCCATTGACAAAATATCTCAAGAACCACTGGATGGATTCAGATGAAACTTTCAGGGATGTTTGGCCTCATGACTGGTACGAACTGATTAGATTTTGGGATCGATCAGATACGAGACAAGGATTCTGGATTATTCTTCCTTTTTTTTTTTGCTTAATTTTTGAGAGCGGTCGGGTTCATTTTTAGTATTCTCGTTTGTGAGAGCAGTCATGTTTATTTCAGATATTCTCATTTTAAAATCATCTCCAGCTAATCGTTTAGAGGATGTTGGTGTTGCCTTGGTGGAGGTTTGCGCTCTCCGAGTGCTCTTGTTAATATTATTGTTAGTTTATAAAGTGACAAGCTGGCAACATTGTTATCAGACCAGGCAAAATGCTTAGCAGCATTTCATCTGTCTTTACATTCTGAGTTCAAATTTCATCAAAGTTGATGCTGCCTTTTATCATTCTGAGGTCAATAAAATGTGTACCAGTTGAGCACCGGGGTCAATTTAATCAACTTAACCCCAACCCCCAAACGGCTGGCCTTGTACCAAAATTTGAAACCAATATTATTATTATTAGTTCAAGTTGAAATACCTACAGAAATTCCTTGATAGTGAGTATGGATGTCCATTTGACTAAGCTGCTATCTTGAGTCAAGCGTAGGCTGAGGTGAGCTGCTGGCTTCTGGAACTCAGCCAGTGTGATACTAAATATAATGGCTAAATATATGATAAACATCATATCTGTTCAGTCAGATACGATTCCAGAGTTTAAATAGTTTCCGGAGATTTCTTCTTTAAACATTTATTATTAGAACAGAGACTCCTCACAGGGGAGATGCACGTAACTTGGCTTTTATACTTTCCCTATGAACTGTTGTTGGAATAGATGAAATGAAACAGCTTTAACTCTTTTGTTACCATATTTCTGTAGAGATACACTGCTTCTGACTTAATCAATTTTGAAAATAATGAAGAATTTAATAAAACAACTTTGTCATTATGAAATTAGTGTGTGGAACATAAATTATCATGAAATTTTGATGAAAGGTTTTGAATTTGAATCCCTTTAAAACAGAAAGTTTGTATCATGGAACCAGGGGTGATTACAGGTGGGTTGGTATCAAAAGGCCTAACTGAGGATTGAAACTCTGTCAATGAGAGCATACCCCTTGTGTGTGTGTGTGTGTGTGTGTGTGTTAATATTTTTATAACAACATAATTAGAGCAATCCATGTTCGGAACAAAGTAAAAACGACATGAATTGCCAATATTCTGTCATAATTCCGTTCAGATCTGGCTGCTTTATGGGATTATTAGATTGATTCTAATAAATCTCCCATATTTAAAACAGTCATTCATGTGGTGCTAGTGAAGTTTGGCAGGTGATAACAGTATTTGGCAGATGGTTTATTTCATCAACACTGGAAGGGAAAGTCAATCTGAATGAAATTTGAACTCAGAAAATAAGAAATGTAACTAGATAACATGTCAGGGAGCCTAGATTTGCTTATGTGGACTACTAAGAGGTGAATAACACGGTTAGCAAAGTCGCTGCTTATAATCATCAAGCAAAGTATACATATAGACGAGGGAAATACGAATTCATTCACACACACACACAATGAGTATCTTTCATTTTCCGTCTACCAAATTCACTCACAAGGCATTGGTTGTCCCAGGGCTATAGTGAAAAACAAACGTACAAGGTCCCACGCAGTCGGACTGAACCTGAAACCACAAGGGTGGGAAGCAAACTTCTTAAGTTCACAGACATGTGTATGCTTGGTAAGTGATGGTTAGATTTTAAAGAGTATGCGTAATACATACATACATACATACATGCATATATATACATACATAGGCGCAGGAGTGGCTGTGTGGTAAGTAGCTTGCTTACCAACCACATGGTTCCGGGTTCAATCCCACTGCATGGCACTTTGGGCAAGTGTCTTCTACTATAGCCTCGGGCTGACCAAAGCCTTGGGAGTGGATATGGTAGACGGAAACTGAAAGAAGCCCGTCGTATATATGTATATATATATATATATATATATATATATGTATGTGTGTGTGTGTATATGTTTGTGTGTCTGTGTTTGTCCCCTCCAACTTCGCTTGACAACCGATGCTGGTGTGTTTATGTATCCGTAACTTAGCGGTTCGGCAAAAAGAGACCGATAGAATAAGTACTAGGCTTACAAAGAATAAGTCCTGGGGTCGATTTGATCGACTAAAGGCGGTGCCCCAGCATGGCTGCAGTCAAATGACTGAAACAAGTAAAAGAGTAAAAAAAAGAGAGTATACATACATTCATATATACTTCATACACTCGTGAATGTATACTAACCTATTTGTCTGTCTGTCTGTATGTATGTATGCACGTATTTAAATGTGTGTGTGTGTGTGAGAGAGAGAAGATTGAAGAGAACCACTCCTTCATAGACGTACATACTTTGCCCACCTGTTAAATATTATCTAAACAGAACATCGACAACAACAATACATAAACACAAAGTGGCATATCCCATTTTTACCTCCTGTTTCGTCATCAGCCATCGTAATCTGAACAACATAATTAAATTATATCCGTAGGGTGTGTACAACGTAAGCCAGCTGAATGACTATAGTAGTAATAGTAATAGTATTTGGACAATGTTCATTGGTAGAGATCATACACAACAATCCTTGGGGTCTTAGTCACTAATTACTTTAGTATTTAGGTAGGTTACTACGAAAAAAAAAAGGTATAACTGCAGCAATGAATAAAAATGACAAGTGGGCGTGATATTAGGATGTGAGAAGAAGGATAGAACGATATGGGAAATAAACGTACAATATGAACATGCATGATCAAGGAATTTGATTATTTAAAAAAATTTTACTTATGAATGACGTAAATATATGTATTTTTCTTATATCCACATATATACGGACATGCACATACACGTTTTTAGTCAAACATGTAACTACACACATACACTCATTAAGAGACAAACACATTAGCACATTAATACACACACATAAATATATACATACATATCAATAAATTCCTACATTCCCTCAATTCTGTTACTGTATTGGTCTTTGTCTTTCCCTTGGATAACATTGGTGGCATAGATAGAGGCTATAGTGCATGGGCGACTGCTGGTATTCCATAAACAACCTTGCCCGGACTTGTGCCTCAGAGGGTAACTTTCTAGGTACAATCTCATGGTCATTCAGGACCAAAGGGGGTCACCCTATATATA
>NC_068990.1:17394409-17399717 GCF_001194135.2 Octopus bimaculoides
TATATATGAGAGTAGATTTGGCAGATGGAAACTGAAAGAAGCCTGTTGTATATATATATATATATATATATATATATATACATAACACTTTTTTTTTCATTCTCTCTCTATTTATTTCCTTGTTTCTTTCTGTTGAAGAGTGTAGGCTTGAAACACAAAAAACTTTTCCATTTTCCTGAGCATCAAACTAATACACTTGCTTTTTGTTCCTATACCTCTTTTCGTCTTTGGTTTTCTATAAATTTGAAGAACTGTGTGTACGTGTCTGTGTGTATGTGTATAGTCTGGATTTAACATTCTCTATCTTAGTCATCCACGTTCATTCTTATCTTCATTGATCCTAACTTAGAGAATGAGATGTATTCAAATGATGATGATGGTGATATATATATGTGTGTGTGTGTGTGTGTGTGTGTGTTGCCAGTGCTACTGGACTGGCTCCTGTGCAGGTGGCACATAGAAAACACCATTTGAGTGTGGCTGTCGCCAGTACCGCCTGACTGGCCCTTGTGCCAGTGGCACATAAAAGCACCCACTACACTCTTGGAGTGGTTGGCATTAGGAAGGGCATCCAGCTGTAGAAACTCTGCCAAATCAGATTGGAGTCTGGTGCAGCCATCTGGTTCGCCAGTCCTCGATCAAACCGTCTAACCCATGCTAGCATGGAAAGCAGACGTTAAACAATGATGATGATTTATGTGTGTCTTTATGTTTCTTTGTCCCCCCCCCACACCATCTCTTGACAACCAATGTTGATGTGTTTATGTCTCCATAACTTAGCAGTTTGGCAAAAGAGACAAATAAAATAAGCACCAGGCTTACAAAGAATAAATCCTGGGGTCGATTTCTTCAACTAAAAAACCCTTTAAGGCAGTGCTCCAACATGGCCACAGTCAAATGACTGAAACAAGTAAAAGAGAAAAAGAATATATATATATATATATAGAAATATATATATATATATATATATATATATATATATATATACATACACACACACACACACATATATATATATATCCACACACACAGAATTTTGTGTCCTCTATTTTAAACCTATTTCCAAATCATTGGAAAACAAATCTATTTCATTTCTTAGAAATCTATTCAATATCCTTATGTATTTAGCAGAAGAAGAGGCAGTCACCGATCCATTTATGTAACTTAAGAAACTTCTCATTTTTGTAACGCAAAGCCTCAAATGTGAGAGATGGTAAGAGTTGATTTGAATGACCCCAGTGTTCAAATGGTACCTCTTTTAAATGACCCCAGTGTTCAAAAGTCAACATTGACTGGGATTTGAACTCAGAACATAAAGGTACTCAACTAAATACAGCAAGGTATAATATTTGTTTCTAATTTACATACAAAGCTAGCAATTTTGAAGGGAAGGAGGTTTACTTCAACCTCAGTGCATGACTGGTATTTCATTTTATCAAACACAGTGGAATGAAAGCCAAGTTGACTTCAGTGGAATTTGAACTCAGAATGTTAAGAGCTGGAAAGCAGCAAGGTATTACAATTGTTTCTGATTCAAATTCAAGAGCAGCAATTTTTAAGGGAATGGGGTTAGTTGATTACTTTGGCCCCTAGACTGGTACTTTAGTTTCTCGAGCCTGGAGAAACAAAAGGCAAAGTTTATCTGAACTCAGGATGTAGCAAAAAAAGAGCTGGTAATAAACAGCAAGATGTGATAATAGAATGTTGTTGGCACTCCGCCGGTTACGATGAGGAGTGTTCCAGTTGATCCGATCAATGGAACAGCCTGCTTGTGAAATTACCGTGCAAGTGGCTGAGCACTCCACAGACACGTGTACCCTTAACGTAGTTCCCCGGGAAATTCAGCGTGACACAAAGTGTGACAAGGCTGACCCTTTTGAAATACAGGTACAACAGAAACAGGAAGAAAGAGTGAGAGAAAGTTGTGGTGAAAGAGTACAGCAGGGTTCGCCACCATCCCCTGCCGGAGCCTTGTGGAACTTTAGGTGTTTTCGCTCAATAAACACTCACAACGCCCGGTCTGGGAATCGAAACCGCGATCCTAAGACCGCAAGTTTGCTGCCCTAACCACTGGACCATTGCACATCCACCAATAATGGAATATGTAACAGATAACAAACAGATGACATTCAACATGACTAAAATATTTGAATTACAGGATGTTAAGTCCATCCTGAATTTGTAGAGGTATGCATGTGGGAGTGTTGTGATTGGCTTTTAACAACTGTGAGGCACGAAATTCTGTTAATTCTGAAATTCAGTTATTCCAGAAATAGTCATTACAGATAGAAGGATTGTTTCTTGAAATATAGATGCCACACAGCTAAGTGGGTTTTTTTTTTTTGTTAGTCATGAATTAAAATTACAGGGGCTCATGACTATAAGGTTGTGAGTTGGCGTTAGGAAGGGCATCCAGCTGTAGAAACCTTGCCAGATCAGACTGGAGCCTGGCGCAGCCTACTGGCCTGCCAGTCCCCAGTCAAACCATCCAACTCATGCCAGCATGAAAAACGTATGTTAAACGATGATGATGATGATGGTAAGATGTGTGTGTGTGTGTATATATACACACACACACAATATTAAGGATTCAGGATAGAATCAGGTACTTAAATGGTAGGTACCAGGTTGGGTTGAATTAACTTGTAAACACCACCTTTAGTCGAATAAATACACTTGGTTGGGAAGTAAACCCAGTAAAATATTCAGGTTATGTATACAGAAAATTTAACCGTTATGAGTATTTAATACCTAGGGGCTGGTCCAAAGCATATGTTGTATTGGTCACATGGTGTTTGGTATATTCCAGGATGTCCAACAGGTCAGGAATTCCTTTTGGTGTATTATAAGCAAATAAACGAATTGCAAACAATGGATAAATGTCAGTTCATTACAGCTGTTTCTAACACATTTTTTAACAGATGATTTACAGTCAGCATATAGGTATGGTGGCTATACCCCTATCCACTAACTAAACTCTTAATGTCCCTCTAGCTCTTTTTATGGTCATTAGAGCCTTTTCTTCGTTCTCTCATTCCAGTCCACCTTGGGCGGGAGTCTATATGTGTTCCCATTGTGCTCATGAATTGTTTTTCCATTGTTTGGAATTTTATGTATCAGCTGATGAAAACAGTTTTTTGCTTTGATGTAATGTACTAATGTACTCGTTCATCTATTAAAAAATGTGTTAGAAACAGCTGTAACGAACAGACATTTATCCATTGTTTGTGAATATATATTTGCTTGTCATCATCATCATCATCATCATGGTTTGAGATCCGTTTTCCATATATATGTATATATATATATATATATATATATGTGTGTGTATGTAAATGTTGAAAGATGAAATTAGTGTTCAACAGTGCGTTAATGGATATAATGTCTTTACTTGTGAATTAAGGCTACCATTGGTTTCATGTTAAGTAAAATAGGAAAATATCCCAATGTTTTAACAATTTTTCAATCTGATCTCACAGAGAAAGGTGTTTGCCTCCATTGTGAAATGAGGTAGTTTTGGGTAAAGCATTGTGAGGTATAACTTTAAAGAATATAGTTGTGTAAGGCTGGAACAATGCGAGAAGACACAAAGTACACTACAAAAGGAAAAGAAAACAAAAGCGTAAACCTGCAACTTCTGCTTTCTTTTTTTTCTTTTGTAGTTTACTTTCTACCTTCTCGCATTGTTCTATGTAATTAGAATGTTCTTTTACCTCAATACTCCTTTATTAATACCAGTATATACCTATTAATCAATATTCACAGACACCATCTGATGAGTTAGTATTTAAGTGTATAATATTTATAAATATTAAACTATTTCTGAATAATTTCTTTTCCTCCCTCTATCGTGGTAAAACGTTTGGTATATACTCATTAGGCTATGTACCTACAAAATTTACACAAAAGCCTAGAAATACTAGGTTTTTCAGAGAAAAAGCAAAAGAAATTCATGCAGATTCTCCAAATCCGATCCATTGGCAGCACATTACAAAATTTTTCCATTTGAGATTCTTATGTGAATAGATGCACTCAACTTGGGTGTATGTATCAACAGTTCAATCCAACAATGCACAAACTCAACCACAAATTTACAAACAACAGAAACTCTCTGAATTCAAAAAGTCTTGTCACTTTGTTAGCAACTGGTTTGAACTCTCTTAAGAGGAATGTAAATAAATTTAAACTAATATGATAAATATGAATGTCAGTGTGTCACACTCTTTCAACTTTACTCCTGACCAAAGCCTTGTGAGTGGATTTGGTAGACGGAAACTGAAAGAAGCCCGTCATATGTGAGTGTGTTTGTGTGTCTGTGTTTGTCTCCCCAACATTGCTTCACAACCGATGCTGGTGTGTTTACATCCCCGTAACTTAGCGGTTCGGCAAAAGAAACCGATAGAATCAGTACTAGGCTTACAAAGAATAAGTCCTGGGGTCGATTTGCTCGACTAAAAAGGTGGTGCTCCAGCATGGCCGCAGTCAAATGACTGAAACAAGTAAGTAAAAGAATATATATATATATAAATATAGTCCTGGACATATCTTCCTTAAACATATATAAAAACATTGTGTGTATGTGTGTGTGTGTGTGTGTGTGTGTGTGTGTGTGTGTGTGTGTGTGTGTGTTTGGTTATACTCAGAAAAAGAAAAGTAAAATTACAAAAGCCCAAAAAAAGAACCCCAGAGATCTAGTTAACATATCAATCAATCTTGTGCATTTATTAAATTAATAAATTGCATAGAATTTAATTAAATGAAAAAAGGGAAGGTCAATATAAGACATGAGTAGTTTGCACTAGACAAGTCTCAAAAGCCTCCATTACTTTGTAAATATGATCCTACACATATATACACACACACACACGGACAGACAGATAGATATGCACATACACACACAGACACACACACACAGAGGAAATGATTATACAGAAAAAATTCTAATGAAAGATTATAAAGGGACAAACTAGAAATGATAAATAAACCAATCACACTTGACTAATTTAAATACACACATACACATACATATGTATGGATGTACATATGTGTGCAAGTGTATGCATGTATGTTTATGTGTGTGTGTGTGCATGTTTATCTTCCAACTCATGCCACATATACACAAAAACAATGTAGGCACACCTACATAGGAAATAGGCTCTCCGGAGATTAGAGGGTCAATGTCTGGAATATATATAATATATATACATACATATATGTATATACATATACATATACATACATACATACACACACACACATATATATATATACATATATATATATATATATATATATATATATATATATA
>NC_068990.1:17402479-17413818 GCF_001194135.2 Octopus bimaculoides
ATGATGAAGCACTAGTCTGATCTTAAGTACTCTGTCACTTACTCTAACGACCTCGATTACCTTATCCACCCATTTCTCCGCTAGAAGTATTCCTACGCCCCCGACCCCGTCAGTGTTCCCTGCCCAGAAAATCTTGTACCTGTGTTCTTTGCCTGTGAGGAACCTCGCAGAACCTCCTCTCCATTTTACTTCCTGGATGCAGCACATATCTACGCGTCTCCGTTCAAGCATCTCAACAATTTCACCAGATCTACCTTTCAGCGTGCCGACGTTGAGAGTGCCAATCCTAACAGTATGGGTGTTGGGGGTGTGGGCCTGTAGCCTGGGAAGGGGAAAAGCAGTGTCGTATATATATATAGATATATATATATATAAAACTTACTTGGAACAGGATGTGTGGCGTTGTGTATATATATTCATACATACACATACATATGTATATGTATATGTATATATATATATATATGCATACATATATATGTGTATGTATATATATGTATATATATATACATATATACATGCATATATACATGCATACATATATCTGTGTTTGTGTATGTGTGTGTGTGTATATGTATGTGTGGATAAATATATTTATATTCCTTTATTCCATTACTGATTTCAGTCATTTGACTGTGGCCATGCTGGAGCACTGACTTTAGTCGAACGAATTGACCCCAGGACTTATTCTTTGTATGCCAAGTATTTATTTCTATCGTTCTCTTCTGCCGAACCGCTAGGTTATGAGGACGTAAACACACCAACATCGGTTGTCAAGCGATGGTGGGGAGACAAAAACAGACACACAAACATATATATATATATATATATATATAAATATATATATATATTCATACATACACACGACGGGCTTCTATCAGCTTCCCTCTACCAAATCCACTCACAAGGCTTCGGTCGTGCTGAGGCGATAGTAGAAAACACTTGCCCAAGGTGCCACGCAGTGGGACTGAACCCGGAACCATGTGGTTGGTAAGCAAGCTTCTTACCACACAGCCACACAAACACACATATATACATACATACATATTCATAGACACATACTCACACATATGCAAGTACATATTTGTGTATGTGTATGCATGTGTGTATGTGTGTTTGTATGTGTGTGCATGCATGTCTGACCTTAGATATACTAATGTAGCTATTTATAGGTGCTTAAGAAGAATAAGGTCTCTTGTAAGATAACCTAAAAATACTTCAGGAGAGTGTGGGCATGTATTAGCTTATCGAATGGATCCTGTATATGAAGAGGTAGCAGTGATGGTGGTGGTGAAGGGGGGAGGGGACACCTATTTTATCTATTGATCAGTCAGCAGTGTTGTAGTTTACGTGTACATGGTACATTACTCTAGCAGTAAACATTAGCCATTAACTCTGTTGTAAATGGAAGGCAGCACAATGTGTGTGTTTGTGTGTGTGTGTGTGTGTGTAATGGAGGGAAGGTTTTACACATATACATACATATATAGATACATACATACATACAAACATACATACAAATACATACAAACATACATACAAATACATGCACACATATATACACACAAACACATACATATATATATGCATACATACACACACATACACATACATATACACATACACACATATACACATACATACATATACACACACATACACATAACCACACTCATACCCACATAGATGTACACATTCACATACACATATCTACACACATACAGATATACACATACATACATATACGCATACATACATTTACACATACACACACATACACATAACCACACTCATACCCACATAGATATATGCATTCACATACACATATCTACACACATACATATATGTATACACACATACCTCTTCCTGTCAGGTGCAAAAATTCAGGGCTGCCAGTTACAGACATTTGTACAATGAGAAATGTAATACTGGAGCAGAGGTGAATAGATATAAGCTGCATGCATGAGGTAAGATGGAGGGGTTCCTTGCAGAGAAAAAACACAGGTACAAATTCTTCTGAATAAATAACAGAGCTGGGGGTGGGTGGAGAAGGTATGTTGTTTGCAGATTATTAAATATATAGAATGTCAGGTGAGGACCAATTCCATTGTAGGCTGATAGAAACCTGCTACAAGTTTCTACTACCTGCTAATGGTTGAGTGGTTGGTGACTAAATTGGCCTAGTACTAGACTTTCCATGTGAGGAGGTTGTGTGGGCACTTGGCAGAATTAAATAACAAAACCTGTCAAAGGCAGGTGAGTTCCTTGAGAGATGATGGCAATCATATCATGAGGAGAAGATGGGTGTCACCAGGATAACCAAGAAAATGGCTGTGTAGGAGCAGATGTGGCTGTGTGATGGGTTCAGTTCCATTGTGTGACACCTTGAGCAAGTGTCTCCTACTTTAGCTCTGGGCTGACCAAAATCTTGTGAGTAGGTTTGGTAGACAGAAACTGAAAGAAGGCGGCGAACTGGTAGAAATGTTAGCACGCCGGGCGAAATGCTTAGCGGTATTTCGTCTGCCGTTATGTTCTGAGTTCAAATTCCGCCAAGGTCTACTTTGCCTTTCATCCTTTCGGGGTCGATAAATTAAGTACCAGTTCACACACTGGGGTCGAGCTAATCGACTTAATCCGTTTGTCTGTCCTTGTTTGTCCCCTTTGTGTGTATCCCCATGTGGGCAGTAAAGAAATAAGAAACCGAAAGAAGCCTCTCACATGTGTGTGTGTGTATGTGTGTGTGCCTCCACATCTTGACATTGCACAATGGTTATAGACAAGTGTGACTGTCATGCAAGTGGTGCCATTCCTTTCCAATCTTGCATGTAAACATATCCAGCCATGGGGCAAAATTAGCTTGCTTAAAAACCAGTGAGAGCTGACACCAGGAAGAGCACCAGGCCACAGAAAATCTACCCAAAGAATTGTCAGACCCAGACAAGCATGGAAAACTGAACGTTAAAACAATGATTACAACGACGACAACGACAATGATGATGATGGTGATGATATCAAAGAAGACAAAAATGTAGGCTCTTCCAAAATAAAAACCCTTTAATCCCCAAGTGAGGGACCTTAAATTAAAAGGTTTTTTTCTTTCTTTTTCTTTTCACATGTGTTTTTCAATATCCTGGTGTAGGTCTTTATGGCATAACTTTGAAATTATCCATGCTGTGGTTGTTACTGTTGATAACGATGTTGGTGGTGGTAGTGGTGGTGGTGGTGGTGGTAGGGATGATAATTGCTCTGGAGGGGTGATGAGGGTAGTAGTGATAGTAAAGAAGGTGGAAGTGTTAGTAATGACATGATAGCAATAGTGATGATGATGATGATAATGATGATAACAATAATAATAATAATAATATCTGTGATGGTGGTGGTGATGGTTTTGGTAATGATTACAATAATAGTTGCATTGATGCTAATAATGGTGGTGGTGGTGGTGGTGGTGGTGGTAGTCATGATGACGATGAATGTTGTTATACTGAGAAAAATGTAGACGTGCTTGATTGTTTTATGTTTAATTTTTACTTTCTTTATTCAGAAAGAGAAAACTGTATCTGGTTTAGAAAACAAAAAAGAAAGAAAGATTCATTATCACACTCATCGTCATCTTTATGGCTGTGGTCGTGGGAGTGGGAGTGGCGGTGGCAGCAAAGGAGGGGAGGAGGAGGAAATGAAAAAACCACCACCACCAACAACAACAACAACAGCAGCAGCAGAAGCCATTTTTCTTTCTTTGCTCGAAGGGATGTGAGTTTTTATAATTTCTAACAAAATCTTTGGCTCCTTCCAGTTCACCAATCATCCCCACCATCCCCATCAACACCACAGGGAACCAACAAGTGGAACTTTTACATGGACGGTTGATTTGACGTGCTATAAATAACAGCCAAATCCTTGTCTTCCCTACAATCCATGAAAAGGAAGTGATAAAACTGGATAAAGGAGTGTTAATCCTATATGCACATGCAGGCATGACAATGGGATTAAGAAGTTTGTTCCGCAACCACGGTTCAATCCCCATGGTTGGCACCTTGGGCAAGAGAACTTCTTTTATAGCTTCAGGTCAACCAAAGCCTTGTGAGTGGATTTGGTAGAGGGAAACTGAAGGAAGCCCATTACATATTGTGTGTGTGTGTGTGTGTTTGAGTCTCCTTGTCTTGACATCATGTGATCATCATTATCATCATCATCGTTGTTGTCGTCATCGTCGTCATCGTCATCTTTTAATGTCCATTTCCATGCTGGCATAGATTAGATAGTTCGATTGAAGCTGGTAAGATCAGGGGCAGCACCAGGCTCCATTGTCTGTTCTGGCAGTGTTTCTATGGCTGGATGCCCTTCCTAATGCCAACCACTCCATAGAGAGTACTGGGTGCTTTTAATGTGGCACCAACATGAGTGCTTTTAATGTGGCACCAGTGCCGGTATCAATTCTGTTGTGGCGGACAGGTCTTCTTCAGTACAACAATGTGCCAGATGTCTTGGTGCTTAGTCACCCCTTTCACAAGGCTCCTCAATGTTTGGGGATCAGCCTTCAATATGCCATCCCCTATCTTTATGGGTCTCCCTCTTCCACAAGCTCCATCAGCCTCACACAAATGATGTCGTATTACCTTTCTCAGAAGGGAAACAGGTGAGGGTTGGCAAGAAAATCTGACTCAGACAAGCATGGGAAAAATGAACATTAACCTGTTTGTATTCTGATTACTCTGTCAAATATAATCATTACTTCAGTTCTATATTTGAGAGATGAGGAATTATGTACATTATTTACATTATTTACATTTGACAGATATTTGTCTTCTTATTTGCTGTTAACACATTTCGGCTGATATACCCTCCAGCCTTCTTCAGGTGGCCTGGGGAAATTTCAAACCTGGGTTCTCATTCCTAAGGAATTTTTCGATTCAGGTCACTGCTTGGACTTGAACTCGGAATCTTGGGGTTAGTAGCCTGTGCTGTTAACCACTATGCCATATGCCTGTGGGCATATTCATATTGTTTTGAATCAACCATGCATTGTCTCATTGCTTTGAGATTTTGATGACGTGATTGTTTACTTTTAGAATGACATAGTAAGGTAGGTATGAGAGGCCAGATCTGGTCAGTTCGATAATAAAACAGGTAAAATATTTTGGCTGGATATGGTCAGTCTAAATGTTAAAGGGTTGAAATGATGATGATGATGATAATGATGAGAATGATTATAGTGATGTTGACGATGATGATGATGATGATGATGATATATGCCTGAGAAAATAATGAGATGGCCAGGCCAGAACACTAATACTGTTCTGCTTAGTCAAGGTTGACCTAGGGTTAAATAACAGCCACAGCAACGACATAGTAGAGGTAAGATAGAGATGTTAACAATCCCTTTAATCGTTTTGCAAGATAAAAATATCTGAAGAGGAAGGGGAGGGGTATAATGGATCCCTTCTCTCATAATTCTTTTTCTTTGAATTTTCTCTTTTAATCGCAATCTTCCGTATCCTGCTTGAAACTGAACCCTGGAGTCATGTTAATCAGTATTGTACTTCTTGATAAGCCAACTGGGGTTTTTCCATGTGTGTGTGTGTGGGGGGGGGGGTGAGAAACACATACATACATGCATAAAAATCACACATACTTGTATACGCACACATACTTATATTCGCACATACTTATATACACACAACGTATCATCATCATCATTTAACGTCCGCTTTCCATGCTAGACGTTAAACAATGAAGATGATGATGATGATGATACATTATGTGCATATAAGTATGTGCGACTGTATACACACACACACACACACACACACACATATATATATATATATATATATATATATATATATATATATATATATAGGTGTGTGTGTATGTCTGTGTAGATAGATACAGATATATGCGTGGAAGATAGGCATTAAATGGTGATGATACACACACACACACACACACACATATACATCCACACAAATACAGACACATGCACATGTGTGTGTAAGTGTTTGTATAACAACCATTTAATTTCTTGTACATACACACACACACACACACACACACACACACACTCGTATATGTTCAGATACATACATTTTCAAACATATGCAGATTTATACCCATTTATTAACACACACACACACACACACCATACATGCATCAACACACATTTATATATTATCATAAAAGAGAATGATACACAAGTTGTGACCATCTTGTCTTTGAGATGACAGGATGAGGTTTGAGTGAGATTTGGCTGCTATTTCTAACAGCCATGGTGTCTATTAGAAATAACAGTCAAACATTACTCAAATCATATCCTACTGATTTGGAAGACAAAAAGAACATGCTGGATATTGTATTCCTAGATACATTGTGTATGGAAAATTATAAAAAAAACAACAGGTTGGTCAAGGTTGGAACCTATAATGAAAGCTGGGAATTTGAGAGAAGTGACCATTAGAGTTAGCTGGCAGCAGAGTATGATGGGTGGTAGCAATGGTAGTGGTGGAGGGGATGGATATAAAAATGGTGGTGCTGGTGGTCGCAGCAGTGATGGAGGTGGAAGTGGGGATGGAAGCAGACATGGTGGTGATAGAGGTGTTGGTGCAGCCGGTGTTGGCAGTAATGGTGGTGTTGGTGCAGCTGGTGTTGGCAGTAATGGTGGTGTTGGTGCAGCTGGTGTTGGCAGTAATGGTGATGGTGGTGGTGGTGGTGGTGGTGGTTTTCATGGTACTGGTGGTGGTGTAAGTGGTGATGATGGAAGTATTACACAGAATGGAGGTAGTAATAGTGGAGGTGGAAGTGTTGGAGGCGGTAGTAGTGGTGATGGTGGTGGTTGATGTGTATTGTATAGGTTGTAGGTGCTGTCACCACTACCACCACCACCATCGTCACCACCACCATCACTAGCAACACTATCATTGCTGCAAGGTAGCACTGACCCAGACTTAATGGTTTGTGAAGTCAAGAGATATTGTGTAATCAGTAGGACAGAGCAAGAGGGGGGGCAGTGGAGGACAAGAGGCATGTGTGTGTGTGTGTGTGTGGAGAAAGAGAGAGATAGAGAGAGAGAGAAACAAAGAGGTAGACAGACAAAAAGAATGAAGACAGAAGAGAGAGAAAGACAGAGAGTGTATAAGTATGCAAGTGAGGGTGTGTGTGTGTGTGTGTGTGTGTGTGTGTGTGTGTGTGTAAGTGCAGAGAGAGGAAGGAAAAAGAATGTGTGTATGCATGGAGAGAGAGAGAGAGAGAGAGAGAGAGGGGGAGAGAGAGAGAGAGAGAGGGAGAGAGAGAGAGAGAGAGTTTAGAGAGTGAAAGTATAGAGACTGACAAACAGAAAGCATTAAAGCAGCAAGAGGAGGGGGGGAGAATGCCAAGAGAGACAGGTGGGGACAACTTGAAAATAATGAGTGAAAGTAGACAGAAAGGGTGATAGAAATGAGAGAGAGAGAGAGAATGAAAGCCAAAAAGGAATGATCAGTCAGCTACCCAAACTTCATTTGATTCATGACAAGTCTTAATTAGAATGAATGTTAATTACAATGACTATAATTACGATGATGATGATGATGATGATGATGATGATAATGGTTACAGTTTCTAATTTTGGTACAAGTCCACATAGTTTCATGTTGAGATGGAAAGAGAGAGCAGGGTTTAGTCGATTTAATCAATAGCTCAGTAATTAACTGATATTTACTCTATTACTTCTCATCGTCTTGCAAACACACACACACACCCTTCTAATAGCTCATAAACAATATTGATCTCAGAAGGATTTGAACTCAGAATGGGGGGAAAAAAAAAAAAAGGCACATGGCCCCACATCAAACTCAATATATGATTGCCGATTGCCCCTCTTGTCTTCTTTCTTTAGGTGCCATGTCCAAAATGTAAGACATAGGCAATCATGTCCTGCCACAGTTTTCTGTTCTTTGTTTTCTGTAACCATTCCACTTCCTGATGCTTAATGGCCCTTTCTTCTAACCAATTCATCAAGCTTGACATCCAGATCATCCTTCACTTTCCTCTGCTTCTTTTCTTTTCAATCTTTCTGACCATTGCTAAATCCTCCAGGCCTTCTTTCCTCATCACATGACCAAGAAATCTCAGTTATTTCATCCTTATCTCACAAAACAGTTTCTTATTTACCTCAGCTGGGTCATCACTTCTTCATTAGACACCTTATCTGTCTATGCTATCTTCAATATTCTTCCCAAGAACTACATTTCACAGCTTAGTAAGTACCTCCTCAATTCTGATGTTATAAACCAGTGGTTCCCAAAAAATCCACTCACAAAACCTTTGTTCATCTTGGAACTATTGTAGAAGGCACTTGCCGAATGTGCCAACTTAAAAGCCATAATGACTGTGGGAGCAAGCTTCTCCACCACAGAGCCATGCTTGCATCTAAGGACTCGAAAGTACTTGGGAAAACAATTCAGAAAGTGTTTCATACAAAGCTTTATTGTTATTGCAAATCAGAACAACTTGAAACCTCATCCATAATCGTCAGGAATGACATTTCATTGCTTGTTGAATGTTCTCTTGAAATAACAAGATCAGTAAATACGTGACTAAATGAACTGAAAGTAGGCACTTAGGTAGAATAGTGACTAATTACGTATTGACTATTTAAGTATTAGCAGGAAAGTATTATTAATTATTAATAACCATCATTGTTATTGTCATTCTCATAGCCATCAGTGAATTTTCCTCTCACATGTGCATCGTAATGGTTAAAAGATAATGGAATGTGAAGAATTAGACACAAGTTTTATTTATTATATTTACTATGGCGTTAGGAAGGGCATCCAGCTGTAGAAACTCTGCCAAATTAGATTGGAGCCTGGTGTTGCCATCCGGTTTCACCAGTCCTCAGTCAAATCGTCCAACCCATGCTAGCATGGAAAGCGGACGTTAAACGATGATGATGATGATGATGATGATGATAGCTATAATTTCGATGAGTTTGACTATTAGTACAACTACTACTACTACTGCAATCACCACCACCACCAACAACAACAACAACATTACCACCACCACTGCCACAACCACAACCACCACTACTTACCTTAGCTTTTTCTGTTAAATTCAACGAAACACTAAAAGAACCCTACAACAACAACAACAACAATAATAATAACCCTTTCTACTAAAGGCACAAGGCCTGAAA
This sequence comes from Octopus bimaculoides, assembly GCF_001194135.2. Taxonomy (NCBI): domain Eukaryota; kingdom Metazoa; phylum Mollusca; class Cephalopoda; order Octopoda; family Octopodidae; genus Octopus; species Octopus bimaculoides. Next base: position 17,411,655 of record NC_068990.1, read on the forward strand.
TTTTAGGGGAGAGGACTAGTCAATTACATCAACCCCAGTGTTTCACTGGTACTTAATTTATCAACCCCAAAAGGATGAAAGGCAAAAATCAACCTTGGCGGAATTTGAACTCAGAACATAGCAAAGGTCAAAACATTGCTAAGCATTATACCCGGTGTGCCAACAATTCTGCCAGCTTGCCACCCTAATAACAACAATAATAATAATAATAAAAATGATAATAAAAGTAATTTTTAAATGGAAAGACTAAAAAGTAATTTTCCCCACTCTCTTCATGGTATTTCCACAGAAAAAGAAAACTAAACACAACAGTTCCTATCATCATCATCATCGTCACCATTTCAATGTCCACTTCCCCATAATTGCATTGGAAAGTGGACATTCAACAAGTATTTGTCGAGGCAGATTTTCTATATCCAGGAGCCCTTCTTGTTGCCAGCCACCACCTGGTTCCAAGCAAGGTAAAAAGTTTTCCAAGACTGGACATGTTTATGTGGAAAATTATTATTATTATAGAAACCACAAAAAGCCTCATAAAATACACCTATCCAGGGTTTCTTGGCCGAAACATTATTTATTTCACCATTTATAAAGCTGATAATATTACCAGCTTGATAAAATAGCAAAATAGATTTCACAAGTTTATTTGTGGTTTTTATTATATCTTTACTCTCTTAACTGATTGTATGCAATGCTACTTGTTGAAAACCATACCACAAAGTGTGTATATGCATGTGTGTCCATTTAGCTACATTATATATATATATATATATATATACATACACCAACACACACATGATGAGTTTCTTTTGTTTTCCATCTACCAAATTTATTCACAAGGCTTGTGCTGTTTCAAGGCTATAGTAGAAAACACACACTGGAACTGAACTTGAAACCACAAGATTGGGAAGTAAACTCCTTAGAACACAGCCATGCCTGTGTCCTAGAATATACTTCCTTTCACAAATTCCATCACTCTTAGTGAATTAAATAACATTTTTCATTTTAGTTTCTTTGGCTGTGGCACAAACAGTGGCTCAGGCTTCTCATAACCCAGTGGCCAGAGAGACAAACTTTCCCCTGGATAAGCTGCTAGTCTGCTATATATGATACTGTTCAACTATACATAAAACAATCCAACTAGATATAATGCTATTCAACCAGATATAATGTTATTCAACCAGATATAAAGCTATTCAACCAGATATAAAGTTCTTCAACCAGATATAGTGTTATCCAACCACATAATGTTATTCAATCACATATGATGCTATTCAACCATACATAATGCTATCTAATGAGATACAATGCAATTCAGCCTCATATAAGGTTAGTCTACTCCTTACAATGTTAGCCTGTTACATATAATATTAGCCTATCGTACTGAATTGCTAGTCTATCAAATGTAAAGTGTACTTCAAGGATGATTTGAACTCAGAATTGTAAGTCCACAAATAACCTGTAAATTGGTCAGTCATCATCATCATTATCATCATTTAACGTCTATTGTCCATGCTGGCATGGGTTGGACGGTTTGATTGGGCTGGCATACTAGAAGGCTGCACCAGACTCCAGTCTGATTTTGCATGGTTTTCTACACCTGGGTGCCCTTCCAAACGCCAACCACTCCAACAGTGTAGAGTGTAAATAGTGTAATATAGTGTAAACATACTAGTGTTATAATAGTGTTAAATGAAAAGAAAAACACAAACTGGCACTTCATCAGTTATGACAACGGGAGTTCCAGTTGATTGAACCAATGGAAAAGCCTGCTTGTAAAATTAATGTGCAAGTGGCTGAGCACCCCACAGACATGCATAATTTTAACATAGTCTTCAAGGAGATTCAGTGTGACACTGAATGAGACAAATAGGCTCTTTGAATTACAGATACTTTGCATTTTTGCCAGCTGACAGTGATACAAGAAAGAATAGGTAGGGGGAGTAGAGGTAGAATGGAGTGGAATGTGAGAATGTGAGAATGAGAATAAAACAGAGAAAGTATGGGTAAGAAAGGGTGAAAGAATAGTAAGAGAGAGAGAGAGAGAGAGAGAGAGAGAGAGAGACATAGTGAATGGATAAGTGAGAAAGAGGGATAACAAGAAGGAGGGTAAGACAGAAGACAACAGTGTGTGTGTGTGTGTGTGTGTGTGTGTGTGTGTGTG
>NC_068990.1:17414115-17418153 GCF_001194135.2 Octopus bimaculoides
GCTGTTTCGGTGAGTAAATGCCAAAAATGCAAAAATAAATAAACAAAAAGGAAAGTAAATGAAAATATTATCAATTTCGTTGAAATTAATTTTGACAAAGTAAGCAATATCCTAGGAAGATTGGGTACAACCACTGGAGACATTGCCTTTATTTCGTCTCGTCGTGCTGTGATTCAAGGACACTTAGATATCATGTAGACATGTAGATATTATATATGTAAATGTCTCCAAAGCTTGCATATTTTTCTTTCTTCCTTTTCTTCTTCTTTTTTTTTTTTTTTTTCAAGGGATGGTGCTTATATCAACGTGACACCCATGATTTTTGGAAATTTTTAATTTTTTACACTCAGAATTTCTGAAGTATGGAATAAACTACCCATGTCAGTTGGAAGCTGCCAGGACAATGTATCCTTCAAAAATTCCATGCATCCTGAAATTCACCAACACCACCACCACCCACTAATGTGTTTTAAACATTAAAAACAAGTCTATAAATTTGTAGGGAAAACGTACAATGTATAGAATTTGTCCCAAAATAATGAATTCTTACACTGAAACATGGCAAAAATTCTTTGTTTTTTGAAATTTGCCAATAGTACTCCTGACATGCCTACACAACTTTTCCACTTTATGGCTTTTCCGCACTTCACTTTTCAGTGTTTTTTATGTCTTATTCTGTGTTTTAGGTATGTACTTTCGGTTGATATTGCTGGCTTTCTTTATTTCACTTATTACTGCTTTCTATTCCCTCTTTTACCCTTTTCCAATGAGTACACCTGATTACTATATACAATAAGCTCATTATTATTATCAACTTTGCCATATTCATCCTTTCAGGGTAGATGAAATAGGTACCAGTTGAGCACTGGGGTCAATATAATCAACTTAATCCCTCCCCTGAAATTTCAGGCCTTGTGCCTATAATAAAATGGATTATTATATATGTTGTTGTTGCTCTGTTTAATGTGAGCTGTTCCAAATCCCACCCAGGGACCTCAAGTACCAGCAAGTCAGACATTTCACTATGGCTGTAATTCATGATTAGTAATGAAATATTCTATAGGTTAAGATTAAAATCTGAGAACTAAGATTCTGTTAAATTTGTAATATTTCAGTTTTGGAAGAGTTTTAAGAGAATCAGGTATTTTCAAGTTGACAATGTTTTTCTTAGAATACAGGCAGTAGCCATGAGAACAATTTTTCGTAGATCTGATATCTTGGGGTTTCCTGGTATTTGACCATAGTGTTTAAGAGTACCATTTGGTATTATCCCCAAAGCACCAATGATCAGTTGTTCTTAGATGCCACATTTTTGAGACCTCCATTTCAAGGTCATTAAATTTACTTTAATTCTTAAATCTTTTTACAGAAATGTTAGTTTGCTAGGATTAGCATTTCTATGAGCAGATTTGTTTTGTCATAGTGATTTTTTAACCACAATATCTGGTCAATTGGCCTGAATAACACAATCAGTTTGAATAGTAAAATTCCAAAGAATGGTGATACCTTAATTTACTATGACTTTGGCAGGCTTATGTTCCAATCAGTTGTTCTCACATATGAGTCAAGACTTACAGCATATGAACCAGTGTGAATACTAGCCAAATCTATCATGGTAATTTATATATTCATTTCAGATTAATAGAACACCCAAGGATGAGGTAATCCATTGTTTTCTTGGCTCAACTACAAAAGCAGAGAGCAGGATCAAAACCCTTTTTAAGAATGCTTGCTTGATAGTTTCTGGTGGGCAGGCATTGATCTTCAGGTAGTAAAATGAAACCCTCTGATTCTGATTTAAATTATTATCTAATACTTTCCTGATTATTCTGGCCGTGCCAAGGAGGCAAACATTTTGTAATAATTCTACTGGGCATTCTATTCCAATTTCCTTTATATTCCTCTTGATGCTTTCTGATACTGTTCCCAAGGACCCAACAATAATTGGTACTATTATTATTATTATTATTATTATTATTATTATTATTATTATTATTTCATAGATTTTAACATGACATAATCCATTATCTGGTTTTAACACCAACACATTGCACTGGGGTGCCTAGCAAAATTCATTCTGTTGTATTCATTTGGAATGAGTCACTAGTCTGAGGGTATCAAAATTGTTGTCCCTGTTTGCCTGCTAAGCAAAGAATCCCTGTAAAAAAGATCATGAGGTTTGCCAGACCACACCTAACTAAACTATATAAATTAAAACAAACAAAAAAAAAACCCAGATGTACTTAATATAATAATAATAATAAACTTATTGTATACAGTGTTCAGGTGCACTTCAGCCCATCAGGAAGAGAATAAAAGAAGGAACAGAAAGAATGTCATACATCAAGACGAGTAAAGGAAGATGATAACTAAGGCTGGAAGTACATGTAGAGTACAGAGAACAGAACACAAACAGGCATAAAAGTGAACAGCAGCAAAAAGAGTACATAAGTACATTAAATGTAGTGTCGGTGAATTTCAGGAAGCATGGATTTTTTAGAAGCAAGAGTTGAATGGCTACTTTTGTAATAACAATGAATTTATTGTAGACATAACTACAGCTCATCAGAAAAGAGTAAAAAAGGAACAGAGAGCAGCAGTAAGTCAAATAAAGACACCAATGATAACTAAAAGTGCCATCATGGATAGAACAACCAGTCTTTCAGTGAAGATATTTTTCAGGCTGTGACTCAAAGAAGCATAAATATTATGAATGAAAATGTCTGGAAAGCACCCCCAAGGGGGTGTTTAAGAGCTGGCTGGGGCTTGTATACAGTTTAATGGCATTTTAACAGATGAGAAGCATCTCTCAGTCTGAATAGGGCACCAGTCTAACCTGAAAGACCTCATTTTTCATGCCTCAATTCAAAGAAGTATAGATATTATGAATGTAAATACTTCAGAAGCACCCCATCAAGGAGCTCTTAAGAGCCCTTGGGAAGGGGAGGGGAGGGGACACTTTTGAGGGTTTTATGACATTTAAGAGATGAGAGATATAGCTCAGTCTAAACAATATACCTTGCTAGTCATGTACCTTTCAGGTTAGCCATATATCTCCCCTACAACAAGACACTTGTGCTTGTCCCTCAATCATACTTTAGCCCCTCAAAAACAGGCATTAAGCCCATTTCTTTTGTACAATAACCCCATTCGGTTGAGGGGTCTTTTTCTTTTGTCTTGCAACTTACTTGGTGATCCCACTCATGCTGATACCAAGGAAATAAACAGCAACCGACACACTCTGGAAAGTGGTTAGCCATAGGAAAGTCAGTATCTATGAACTGGGAAGGAGAATGGTATTCTCCAAATAGGGACCCGGGGTTGAATGCTTGCAACAGAGCAGACACTAGTTAAGGGACCCAAGGGTTAGTTGCTAATGTTAAATTCCTGCTATCAATTCAATCACTGGAATAAAAGAAAAAATAGTCTAAAACATTTTCTCATCAGTCTTCAATCCAACACACACATATACATAATTTAGAGGTGGTGTGATATATATGTGTGTGTGTGTGTGTGTGTGTGTGTGTTTTCCTAGTCTATATTTCTTAGATTAAGGTGGAAACAGAGAATATAACATTCAAGTCAATCACTCATAAGGTTAAGTTACTGGATTACTGAACCTATTGTCACATATTCAAACTTTACTACTACTACTACTACTACTACTACTGCTGCTGCTGCTGCTGCTGTTACTGCTGCTACTGCTACTACTACTACTACTACTACTACTACTACTACTACTACTACTACTGCTACTACTACTGCTATTAATGCTGCTGCTGCTACTACTACTACTACTACTACTACTACTACTACTACTACTACTACTACTACTATGAAAGATATTGAGTGGTACTCTTCTCAAAAGTACAAAAATTTGTTTCCTTCAGTTTTCTTGTCTAACATGGAGGCAGCATTTCTGCTTTACACTAGGGTGCTTAGCAAGAAAAAATAATATGCATCCAGCTGTAAAAATAATCACAAAAACAAAACTGCAAAACACCAAGAAAATAAGAAGAATGAAACAAAATATGACAC
>NC_068990.1:17418436-17424298 GCF_001194135.2 Octopus bimaculoides
TATATATATATATATATATATATATATATATATATATATATGAATACATACATACATACATACATATTTAAGAGAAAAAGCGACAACTTATGTGATGTGGCAAATTTAAACATGTCTATCAAACACAGATGTTTAAATACTTCAGCTAAATAAGATCTGTCCATTTTCCATTGGTGACATTGAAAATAAAAGCTACCCTCGTGTCTAAGGTAGGCATCAGGCAAACTCATTTATGAATATAATATATTATATATTATGATCTACTCAAATTGTTTGCTTCTAGTTTGTCTCTTGTACATTGCACTAACATACCTCAGTTCTTCATTCTTAACATCTATGTGTATCCAAGCGAGATTCTTCAAATGAAAATTTCAGATGTTATATGATTATTGAGTGCCAAACAATTTCACAGAAAAATCTTGATTTATCCCTTCTTTCACTTAAAATACTGATTTCTTACATTAAAATATTTACAAAAATTCTATGCTTCCCTAATCTGCCAACCAACACTGCTCCTGACATGTCTGTACATCTTCTCCTCTTTACAGACTGTTCCCTTTTCTAATTGACTTACTGCTGCTTTCTGTCCCCTTTTCTGATGCATTGCTGTGCACCTGACCACTGATATATTATAAACTCATTATGATCATCATTATTATTATTATTCAGTAGTTTTATTTTTATAACGTGCTTTCACTTCACTACCGAGCGCAGCTCTGTGCGCCTTGGGTATGTGCTGTGGTTTGCTGTGATGCTCTTGTGGTTACTATATTGAAAGTGTTTTGCGTAGGATGTGTGCAGTGCCCAGTAGTGCAATTTTCTGTATGTTATATATATTTGTAAGTCCTGGTGTTTTTGTTATGTATTTGTCTGAATATTTTTTTATTATACCTAAGGCACCTACTATGATAGGAATTGTTTCTGTTTTTAGATTCCACATTCAAGTTACCTCTATTTCGTCGTCGTCGTCGTCGTCGTAGTAGTAGTAGTAGTAGTAGTAGTAGTAGTAGTATTATAATTATTATTATTATTATTATTATTATTATTATTATTATTATTATTATTATTATTATTATTATTAAGGCAGCGAGCTGGCAGAATCGTTAGCATGCCAGGCGAAATGCTTAGCAGTATTTTGTCTGCCTCTACATTCTGAGTTCAAATTTCGCTGAGGTCGACTCTGCTTGTCATCCTTTCGGGGTCGATAAATTAAGTACTAGTGAAACACTGGGGTCGATGTAATTAACACATCCCGTCCCCCAAAATGGCTGCCCTTGTGGAAAAATTTGTAACTATTATAATTATTATTATTATTATTATTAATAATGATAAGTTATCCGATTTTTAGAAGAAATAGTCCCATTATGTGTTTTATCAATTCTGGAAAGGATATTAAAAAATTCCTAATGTAAAGCTCAGCAGGATGCTGACTTCAGAATATTTAAAACAGCACTAAATACTACAAGGCATTTAGTTCAAGCTTTACCAATGAAGCCTTCACCTTCACTTATTGCAACAACAACATCAACAACAACAATAACAATGCAAATATACAGAAGACCAATAACAGGCTTAGTAATTTAAACGCTGTTATAACATTGAGAACAAATATATATGTATCTCAAACGTATATATGTATGTATGCGTATATGTGCATGTATGAATATATATATATATATATAGGTAAGCAGAGATAGCGGTTGTGGTAACCAACTAAGGGATAACAGTATCTATAATTATTATCAGTATCAATTACTTGTACTATCCCTGGGCACAGGTATGCAGGCACACTATGCTCATAGGGTACAGGTAACAACAGAATAAACATGTCTTTGTATTAAAAAATAATCAACTGATGTGGTTCAATTTGTTTGATTGTTGATCAAGTTTTCTCCGTTTTCTGATTATTAAAATTTTACACACACACACACACACACACACACACACACACGATGTGCTTCCATATAATATTCATCTACCAAATTCACTCACAAGGCATTGGTCATCCTAGGGTTATAGCAGAAAACACATACCCAAGGTTCTGCACAGTGGGATTGAACTTGAAACCATGTGGTTGCAAGGCAAACCTGTTAACCACACAGCCACGCCTGTGCTTTATATACATGAGTTACCCATAATTCCACAAAACATGTCAATAACCTCATATACAGATCACATACAACTGACCAGCATTTCCCAAACAATTCGCTGGTGTCCAGCTATTCCTTCTCTACTTAAATAGCTTAAAGACTGGCTCCATATCAACAAATTTTAAGCAGGAGCAATGAAATCTATTGTCTTTATCTCCTTACTAATAAAACCAGAGAACATCAAACACAATCAAAGATTGTACCTAAAAATATTCACATGTAGACACAGGCATAACTATGTGTTAAGAAGTTTGCTTTCCAACCACATGGTACTGGGTTCAGTCCCGTTGCATGGCACCTTGGGCAAGTATCTTCTACTATAGCCCCAGGTTGACCGAAGCTTTGTGAGTAGATTTGGTAGATAGAAACCAGGCTCCAATCTGATCTGACAGAGTATCTACAGCTGGATGCCCTTTCTAACGCCAACCACTCCGAGAGTGTGGTGGGTGCTTTTTACATGCCACTGGCATAGGAGCCAGTCAGGGGGCACTAGCATCGGTCATGATTGGTTGGTGCTTTTTATGTGCCACCAGCACAGGAGCAGAGTATTTCAACATATTCGGAGTGGTTGGCATTAGGAAGGGCATCCAGCTGTAGAAACATTGCCAGATCAGATTGGAGCATGGTGCAGCCATCTGGTTCGCCAGCCCTCAGTCAAACCGTCCAACCAGAGCCAGCATGGAAAACGGATGTTAAATGATGATGATGATGATGAAAATAAATATGGTAACAAAAGGGTTAAATAGTGATTCTTTACTTTTTGGTCTCTTCCCCTTTGCTACCGCCACCACCACCACCCATGTCTACATTGACATCTCTCATCACCAGATTCTTCTCCCACTTTGACATTACCCAGAAAAGTGGTTCACACAAAACTACGGAAGATAACAATAATAGAAGGAATTTTAAAATGCTAACAATAAACCCAACAATTTCTGAAGAATACTCTCACTAATTAGAAAGGAAAAACATCTTCTTAAAGCGATATCACTACCATCCCTCCTGAGTGCGTGTAGGAAAGTGGTGGTGTTGGTGTTGGTGGTGGTGGTGGTGGTGGTGGTGGCGAGGCAACAACACCTGGTTTTGAGAAGCACAACTCTAGAAAATGAATTACTTTGAATCTACTTTGAAGCATTTTAATTGCTTTTGTGCATTTAAGAATAAAAGTGTAACAAATCTGACCCCCAGCTCCTCCTTAAACCCCATTACATCACCTAGGGACTCCAATCAGCCTAACAGACTATAAAATTTCCCAACCAGACTAAAGGGTTCTGATATGTGTACATAAAAATAAAAGTAAATCTAATCAATGAAAGGGATTAAGTCATTGATTTTGAAATTCAAGTTATTAATGTCTCTCGTTAGTAAATTTTAATTGATTCAAAGAATCATTAGAGCAACAGAGAAAATATTGCATGTATTTCTTCTGGCTCTTTATGTTCTGAGTTCAAATCCTGCTCAGGTCAACTTAGCTTTCCATCCTTTTTGAGGTGGGAGTTATTGATAAAATAAAGTACCAATCAAGTATAGGGGTCAATGTAATTAATTAACATCCCTCCCACTAAAAATTGCTGGTCTTTTGAAAAAATTTAAACAAATATTATTATTTTTCAACTTTGTCTTTCATTTTTTAGGGGTCAATAAAGTAAGTACCAGTTATACACTAGGATCAATGTAATCAACAAGCTCCCTTCTCCAAAATTTCAGGTCTTGTGTCTTTCAAAAAAAGAATTATTATTATTATTTAAGACGTTGCACAGCATCAAATATTATGATGATGTTGATTGGAGATATTATGTCTACTGGGGTCTTGTACTCTGTCAAGTCACAACAAGGATCTCAGACAGACAGTACTTTACACAATATGCGTGCAGTTCCAAGAAATGCCAATTTTTGCAATACACCTAGATTATAAGGTATTTCTAAAGTTTCCAGATGTTTCTTCAGGTTGGATAGTATTGAACCCAATGCTCCAATGACATCAGGGACAACCTTTATGTTTAACTCCTGTAGCTGCTACATCTTGACAATCTCAATTCTCAGATCTCCATATTTATCAACTTTTTCTCTTTCTTTCATGATAATATGTTGATCTCCTGGCACTACCACATCAGTTATTAGGCCCTCTTGTTTGTTCCTCCTAAAGGTTACTTACTGTATCTGGCCTTCGATGCTCTAACACCTTATCTGTCTGGTCTGGAAGTTATTATTATTATTATTATTATTATTATTATTATTATTATTATATCTCTACCTTCATAAAATGGTGGCTTACGAAGTAAGATTGTTGAAGAAAGAATGAGGAATAATGGACATATGCTAGACACAAGAATGTAATGAATAAGCAACTGGTTACACATGAAGAGTTTTTCTTGCTTTCCTTTTTTTTTTTATTAATGCATCAACAACTAAGCACCATAAATACAGATTACCAGGAAGAATTTAAATTAGGTCATGACCTTAACTTGCTGAGAGTCTGCCTCCAACTCCAACCATTACATTGGTATTACAAAACACCAGACAGTTGTTAAGCAGAGTCATGCCTTTCAGCATACAAAAACTAAACTAAACTAAACTAAAATAAAAACTCAAAACCTAATCTAAAAATGATTAGAAAGTTCCTGAAAAAGGCAAAAAACAAAGCTTGTAGAATCCCCAGATGGCGGGGTCAGTAAGGAATTAAACAACCAAAGTATTGATGGTTGGTATTCACTAATGTCATGTTATATCTGTGATAAAAAATATTTAACATTCCCTGCCATGATCTATAGTTTTAAATGGGGACCATGAGTAGGAAAGGGTCGTCAGTATAAACACCAGGTATACCATATAAACAAGGGTCTTCCTGAGCCATACAGAAAACACTAAGAGTGGATTTGGTAGAAAGAAACTGAAAGTGTGAATGTGTGTGCACTTGTGTGTGTGTGTGTATGTGTGTAATACACACACATACACACACACAAGACAAGGTACCATGTAGAAACCAATATAACTGGAGCACAACCATGGATTTACAATCTAGAATGGAGACTGTTTTAACTGAAGAATGGACAAAAATTCCTTTGGAAACAATTCAAACTTTGTACGAGTCCATACCTCGTAGAATTCAAGCTGTAATTACTGACAAAGGCGGTCCTACCACATATTAAAATAAATTTGTTTGAAATTTTAAAATGTTTCCATTATTTTGTCTATTTTGTATACAGTATGTGTGTGGCTCAGCTAAGCCTCCAAGTCTAAAGCATGGGATTGGACTATATGCGCTGATTCTCCTTAGGAAGAAAAGCCTTGCAGTATCAAGGATTAGTTTACATAGGCACTTGATGGCATGTCATGTTTACTCGTGATCTTCAGATATGAAGAAACAACTATCACCAGGGCCATTCAGGTAGATGGCCCTGCTCAGTATGTAGAAAAGGAGTAGGTAGTAACTCTATAAGATGTACCCGGTGCAAGCTATGGACACATAAGAGGTGCAGCAACATCAAAGGCAGGTTAACTAGCAAGTTAGTTTTTGTTTGTGGCAGATGTTCAGGTGCAATAAAGACTGTAAACAAACAGGAAACAACTTCTATCTCATTCCAGGGTGAAAAACTAGAGGTAGTCGATAGCTTCCGCTATCTGGGCGACCAAGTTAGTAGTGGGGGTGGGTGCACTGAAAGTGTAGCTGCTAGAATAAGAATAGCCTGGGCAAAGTTTAGAGAGCTCTTAC
>NC_068990.1:17424907-17431222 GCF_001194135.2 Octopus bimaculoides
GGCACATAAAAGACACCATTTCGAGCGTGGCCGTTTTCGTGCGGGTGACACGTAAAAGCACCCACTACACTCTCTGAGTGGTTGGCGTTAGGAAGGGCATCCAGCTGTAGAAACTCTGCCAAATCAGACTGGAGCCTGGTGTTGCCATCCGGTTTCATCAGTCCTCAGTCAAATCGTCCAACCCATGCTAGCATGGAAAGCGGACGTTAAACGATGATGATGATGATGATGATGTGTGTACAATGTATGTATGAATACGTGTGAGTGTTTCCTTGTCTTGACATTGCGTGAGAGTTGTAAGTAAGTGTCACTGTCATACGAATAAGTGTTTTTTGTTTTCAGTCTTCCATGTTTGATTGTGGGGAAGTATTACCTTACTTGGAAACAGATGAGGGTTGGTGACAGGAAGGGCATCTGAACATGGGAAATCCACCTCAATAAATTCCATCCAACTCATGCAAGCATGGAAAAGTTGATGTGATGATGATGATGATAATAATGATGATGATGATGATGATGATGGTGATGAGGATGATGATGATGATGATGATGATGATGATGATGATGATGATGATGATGATGATGATAGAATAAGTCTTCATATGTGCCTGTGATGGAACAAAGGCATTCAGTGTATCCTTGCTGAACCAATTCTATCAGCACCATAACCAAAATTGGAATCATTATGAATGAATAAGAACGTGCTCAAATGAATATTGTCTTGTTATTTCATGCTGAACGTTATTCTGTTGAAGAAATTTATCAAGTTATAAGTCGACAACATAGAACAGTGAAGAATAGTAGATAAGACTATAACAAAGCTATCTAAGAGATTCGAGGACAAAGAAGAATAACAGTACAGTTTAATATCTTGAATAAAATATCAGAGTCCAATGTGACTTATATAATGAAATACAGGCTTGTTTATGGTAACATTTTCAAATTCCAATAAACAAAGATTTCATTATTTGACTTATAAATTAGTATATATATATAATATATATATATATATATGTACATATATAATAGCTTGTTATCTTTCCAACAAACATCTTAATTTGTAAGACATCATTTTATGAAAGGAATAATTAAAATTTGCTAATGGGATACATATGTAACTTCATTTAACTGATTCTGAAGTTCACATCTTGACCTTTTCCTTGGAAGGTTTAATATAGATATTCTAAAAGAAAACAAAACCTTTTTATATCAAATTTGTATTGTACGACAGAGAGTCATCTATGTTTAACTCCAGGCCAGACTATAATCAAAGATGTTCCAGCTTTAACAATTCAGTCTTTTTTGGGTTTTTGTTAGGAAAATATATCTAGGACTACATCATCTAATGCCTCCTTCCTTGTATTAAAATGGTACAATATGATTCGATGGCTTCTACTTCTTGGAGAAGTAATTACAAACATTTCTTACAAAAAATGCCTAAGTCTGCTATTATAATTCCATTATATTTACATCTTGGATATATTATAGGAATATCATGCATCCTAGAATTGACCTGGCCCCAAACTGACCCCAGCAGTCAAATAGTACTTTATCTTGGTGATTCTATAAAAAATAAAAGTATAGTTGATCATGGTGAGATTTGAACTCAGCACATAATGATTTGTAACAAATACCACAAAGCATTTGTTTGAGGCTCCAATAATTTTACCAATTGATGGTGGTGAGTTCCATAAAATCATGGGGTCACATAGCTACACCTGAAAACCTTATTTTCATTTAGTCAGAACTGTTAGAACATTGGATACAATACATGTTTGTTTAGATCCTCTGCACTCTGAGTTCAGTTCTCACTGCAGTCAATATTACTTTTCATCCTTTCAGGGTTGATAAAAAAAGTATCAAGCCATGGTAGTGGATTGTCAAAATTGTTGAGGGTTTGGCAAGATACTTTGCAGTCTCTCTTAAAACCTGAAATGACCATGATGCCAAGTTGTGCCAACTCAGGTTCGTGGCCTTTGTCTCAGAAAAACATCAGTGTTGTGGAAAGGGGACACATACATACATGGGCAACTACTAGTCTTCCTCCAAAAATCATGCCCAACCCTACGCATACATATGGTCAACGTTGATCAACATATCTTTTGTTTTCTACTTGTTTCAATGTTTCAGTCATTAGGCTGAGGCCATGCTGGGGCACCACCTTGAAAAAGTTTTAGTCAAACAAATCAACCCCAACACGGATTTTTTTAAGACTGGTACCTACTCTGTCAGTCTCTTTTGCTGAATGCTATGTTATGGAGACATGAACAAATCAACACTGGTCGTCAAGTGGTGGGGAGGGGGAGGAACAAACACACACACACATATGATGGGCTTCTTTCAGTTTCCACCAACCAAATTCACTCACAAAGCTTTGGTTGACCTGAGGCTATAGAAGACACTTGCCCAGGGTGTTATGCAGTAGGACTGAACCCGGAACCATGTGGTTGGGAAGTAAACTTCTTACCACCCAACCACATCTGTGCCTATATACATATATATATATATATATACACACACACATATATATTCACACACACACACACACACACACATATATATATATACATACACACACACATATATGTGTGTGTGAGTGTGTGTGTATATGTATGTGTGAGTGTGTGTGTATATGTATGTATGTATATTTTCATATGTACAAATAAAGGTTACAGGACCTCATTCGGGGATAGCAAAATCCTATGAAAATACTGGTTAGTTACCTTATACAAAGAATGTTGAACATTACAATTAATACTCAACTACAAGGTAACTATATAAACCATGGTTTATATATATTTATTTATTATAATAAGATAAGAAAATAGAGATGTAATTAATAAATTACTATTTATTAATTAACTCTCTATTTTCTTATTATATTTTCATTTGGTCATATGCTCCCATTGAATTTGAATTTTGCTTTTTTGATGTTTAGTCCTAAAATTGAGATTCAATTATAAAATCTATTCATTAGTCTTTTACTTTAAATAATTCATTTGGACCATTTAATCTGTTTGTTACAGTATTTCTGTTGACATACAGTGCTATTGTTTCAATTAATTTGAAAATAACGAGAAATTTAGTAAAATAACTTTGACAATATTAATCCTTTCATTACCATATTTATACCGAAATACACAGCTTATGTTTTAATTAATTTTGAAAATAACGAAGAATTTAGTAAAATAAATTGGTCCATTATTAATCCTATTGTTTCTATATTTCTGTTGAAATACACTGCATTTGCTTTGATTAATTCTGGATACAAAGGGGAATTTCGTAAAATAACATTGCCATTATGAAGCTGGTGTTTGGAGCATAAATTAACATGACATTTTGAATGAGATTTTAATTTGGATCACTTTAAAACAGGATTAGTATTAAAAGGATCTCAGGGGGTTTGGTATCAAAAGGGTCTAAAGAATACAACTCCAGCTTTCTTATAAAATACACGAATTTATAAAATGATAACTAACATTGGCATACAAGCTACATATTACATCAACTTAGATATATATATATATATGTACTTGGTACTTATTTTAAAGACCCTGGAAGAAGGAAAAGTAAATTTGACCCCAATGGCATTTCAACTCACAGTATAAAGGTGGGGGAGGGACCTAATCTAATCACTACCAATTCTGCTAGTTCACCCCTTTTAATTCATCATCACTATCATCATTATTTTAACATGTACGTTTCTATGTGTCTATGTGTGCATGGTCAGATTGAATTTGTTGAGGTCAATATCCAATGATCAAGGTTGGGAGAAGGAGAGAGAGAGAGAGAGAGAGAGAGAGAGAGAGAGAGAGAGAGAGAGAGAGAGAGAGAGAGAGAGAGAGAGAGAGAGAGAGAGAGGGCTAGAGTTTGAAAGAAAGAGCTTTAAGTAGAGGGAGAAGTGCAAAGAGAGATAATGGAAGGAGAGAGAAAGGGATAAAGAGCTAAGAGAAGGAGTGGGAAGAGGGGAAGTAATCCTGAGAGAGAAATGGGGAGGGAGAGAAGAAAGAATAAAGGAGATAAGAAGGGGTGGGGAGAGAAAGAAAAAGCTATAGAGATGGATAAAAAGCTAGTAAGAGAGAGTGACATTTAGGGTGGGGCTACAAAGAGAGTTGCTGAGGAGAGAGGGAGTGAGACGATGCGTGTAAAGAGAGAGGGAGAAAGATAACTAAGGGGGTTAAAGAGATGAGTAAAGAAGTGGTTGTGAGATAATGAGTGAGATATCAAATATCTGTTGAGTGACTGGTTCACTTCCTTAACAAGAGTCAACCATTAACTTTTAAGATATCTACCAATTCCATTCTTTTGTTCTTTTATTTGTTTCAGTCATTTTGCTGTGGCCATGCTGGAGCACCACTTTTAGTTGAATAGATCGACCCCAGGGCTTATTATTTGTAAGCTTAGTACTTATTATTCTATCGGTCCCTTTTGTCGAACCGCTAAGTTACGGGGACGTAAACACACCAACATCGGCTGTCAACACAGACACACAAACACACACACACATACATATATATATACGATGGGCTTCTTTCAGTTTCCTTCTACCAAATCCACTCACAAGGCTTTGGTCAGCTCGAGGCTATAGTAGAAGACACTTGCCCAAGGTGCCACGCAGTAGGACTGAACCTGGAACCATGTGGTTGGTAAGCAAGCTGCTTACCACACAGTCACTCTTGTGCCATGAAAATATTTAGAATATTTACTTCTGCACCTTCCAATCAACCCTTTTGAAGTTAATAAAACAGAGTAGCGGTCAAGTATTAGGGATCAACCAAGTCCACTCACAAGGCTTTGATTAGCATAGGGCTATAACAGAAAACACTTGACCAAGGTACCATGCAGGAGGGTTGAACCTGAACCCAATAGTTGGGTAGTAAAATTCTTAACCACCCAGCTATGCCTACACCATATATCATTGTCATCATCATCATTTAACATCTGTTTTCCATGCTGGCACGGTTTGCATGGTTTACCAGGAGCCGGCAAGGCCAAGAGCCAAACCAGGTTCCAAAGTCTGTTTTGGTTTCTGCAGTTGGATGTCTCCCTAACACCAACTAGTTTACAGAGTGTACTGGATGTGAGCTGGCAGAAACGTTAGCACGCCGGACGAAACGCATAGCGGTATTTCGTCTGTCTTTACGTTCTGAGTTCAAATTCTGCAAAGGTCGACTTTGTCTTTCATCCTTTTGGGGTCGATAAATAAAGTACCAGTTACGCACTGGGGTCGATGTAATCGACTTAATCCCTTTGTCTGTCCTTGCTTGTCCCCTCTATGTTTAGCCCCTTGTGGGCAATAAAGAAATAAGAGTGTACTGGATGCTTTTTACATGGCACCAGCACTAATGCTTTTTACATACACTAAATAAATTTCAGAGAAATTAATAGAATGCTGAAAATTCTAAATTTCAAGGAAATCCTGATGTTCTTTTCTACAAGAATAATTTGATTGGATGAGAGCTAACAGGAAAATACATTTTGACAAGGAAACACTTAACCCTTTTGATACCAACCAGCCTGAGACTGCTTTAAAGTGATCTTGATTTAAACGTGCCATAGAAATTTCAAGTTATTTCATGTTCCAAACACAAGCTTAATATTGCAATTATTTCACTAAATTCGTCATTATTTTCATAATTAAATGAAACAAAAGTAGTTTATTTCAGCAGAAATATGGTAAATAATTGTTGTTTCAGAATTTCTAAGTTTTTTGTTTTGTTCTTAGATCACTTTAACACAGGAAGTTTGTACCTCATAGACTCAGGTGGACTGGTATCAAAAGGGGTGACCCTTTTGTGATCATATTTCTGGTGAAATATATTGCCTTTGTTTCAATAAATTCTGAGAATAACAAAGAATTTGGTAAAATAACTTTGTCATTATTAAACTGGTGTCTGGTACACCATCATCATTGTTTAATGACTGTTTTCAATGCTGGCATGGGTTGGATAGGTTGACAGGAACTGACTGAAAAGTCAGAAGATTGCACCAATCCCTGTTGTCTGTTATGGCATGGTTTCTATGGTTGGATGCCAACCTTAATGCCAACCACTTTACAGAGTGTGGTGGGTGCTTTTCACAAGGCACCGGCAGCAGTGAGGTCATCAAATATCTTGCAAGACAAAGCCCTTCAACTGAGATGGGGGAGTATTATAGATGGACAGGAATAGGTGTGTTGCACTAGAGAAGAAACATGGTTGTCTCAGGTGGGGAGAGAGAGAGAGAGAGAGAGAGAGAGAGCGGGGAGAGAGAAGATGGTAAAGATGAGATGATGGGGGGAGGGGAACACCTGCAAGTTACAGGGAGGTGTATTTA
>NC_068990.1:17431642-17433071 GCF_001194135.2 Octopus bimaculoides
GTGACATGGACAAAAAGGACATGCCTTTAGGGCCTCAATTTTGCTTAGCTGGATGGATCTTCTCAAGCACAGTAAATCACCAGTTTACTTTCTGAAACACTCAAGTAATCAAACAAACGAAAAGGTATAAATTGTGGCACCTAACATTTTAATGGTTAGATATAAGAGGTGATGGTGCAATGCACACTTTAAAGAATTATTTACTAATTCTTTAGGTCTGTGATATCTAATTTAATTAATTTTCTTTTAATTGAGTAAATTTATAGCAACAAGTATGTCAGCGAAAGCTCACAAGGACAATAGAAAAATTATTGTCAGTCTCGTTAAGCAATAGTCTGGCTACTCAAATTGCAATGCTCTTAATTAGAACATTCAACATACAAACGAAATAAAGAATTGGGAAAATGAAAAGAGAAAATAAAATAACAAGATTAATTAGTGTTTCGTAATATTCCACAACTTTACTAATTAATCATCATCATCATCATCACCACCACCACCGTCGTCGTCGTCGTCGTCGTCGTCGTCGTCATCATCATCATCATCATCGTCATTGATGTCATTATTTTAAATATTCTGTTTCCCTTGCTTGCATGAGTCAGAGAGTATTTGTTGAGGCAGATTTTCTGCACCCTGAATGCTCTTCCTGCTGCCAACATTCACTTGTTTCCAATCAAAGTAATATTTCCCCATGACTGGACATGCTTTCAGGGAAGACTGGAAACAAATGACACTGCTTGTATGATGGTGACACTCATTTACAACTATTATGTGATGTCAAGCCAAGGAATAACGAACACACACACACACACACACACAACCAGCTTACACAGTTTCCACCTACCAAATTTACTTCCAAGGTATTGATTGGGCTGGAGCTATCATAGAAGATACTTGCCCAAGGTGCTGTGCAGTGGGAGAGAACCCAAAACCATATGATTGCAAAGAGAGCATTTTTACCACACAGCCACGCCAGCACCTATATGAATATATAATGAAATTATATTGGTCTTTGGCACATTAACCTCACAGCTCACTGATAACACAATGTTCTACTCTTATTTTCATACAAAGTTTTTGTTCTTAATATTCTGTTAGTCTTTTACTTCTGTTATTCTTTGTAAGCCTGGTACTTATTGTATCAGTCTCTTTTGACTAACCACTAAGTTATGGGAATATAAACACACCAACATCGGTTGTCAAGTGATGGTGGGGGAACAAATACAGACACAAACACACAAATATATACACGAGTGGTTGTGTGGTAAGTAGCTTGCTTTCCAACCGCATGGTTCTGGATTCAGTCCCACTGCATGGCACCTTGAGCAAGTGTCTTCTACTGTAGCCTTGGGCCGACCAAAGCTTTGTGAGAAGATTTGGTAGATGGAAACTGAAAGAAGCCTGTTGTGTATATATAATTATATATATA
>NC_068990.1:17434148-17436066 GCF_001194135.2 Octopus bimaculoides
TATATATATGATGGGCTTCCTTCAGTTTCCATCTACTAAATCCACTCAAAAGGGTTTGGGCGGCCCGAGGCTATGGTAGAAGACATTTACCCAAAGTGCAAGCAGTGGGACTGAACCCGGAACCATGTGGTTGGGAAGCAAGCTCCTTAACACACAGCCACGTCTGCACCTTTATGGCCACACCTGCGCCTATATGGTCACACCTGTGTCTATATGGCCATGCCTGCACCTATATGGCCACACCTGTGCCTATATAGCCATGCCAATGATTAAAATATAAGTATTGTACCTGGTATGCTGGTGCATAGCTTAGCACCAGTTCATAATCGTAAGGTCATAAGTTCAATACCTAGCAGTGCACTTGAGCAAAACACTTTATTTCATGGTGTTGCAGTCTGCTCAGCTGGGAGAAATGAGTTGTACCTGTAATTCAAAGGGTCAGCCTTGTCACTTTCTGTGTAATGCTGAATCTCCCTGAGAACTATGTTACGGTTGAATGTGTGTGAGGAATGCTCAGTCACATGTACATTAATTTCACAAGCAGGCAGCTTCATGGATAGAATCAACTAGGGCCCCTGTCATAGTAACTTAAGTTTAAATACAGTATTTCTAAGTAACGACACTGCTTGTATAACATAATAAAAAGAGCATTCCATCAGTTATGACAATGAGGGTTCCAGCTGATCCGATCAATGGAACAGCCTGCTTGTGAAATTAACGTGCAAGTGGCTGAGCATTCCACAGACACTTATAACCCTAACGTAGTTCAAGAAGATTCAGCGTGACACAGAGTGTGACAAGGCTGGCCCCTTTGAATTACAGGTACAACTCATTTTTGCCAGCTGAGTAGACTGGAGCAATGTGAAATAAAGTGTCTTACTCAAGGACACAACGCATTGCCGGGAATTGAACTCACAACCTTACAGTCATAAGTTGAATGCTCTAACCACTAAGCCATGTGCCTTTACACAACATAATAGAATAAGCTTAAGCAAAAGTGAAGTCATTTTTCTTTTGTCTTTATTTTAGTATATTTTTATGCAACAAAATCAAGTTTAGGATAAAATATCAGATAACCTCAGATAGGTTTCTTTTTTCATTATAAGTGGGTCAAGGTTAGGGCTAACTTCATAACATCCTTTAGCTCTAGTTGTTTAGCTCTAGTACAACCATAACTGAGTAGACTTATGATCAAAAAATATTCCAACTATGACCATCCTGTCGTCTTTCTTTTTATTAGTTTTCTTTTGGTAGAAATTCCTGGACTATGTTATTTAAAAGGTGTTCTTTTTCTAATGACATTGGAGTTTGATTGAAAGAAATATGGCTATTGTTTTTAGCAGAGTGAGCAACCATATAGAAGCTCATTCATCGTCACATAAAGCAATTTGTTTGGTAACACAGACTGCTGTAAGTGGATATCTATATTTATAACAATTGTAAATATTTTACAATTTTAAGTATGCACATTATAAAATGAATGTTTAAATGTGTACCAACAGGTGTTTGCAGGTAACACAACTTAAAAATGAAACAATGTAACTTTGTGGCGCATACATAACTACACATATGTACATACATGTCCACATGCCAAGTGCCTCCTACTATATACCTTGTCCAACCAAAGCCTTGTGAGTGGATTTGCTTCACAGAAACTGAAAGAATCCTTTCATATATATGTGTGTGTGTGTGTGTGTGTAGGGAGAATTCACGAAAAAACAACAGAAGAAGACAGGTGGTGTAGAAAACAAATAGATATATTAGTATAATGCTCGGAAATTGAAAACATCTTTTGTTTCAAGCCTACGCTCTTCCACAGAAAGGAACACAGAAAGAAACAAGGAGAGAAAAAAAAATGTGTGTAGTGGACAGCGATCTATCATGGTGAATGCCGGACATATATACATATATATATATA
>NC_068990.1:17436418-17453772 GCF_001194135.2 Octopus bimaculoides
GGGGGGGGGGGCAGAGAGTCACCTTGACTTGAGATGGAGTGAACTGTCACTATAATATGTGCTTGGTATTCTACATTGTGCTATATTCTATTATATATTCCACTGTAATTGTACATTATATCAACCCCAGTACATGACAGCTATTTTATTTTATTAGACCTAGAAAAATGAAAGAGAAAAGTTGGCCTGATAGGATTTGAACTTGAAATCTAAAGAAATAGAGCAAAATAACTCCAGGCATTTGGTCCATCAGTCTATTATCTAATTAAAAATATTTTGGTAAAGTTTGTTTTTATCAGCAATCTGTCAGCCTAGTTAAACACCTTAGATTGATCAAATCCCCTTCCTCCACCCTACTGGATGTAATTCAAACCTAAATTTCCCACACTTAGCTTAGTTCATAAATTTTTCCTAATCAGGACCATTCATTTTTGCCTCTTACAGTATCACAAGAACATCTACACAGTCACACACTGTGCTACAAATAACAGTCAAACCTCTCTCAAATTACACTCCTACCATTTTAAAAACATGATCAGACACATTAGATAATTGCAGTAGTTTTACTTACATTATGTATGAATAACTGACATAATCTATGTATTAATTCTTTCTGCTTCTTTATCTGTTTAAATGCCCTCCTATCTCTGCCACTTTAGCTGTCATTGTGGTTAAACATTAAAACCCAAACAGCAATGAAAATGATATTGTCTTGCCAACTGTGTATCACACTCAAGTGTATACACGACCATTTTACGGCATTAGTTGGTCCATATTATTCCATAAGGAGCATGGGGCCATGACCATTTCATGCCAGTGACTGCAGTCTTGCACTACTTTGATTTCCAATCAAGAGAGACTGATTGTTTCCGCCTCATCTTCCACACATCCTTTCCAAGTCTTCCTAGGTTCTCCAACCTTCCTCCTTCCTTCAGGTTGCCAGTCTAACTCTTGTCTTGTAACACTGCTTGGAAGTCTCCTTAGAGTGTGACCGATCGAGTCCCATTTCCTCTTCAGAATTTCTTGATTGATGGGGGTTTGGTTTGTTCTGTCCCACAGACTTCTGTTTGAAATTTTGTCTGGGCACCAGATCCTGAGAATGTAGTGCAAACGTTTGTTGATGAAGGTTTGTAGCTTATTCTTTACAGCATGATGTTGTGGAATTGTCTGAGTTAAAACCTCTTCATAGACTTGTTGCAATGATGTCATTTGTTTCTAGTTGGAAACAAGTAGAGGTTAACAACAGGAAGGAGGACATAGAAAATACTGCACTAACATAATCTTCCCTGACTCATGCAACTGTGAAAATGTGCACATATAAAACAAAGATGATGGCAATGGTGGTGGTGTTGGTGTTGGTGGTGGTGGTTTAAGGGGAAATTTGGCTGCTGCTATTTTTAGCAGATCGAGAGAATATGTAGAGTAGGGGTGGGGGAACACCTTCCCAACAATGAAATTTGAAACCACGCTCTAATGAAGTCTCTTTAAAACTCATATGCAAAAGGATAAAAAAGCCAAAACAAGTTTCAGCCTTAAAAACCAGAACAGTAATTTAATGGCAGTTGCATAGCTATGAATTTATAAAATTATGAACTCATTACTATTTTCTCAAGCATAGATATGCCCCCGTGGGTTCTTATACACTTGCAGTTCCACTCCCTTGAAATACTGGCTCCCTTTTGTTGGCTGGTTCTATAAGCAATTGAAATATATGGCTTCTATATATTGTGCTTTCAAAAGTCTCTTGGGGTGATGGAGGTGGATAAAGAGAACATGAATCCAGCAATTTCTCCCTTCTTTCCACCCTCTTACCCATCCTCATCATTCTAATTTTGCTCCCCCCACCTCTGTTTTCATGCCTAATTAACAAATCATTAAGCTGTTGTTAACATCAGTTCTATAAATAACTTCAACACAAATAAAAAGCTGTTTCTATTAAAAAAAAATATTTGATAATTTTTTTTGCTTTATCAAGTTACATTCATTGGGTTATGGCCATGCTGTAGCACAGCCTTCAGAGGATTTGTTTCTGTTAGTAATATTGATTCCAGTACTTTCTTTCATACTTGTTTTATTGATTTCTTAGAGAGAATAAAAGGCAAAGTTGACCTGATTTAAAGGGACATAAATGTATCATAAATACCACAAGGTATTTTTTATTTCATGCAGTCTACTATCACCTACCAGTATGTGTGTGTGTGTGTGTGTGTGCATGCATGTGCATGTGTGTTTGTGTGTGTACACATGTAAAACATATATATGCGCACATACACACATGTATATGTGTGTGTGATATATGGTATACTATATATATGAGGGTTGGTGAGAGTAAGAACATCCTGAGGCCATAGAAAATCTACCTCAATGATTTTTGTCTAACCCATGCAAGCAAGAAAAATTAGACATAAAAACAATGATGATGATAATGATATTAAAGTCATAGATATTTTATTAAACCCCTTAAAAATCATGATTATATTCAAATTTAATTGGGACAAAAAAAAAACTTCAGTGATCTTCATTAGAGATATAGCTGTGAAAGTGTTAATATTGTCCTAAAAATTAAAACAATAATAATGAGTAGCACATGTCATCCATGGGACAGTTTAACTCCACTATCTGGATGTTGGGTATTTTATCAGTGTCCATTGAAGGCCAAGTCTCCAGTCTGCGGAGAACATTCTCCCTTCACCCTCTCTATAAAGAGTCAAGTGTGTTTGTTGCTTCAGCTCCTCTCAATAAGCAGTTTAGAAAAGAAGAAGAAGAAAAATCCTAAATTTCAGGACAATATTCCCATTGTAAAGAGGCTAGGAATGGCTGACAACCTATTTCCTTATTCTAAACATAAACAAAAACGTCATTCTAATCCTACATGGTTTAACTTACCCTGGAGAGAATGAACAGCTGCTATTGCTAAAAATGTCATACATTTTTACATCTAAATAATCTTGAGTATATATATATTGTTATTACCCATCTAACAAGGGTAATAATAATAATAATATTATTTGTTGTTAATATTGATAAATGTCTTTATTTGCCACAAGGGAGATTACGGAGGAACATGACAAGGACAGAGTTAGGTTAACAGTGGGAGTTTACAGAGAATAAAGTGAGAAAAACAGACTTGAAGAAACAACAATATCCAAAGAAACAGCAGTAATAACAAATATTTATTTCTAATAATAATAATGTTATTAATGATAATCCTTTCTACTAAAGGCACAAGACCTGAAATTTGATGGGAGGGGACTGGTTGATTACATTGACCCCAGTGCTTGACTGGTACTTGTTTTGTTGACCCTGAAAGGACGAAGGGCAAAGTTGACCTCAGAAAGCAAATGCCACTTTTGCGAACGACTGCCAGCTCACCGCCTTAATAATAATAATAACAACAATAATAATAATAATAATAATAATAATAATAATAATAATAATAATAATAATAATAATAATAATAATGGTCTTAAATTTTGCCACAAGGGCAGGAGTTTTGGAGGAGGGGATGAGTCAATTACATCAGCCCCCAGTGCTCAACTGGTACTTATTCTATCAACCCCAAAAGTATGAAAGGCAAAGTCAACCTTGGCAGAATTTGAACTCAGAACATAGTGCAGATGAAATACTGCTAAGCATTTTACCTGGCATTCTAATGATTCTGCCAGCTCACTATAATAAGAGTAATAATAATAATAATAATAATAATAATAATTTCTTACATAAGCACAAAGCTGGAAATCTGGAAGGGGCAGAATTTGTTAATTAAATTGACCTTGACTGATACTTTAATTTATCAACCCACAAAGTGATAAAAAGTGAAGTTAACCACAGAAGGATTTGAACTCAGAACACTAACATCATTTGTCTTCCTTACTGGCATGGGATAGATGGTTCAACAGGATACGGCAAAGATATGGCAATGTTTACTTTGGTGAGATTTCTACTGCTGGATACCCTTCATAATACCAACCACTTGAAAGAGTATACTAGTTGCTTTTTCTCATGGTACCAGCACTAACTAGTGAGGTCACCAAATAACAAACAAGACAACACCCTTAGACAGAGTGGGATTGCAAGATTGAAGGAGGTGGCTTAGTGCCAAGTGTAAAGAAGCAAACGTAGGAAAAAGAGCCAAGAACAGCTGGAACATATACTACAAGATATTTTATTCAAAGCTCTAACAACTGCAATATCATTGCTTAAAAATTCTTCCTCCATCTGTCCCACAGTTCTGCTCACTAAAACATACCAAGGTGATCCATAACATTATTAATCAATGAGAAATTTTTCTGCATTTCATGACATCTGTACAGGCAGACAGCTAGAGATATCTGTGGATCTCCATTGATGGTATTCAAGAAGCAGCTATGAGGAATGCAAATTTAATATCATCATCATCATTCTAGCATCTTACCTATTGATGCTTGAATGGCTCAGACAAGAATATACACGAATAGAGATTTCTCTGGTGTCAACATTTCCCAGGTGCCAGGTGAGGTAATAATCCCTTATTTTGTGGAACAACAGCTCAGAGAATTGAAAACAAATAGCAGTGTTTGAATGAGCCTTTTGATTACAAAGATCATGCAACGAATCAAGACATGACAAGAAGCCTGAATATGTTTTCATAGTGTGCTGTAAGTAAATGACATCATCTGTGTGAAGTGAGACCTTTGTTTACTATCAGTGAACACATGTGAGAGGGAAATATAAACTCATTCAACACACACACACACACAATATATATGATGGGCTTTTTTTTTCTGTCAACCAAATCACAAGGTTGGCCTAGGGTTATAGTAAAAGACGTTTACCCAAAGTGCCACACAGTGGGATTCAACCAGAAACCATGTGGTTGGGAAGTGCACTTCTTAACCACATAGCCATGCCAGGCACATCAACGTTTAACTAAAAAATAAGTTAATTCTTAAAAGAAATAGCTACAAACAACAAAATTCCCTCGAAAATCTAATATTAAGAAATAAATATATTAAAAAATAAATAAAAGAAATTTTAGCCCCTGAAACAGAAAAAGTAAAAAACAAAATAAAATAATTCACCAATAAAATTTTGGGGGTTTAATTGAGTGAAACTGATCCCTCTGAAGTTTGACTGATAATCCTTAACACATGATGGAGATTACAGCTTCTTTAACCCTTTAACATTATAGCCCCCATCTTCTTCCTGTTGTTAGTTAATGAAATAACCTTATCCTAAAATCCAGCTGGATTTTAGGGTATGGTATAGTAGACTTCATACAGTAGATTGGTAGAGTCATTAGAGCATCACTTTAGCTCTGACACTTGACACTAAGAGTTCAAATCCCACTAGGGTCCACTTTGACTTTCATCCTTTAGAGGGACAATAAAAAAGCACCAATCCAGAGCAATGGATTGGTAAAACTGTAAGAACATTACACCAGATGCTTTGCAGTATTTGTTCGAGCTCTTAGGGTTCTGAGTTCAAATCCTGCCATGGCCTACATGGAGGGTAGACATACTCCATTGCCTGGTTTAAAACACCAGTAGCTAGCATCTTTGGTGTCTTTAGTAGCATCCAATCTGTTGAAAAAATTTAGGTTAAATTTTCTGGTTTGAAAGTACCTCCCTCTCTCCTGCTAATCTCAAAGACCCAATAACAGGTCATGAACACTGCATTCACTCCTAACTAAGCACATACATATAAAAAATAAACTCTCTGCACATTTGTGCAAACTCTGCTCTGAAACTTAATGCTTGCATACACATATCGAATTCCTTTCACTATATCTATATTACTCTCTGAAATACAACAACAGCATTGACCCAGTATTTTACACACAATGCTGTGTCTTCTTTACTATACAGTGTTGGCGCCTTCCGAGTCAATACTCAACTTGCTAAAAATAGCAGTTCTGGTTGCCTCAAATTACACTTTGTCAGCTTAGAAAAAACATCATGACACATTCAATAATGTATATCCAGTTGCATTTTGTTTAGGAAAAAGAAAAAAAAAGATAAAATGGTTACAACTGGAATATCTTTGGTCAGCTTGATCTAAATTCATTAGAGAATGCACAAAAGTGTCATTGCAGTATTTTTACATCACGTAAACGCCCTTCATGTACATAATCTGTGTAGTTGTTTTGGCATTCGGCAGTTTTCCATGCCTCCATATGTCAGATGGAATTGATGGAGGGAGGTTTTCTGCTGTGAGATGCCCTTCCTGTCACCAACCCTCACCTGCTTCCAAGCAAAGAAATTACCTCAATGAGTCTATCAAACAACAAACAACGTGGATACAGTTGAAATTTCAGGCCTTGTGCCTATATTAGAAAGGGTTATTTATTTAAATCTTCTTGTATTCTGCAGTGCCATCTGTTAGTTAATACACATGCTGTTCCTTCATATTTTTCAGTCTTTTTTATTATTTTTTATTGTTGAATTTTTACATTATTTCAATCTCAGAACAATTTCATTTCATCTCTCTAACCTTGTCATGTGAATATTATAGTGACCTCTTGCAAAAGCTCATTCTTGTTTACATATTGCTAAGCATTGTCAAACCTTTTAATGTGTATATATATTCATGCATATGAATGAGAAATTGCATATCTGTTGGAGTGAGTGTGTGTATGTATATATAATTGTGTATCATAGACAAATGTATGCAAAAACCTTGTTATGTTATGTTTCAAATATCATCAAGCTAACAATGTGAATGTCAGTTATTTTACTAAATACTTCCAAATTATCATTATTTTCAAAATTCCTCGTAATACACAAATAGTGAATTTGTTTAGAAAAATGGTAAGGAAAGGGTAAAGATGGAGTAAATAGAGGAGGGGTGGGTCACAATAACACATAAAGACAGAATCTAAAAACAATCTCATGAAACCTAATAATTTTGTGTGGGATTTCTTTTTTGTTTCTTTCATAAGTTAAGTCCTAAGTTTACGAACAGATTTCAGATAACAAATATCTAAAATCTAATTAAACAAAATTACTTATGAGGAATAGCTTTCATAAGTTACGTAACATGAGAAAGTATATATAAACATGTTGCCATGTGGTCTAGAATAATAAAAAGACCAGTTAAGAGTGGCAAGCTAAAAAGAAAACAAAATAATTGTAAATGCTAATATAAAAAAAAATACAAATTTGTCAGTGGTTTGTATAAAGATAAAAATATTTATCCAAGAAAGTATTTGTTTTACTTTAATATACTCATAGAAAAAAATGGCAAGAAATTGAGAATGGTAGAAAGAGTGCTGAGTCATACTAAAGTACTTGCAACATTTATAGTATTTTATATCTTAGAACAGCACATCATGAAGGAAATGATTCAGACTCACCAGTGACAAGATGTTAGGTTAAAGAAGACTTGTCAAACCAATTTAAACCTGGGAAAATAGATATATGATGATGATGATGTATGAGACAGAATCTTATAAAGGAGCAACTTTGCCATTCAACTGTTTGTAAGTGAATTAGATATTGGTTTCAAAGTTTAGCACAAGGCCAGCCTTTGTGGGGAAGGAGTTAAGTCGATTACATTGACCTTAGTGTTCAACTGGTACTTGTTTTATCAACTCTGAAAGATTGAAAGGCAATGCTAACCTCAGCAGAATTTGAACTCAGAACATAAAGACAGGAGACACACACACACCCACACCCACATTTTGCCTTGCATGCTAACAATTCGGCCAGCTTGCCACTTTAGGTGAATTAAACATTAAATACCAGTAATAAACCAGGACCAATTCAATTGATTACAATACACCAATCTCCCAAATTATTGAACTTCTGCCTAATCAAATGAAAGAACTATTTGATATATATATATATATATATATATACACATATATGTAATTATATAAATAAAAATAATAAATGCGCCCTTTTAAAGCCTAGCCAAGCTCATGGGCCCGGTTTCCCGGTTTCAATGGCGTATGTGTTCCCCAGCTAGACGGGACGCCAGTCCATCGCAGCGTTACTTATTTTTGCCAGCTGAGTGAACTGGAGCAACGTGAAATGAAGTGTTTTGCTCAAGAACACAACACGTCACCCGGTCCAGGAATCGAGACCACAATCTTACGATCATGATGCTGACACCCTAATCACTAAGCCATGCGCCTCCACATGTAATTATATACATATATGTGATTATAAGATCCAGAGGTCAAAGTGTAGGAAGTTTGTAAGCTCCAAGTAGTCTGTGGTAGATATAAAAAACAATGTTGAGGAACAATAATAATTTATTGCCAAGGGTTGTAGGTTTTTCCCATATCAACATTCAATAAGCTGAAAGTTTTTTTTATAGCTAACGACTAGCAACTTGTAGCCTGAATTTTATCTGCTCCACTCCCTCAATTAAGATATATTTAGGGTAACCTCATAAGCTGGCCTTCATCAGAAAAAAAAAATATATATAAGATATATATATTTTAGGTGCAGTCCGACAGCATGGCACCTTGAGCAGACTCAAGATAACCAAAGCTGTGGTAGACAGAAACTGAAATAAGTCCATCGTATGTGTATATCTGTATCTGAGTGGCTGAGTTCCTTTTGAGTCTTGGGCCTCATGGAGGCCAAACACACACTCATAAATATGTACATATATTTACATATATACGATGGGCTTCTTTCAGTTTCTGTCTACTAAATCCACTCACTCAGTCTGAGGCTATAGCAGAAGACACTTGCCCAAGGTGCCATAGAGTGGGACTGAACCCAGAACCATGTGGTTGGGAAGCAAGCTTCTTACCACACAGATATAAATATATATATATATATATATATATATATATATATATATATATATATATTATACATACATATACATACTCACATTTATACACACACATACACACATTTATACATACACACACACACACACACACATATATATATATATATATACATACATACACATATACACAAATATATACACATGTATATTCATATATGTGCATGTATGTTTGTGTGTGTGTGTAAGTCTATATATACACACAAACATGTACATATACATAGATATGTGCATGTGTGTGTGTGTGTGTGTGTGTGTGTGTGAGAGAGAGAGTTTCTTTATATATGAGATAAGCCAGGATTACATTCCCAGACCTTGTTTTTTTTAACAAGCTGAGTGTAAGACCAATCAAATAAAACACTAATCCAGGTATGTAATTCTTGTTTATCTCACATAAAATGAACCGTATACATGCACACACCCATACATATATATATAGATAGATAGATACATACATACATATAGATATATGTGTTGATATATAAAAGTAAGATAAGGCTTAACAAAATATGGCAGCCACTGGCAGCCAACCATGATTTGGTATCAGCACAGCATGCAAGATGTCTTTCCCTAATCTTCTTCAGAGCAGGCACTGACCTCCCTCTCGACCCTACCACCCAGTGGAGTATCCAAGATGATAAATGGAGAGAAAGAGGGTGGAGGTGAGGGTTGTACCCAGTACTTGACTGATACTTTATTCATTATCGACCTCTCTCCTCTCCACCAAAAGAATGAAACACAAAACTGACTTTAGCACAGTTTGAACTCAGAATGCAGAGAACAGGAACAAATACAGCAAAGCCCAACAAAAGATTAGCTAAAAATTTGAAAGAAATTAACAGAATTTAGATGAGGCACAAGCAAATCCAATCTAATTTTGGTGAGAACTCGAAGACTTAAACATCATAACTAAATACCACAAAATTCTTTGTTGCATTCAAAGAAATATCTTTTTATCTTTTATGTTTTACTTGTTTCAGTCATTAGACTGTGGCCATACTAGGGCATTGCCTTGAAGAATTTTCAATCAAATGAATCAACTTCATTACTTATATATTTTTTTCTAAGTCTGGTACTTATTCTATTGGTTCTCTTTTGTTGAACCACTAAGTTATGGGAATGTCACACAAACCAACACTGGTTGTCAAGCAGTAGTGGGGAAGAAAGACTGACACAAAGACACACACACACATATATAAAAACATGCTCAGCAGTCTTCTTTCAGTTTCCATTAAGCAAATCCACTTACAAGGCTTTGGTCAGCCCAGATGCTGTCACAGAAGACATTTGTTCAAAGTGCCACATCGGAACTGAACTCAAGACCATATAGTTGGTAAGCAAACTTCTTAACCACACAACCAGGTCAGTATTATAGAGTTTATTTAGAATGAGAAATTACATTTTAAACTATAAGAATCTTTGAAAAAGAACTTATGGAATTTACAGGAAGGAAATGGCTTGTTTCTACAAACAATAGGATAGTTAAAACATATTAATAAAGGATAGGTCACAAGAATAAGTGCATGAATATGTATGTATGTATGTGTGGGTGAGAAGGTGTGAGTGTGTGTGAAGTCTTACTGTCCCTTTCTTCTTGTTGTTGAAGGAGAGTGGAGTGTAAAGCTTTTTAGAAGACCCAAATAATTGCATAAACATATCTAATAAAATGACACTAATCTTATATGGAGTGTATGACCAAACTATACTGGGTGCTTTGAATAGGAACAAATTGCTTTCAATGAAGCCAATCTATGTGGTTGCTCAACATATTAGAAATATGAACCAAATCACCTTCAAATATTACCACCCTATCATACTGGATTATGTATTGCTTGGTTTCCTGCTTATAGGGAAACAACAGGATAGTTGCAGTTGGTATATTTTTCTTATTATAGGTTGGTTAAGTCGGTTCAATCAGGTCTGACCTAGATCTAAACAGCAACCAACAACAATTGCTCTGAATTCTTTGTATATAAAGATTTCACGATTAAATTTTTTTAAAAATCAAATTAAAATTCTCAACTTTTACCCTGCTGTTTAGTAATTTAAACAAACAAAAAATTACTACTACTACTACTACTACTACTACTACTACTACTACTACTACTATTATTATTATTATTATTACTATTTCAACATTCTGAAATTCAAGTAGATTTATTAATTAAAGAAAATATTTCATAATTATTGATTATAATTAGTTTTATTATTAAACTGGTTATTTAGACTTTTTTTACTTTTTAAATGTGTGACTTAAATTTGTTTAATGTACATCAGCTGTTTTAGATTGGAAGTTGGATGTAAAATAACAATGATGATGAGGATGATGATGATGATGACGACGATGCAGAAGAGGAGGAGGCTAAACTGCAGAAAATTATCAAATCTTTTTGACTTGACTCAGTAAGAAGTAAAAAAGATAGCATGGTTAGTTATCGGAATTATATTTAAAATTTCAGTTTGTGCTTTTCAAATTTTTTTAAATATAATTTAATTATTTTCATAGTGCACCTAATTACATTTTGTTGCACACTTATGTATCCCAGCACATTCTTTTGGGGCCACTTTTCTGGGGGTTATAAACTCAGAACTGTTTTAGGGCAAAGCTTAAAATCATTCTCTTAAATTGAGTTAAAGAAGGGTTGGCTTTGGAATGGCTCTCAGTACTTCATGAGGAAGGGAAAAAGCACGGGATTGGGGACAAAATATGAGAAAAAAATTGAAATTCTATGAAAAAAATTCAGACCTGTAAGTGTGGCTGTGTAGAATAAGAAGCTTGCTTCCCAACCACATGGTTTCTGGTTCAGTCTCACTGCATGGCACCTTGGGCAAGCACCTTCTACTATAGTCCTTGTGAATAGACTTGATAGAGAGCAATTCAAAGAAGCTCATCATATATGTATATCTACATGTGTGTGTGAGTGAAGGGGAGAGAGAGAGAGAGAGAGAGAGAGAGAGAGAGAGAGAGAGAGAAAGAGAGAGAGTGTGTGTGTTTCCTTGTCTTAATATTACATGATAGTTATGAAAGCAGGGTGCTTTGTTTCCAATCTTCTGTGAAAACATTTGACCATGGGGAAATATTACTTTACTTGAAAACAGGTGAGGATTGGTGAGAGGAAGGGCACCTGAACAATAGAAAATCTGATTCAACAAATTCTGTCTGATCCATGCTAGCAAGGAAAAGTGGATGTTAAAGCAATAGCAGTGAAATACAGGAATACTAAAGATAAAAAAAGTCCCTCCAATTCCTTGTCATTTCCTTTCCCTATGAGGTAGTGGTAGCTATTCTAAAACTCCACAAAAGAACCTCCATCTTCTGGAAATGCCACGGGGTTGATAGAACATGGAGGGGAGCATCAGCCAAAAAGTCAAAAAGCTTTCCTTTTCTCACCAGTAAACTCCACTCCTGAGGACTCTCCAGTACAACAAGCAATTAATAAGTATCATGAGTAAATGATGTTCATCTCTTGTAACAAGATAAGCTGACAAGTATTTCAATGGTTTATAATAACTCAATTGAAATTTAATAGTGTCGGCCTATGAGACAAATGAAGTGGGGCTAACATTTTGTTTAAAACAACCAGAAGTGAGCAATGCTCATAGCAAAGACATTCACTTAGCATTTAAAGAGTTTCAGTGCAGTTAACAATTTAAAAATCAAGGCTAGTACAGCTTTTTGCTTGTAAGGCAGACAAAATAACTACATAATTGATAATGTAAATATTTTAATAGATTATGAAGCTGATTGACTCTTTTTTAAAATCCTTCTACCGTCTTTACGAAAAACTTTACTATCCCTAATATTTATAGTGGATTACATCCAAGTGCTGAGTGAATGTCTTTTCAGTGGGCACAGCGCAGTTCTGATTGTTTCAAGCAAGATGTTAAATCACCTCCACTGATTGTTCAGTAGGTTGACACTGTCAGACTTGTGAGAGGATTTTCAAATTTTCTATGTTGATGTAGTTCTTGCAAAATCATAACAAAAACCACATTAATTTTCTGTGAGAAGCCTTTCAAAAATTTTCCCAGTAGAATTGATTGTCAAATGCACTCTTCTAATGTGCCACGATTCCAAGTAGACACAACATAAAGAGATGCTTCTTGTGTCTTAAGACACATATTGCTGAAGACTTGCTGTTCAGATAGCATTCTTCCTTGGTTGTATTTCTGCCTGGAAAACATCATCTTGTCAATATTGACAGTTTGGTCAGGACCACCAATCCTCTGCACATATTTCATAAATAATTGCTGTAATTAAAGTCAAACACTGCTGATTCCTAACTCCTCCACACAAAAACAAATTGTGGTCAGTTCTTTCACCAAGAAATACAAAAAAAAACAGAGCCATAGTCCTTAAAAAGAAGAGTTGCCCTCTTCCAACCCTGTGCTTTTTCTCACAGAGACAGACTCAGGACATTAACTCTAGCTACATCTCTAATAAACACAGCCATGGTGTGTGTCGTTTCATGTTCATAAAATGTTCCCTCCTATACATCCTCTTAGGTATAACACCCTTCTCTTGAAAAAAAAAAAAAGAAAAACTTTGCTGCGTATTTCCCCACATTAATACTTTCTGACAAATTCACAAAATTCAATGTTGAAGAGCTCATTCTGTATTAAAAAAAAAAAGACTAACAATTTTGTATCTAAGGCAAAAGCAAATAAATATGGTTTCCCAAAAATCTTGGCTGCAAACATGAAACATGCGACAGGTGGATAATAACCAACGACATATGGATAAAGCAGATGACAAATGGCTAACACCAGGCAATAATGTTAATAGCCAGACACAGACAATAACGTTGTTCCCATGTTAATCTATAGTGACTGGTCAACATACCTATCATGTGAGTGTTTGGACATTTGTTGAGTTCTGAGTTGTGATTGGTTGAGTGTTGCATGGGAATTGGATCAAAGGTCCAATCATGTTGCATGTAATATATTCTCAAACAACTAATCCATATGTGCTTTGGAGCCTCCTTTTTCCCATAAATTGTTCAACAAATTATTTACTAGTCAGAGGGGTGAGAGCTTTTCATCAGGGCGAGTTACATAGAACCCGGTGTTTTACAGAAGAGAGTTAATATAATGGACCCCATGCAACCAATGACGACCCAAGCTGAATTATCCAAATGACAGATGAACAACCACCAGAATTCACAATGCTTCTTGCTTTGATCCACTGTATCACTTTATGAAGGAATAAAGTCTCTCTGTTATTTCAAAGTTTGCTTCTTTTGTTACTTCCACAAATGAACATGCAACATATATTGTATAATGATATACATGATTCTTTAGTAAAATTAAGGAAGACTTTAGGCAAACATTAAAAGTCAATGAAATAAGTTCCTACATGGCTGCTCATGATAGAAATAACTGCCAAATCACCTTCAAATTATATTGTATAATACCGCTTAACAATCTCCCCTCCCACCCACAAAAAAACACTGTGCACAGTGCTGTTCAAGATTCATTATGCATGGAAAAAGTTGAGATGGTCATGACTAGAATGCCTTCGATTGTTGTTAGGACAGGCCTATGGCAAAACATCAATTAGATAAATATGGCACAAGTGTGGGTGTGTGGTTGGAAAGTTCGCTTCCCAACCACACAGTTCCGAGTTCATCCCATTGCATAACATTTTGGGCAAGTCTTTTCTACTATAGCTTTGGGCTGACGAAAGCCTTATGAGTGGATTTGGTAAACGGAAACTGAAAGAAGCCCGTTGTATGTGTGTGTGTGTGATTGTTCCCTATCACTGCTTGATAACCCATATTAGTTTCTTTACATTCCTGAAACTTAGTGGTTCAACAAAATAATCAATACAAGGCTTAAGTAAAATACTGGGGTCCCTTCAAATACTGGCCGCAGTCTAATGACTGAAACGAATACAAGATATAAATAAATAAATAAACTACCATTTATATTTCCGTACTGACTTGACCCAAATACCTGATTCTTTTTTTTTCCTTTTTTTATTCCAGATGACTGGTTTAAGGGAGTCGTTAATAATATAAAACCGTTGTGATGGTATTAGTCAAGGTTCTCTTAATGCAATCTATCATATGACGAGAATGTGTATGAGGAGGTACATGTTGCACTGTTTGCTGTTTAATATTACGCCATGAAATTACACTGAATGAATAATAATAATTAGCAGTGCCTAATTATCTAAGATTAATTTATAAGGCCATTATGGACTTTTATGGACAACACCTGTTTTAAGTCAAGCGGCGTGAGGGAGAGTAGGAGGAGGTAAGATGAATATTAGAAAGAGAGAGAGAGAGACGTACAACGGAGATAGAGACAGACTGACAGATATGAAGAAAATAAATAGCAGAAATAGAGAGAAAGACAAATATGAGATAGAGAGAGAGAGAGAGAGAGAGAGAGAAAGAGAGAGGGTAGAGAGAGATTGTCAAGCAGAGAAAGAGATGAATAAATAGATATGAGAAAAGTAGAGAGAGAAAGAGAGGGACAGACATAAAGAGAGAAGGGAAGAAAGAAACGAAAGGGACAGACAGAGAAGAAAAACAGAAAAAATAAAAAGAGAAATAGTTGGGAGAGAGAGGGAGGGAAAAGCAGAGATGCTTGCAGACAGATATATAGCAAAAGAAAATTGTTTATGCACGCATTTATTTATATAATGTACACACATGAACAAGCGCATAGAAACACACACAAGTATGTATCTTGAGTATATCTATTTTCCTTTTTGGACAAGTAGTTGTTCTTTCCTTGAATTAATTTTCATACAGAAAATACAAATTATAACACAGCTTTTTTTTAGACTAAGGAACCGGCATTTTTGTTGTTTTAATTTGTGCATTTTATTTTTCATGCAACTGTTTAATTGGTCAATGAGTAAATTGATTGTTAATTAACCAAGAGATTATTCGTGACAAACATGTAATCCAGCAAGAGAGAAATCAACCGAGAAAATTCCTTTCTTTCTTTCTTTCTTTCGAAAGCTGTAGCTTTCATTTATGTAAGCGACCCAGTAAAAACCAAATCAAAGCGAGGAGTCTCTATGTGACATGCTAGAAATAGCGGCAAAAACTCACTTGAACCACATCCTAACATCTTTTTAAAAAACATCAAGAACACATTGTATAATTTAGTTTCAGATATATGAATGATATAATGTATCATAGAACACATCTATAGGTTGTTTTAGCCAACATTGTGCATTTACAATCATCAGAACACAATTAGCTGAAACAAACCCAATGTATATATGTTCTGTAATGCATTATAGCAATGAAATAAAACATTATCACAACACCAATAATTTAATGTTTGATCGAACAGAAAAAAAAATTGGTCAATCCAGTTCACTTTTACACTCAATATGAATGGGTTGATAAGCAATCTGTTTGTGAATTAGTGAAGAAGGTATAAAGTTGCTGATAACAATTCCAACAAGAATCGAAATGGGTGTATAACTGTTCCTTCTTTGACTCTTGTCTTAACACACAATGTTGGCTAAACACTCCACACACCCCAAATCCCTATACATATGTTCCATAGTGCATTTTGTAGCCACGAAAGAAAACATCTGATGCTTGGGAGTTACTGTTTTGGCTGTCAGCTGTGATAGCTGGTTGATAAAGTTGTTTCTTGGGCTGCGTGAAGAAGTAACTGAACAATGCTCACAAACATTTAACAAAGACTTCTATTATTGCACATAAAGACAACTACATACTGGGAGAAATGTAGTACTTGGAGTTTACAGTAAGCTATTGATACGGCAACATGTGGCTTGCCCAACATCACTGGAAACAACTGTGTTTTATTCATGATGATGGAAACACATGTCACTTGACTGTCTCAACATTCTGCAATTAATTACCACCAAAAGTGGTCTTTTATAGTGCACAAGAAGATTCTAGAAGATTGAATCATGTGATGTCTTGATGCTGATTGGTTACATTATAGACTGATCACATGAAACTATTGTGGCTTGGTCATGATGACCGAGCGGTTATCCAGAGATTCGATTTCAAATCCCTGTTACACACAAACTCACTAGTAATTTGATATGAACCTTATGTCTGAAAGATAAAACAAGATGGCCATGATTTTGATGTAAGTAAGTCCCCTTGATCAGGATTGATCTGGGAGTTAAACAACAACAACTTGTACAATGAATTAATGATGGAGTATCAATATGATTGATCCACATGCTAGAAATAGCAGCCAAATCTCCCTCAAATTAAACCCAACCATCAGGCAATGGGAGACGCTCCTTGGCTCATGTAGTTTTTTGTATGTAATATCCAAGAGAAGGACAGGACAGCCATATATGGAATGTCTTTAACGATGATCAGAACAATCATCATCATCATCATCGTTTAACGTCCACTTTCCATGCTAGCATGGGTTGGACGATTTGACTGAGGACTGGTGAAACCGGATGGCAACACCAGGCTCCAGTCTGATTTGGCAGAGTTTCTACAGCTGGATGCCCTTCCTAACGCCAACCACTCAGAGAGTGTAGTGGGTGCTTTTACGTGTCACCTGCACGAAAACGGCCACGCTCGAAATGGTGTCTTTTATGTGCC
>NC_068990.1:17454346-17461709 GCF_001194135.2 Octopus bimaculoides
AGATACTTACACTCTGACGGGTATTCACATTGACATTACACATCCAACGGAGCATACTGGCTTCATTCCTTGCGAGCTTACGTATGTCCTCAGCAGTTACAGCCCATGTTTCACTGCCATGTAGCATGGTTGTTCGTACGCATGCGTCATACAGTCTGCCTTTTACTCTGAGTGAGAGTCCCTTTGTCGCCAGCAGGGGTAAGAGCTCTCTAAACTTTGCCCAGGCTATTCTTATTCTAGCAGCTACACTTTCAGCGCACCCACCCCCACTACTAACTTGATCGCCCAGATAGCGGAAGCTATCGACTACCTCTAGTTTTTCACCCTGGAATGAGATATAGTTAAATAATGATTACTTACACAGGTACAAGACCAAACAAATTTTAGTTTTGGGTAATTGATTTAATTGACTCCAGCATTTGATTAACATGTTATTCCATTGACCCTGGTAAAAACTGAAAGGCAAGGTTGAACTCTGCAAAATTTGAACACAAAAGGTAACAATCCAAAACAAATACTGCAAGACATTTTTGTCCAATGCTCTAACAGTTCTACCAATCCCTCACCCTAACCTGGAGCTAAATAAAAAAAAAAAAAAAACTTATACAAGTAAATTAATTGTAATTTCAGAATGAATTTTCCAATGCTAATTTGAGCCAGCAATTTCCAAGTACATATCACACACACACACACACACACACACATTACACATCACACCATTACCTGTTGACAAACGTTCAATGAGCATTAAATGATTAAGAAACTATAAATACAGTCAAATGTTTTAACAAGTTACCATACCATGTTATCATGCCGGGAGCTAAAAAGTCTATCATAATATAGTGCAAGGAAATGGATTGCTATAAGGAATTTTAATGCAAAAGAGCTGGAGTCTGTGTGTGAGTGATGGACGTGAACGAGTGAGTGAATACAAGTCAGTAAAGGAGAATGCAAAAGTGACTGGGTGCAAGTGAGCAAGGGGTGAATATATGCGAGTGAATGAGTACAAGTGAATGTGATTGAATGAATGTAAATGAATATGAATGAAAAAGTTATTGGGAGCTGAACAAATTTACATAATTAAGGTGCAGACATGGTTGCATGATTAAAAAGTTTACTTCCCCAACCACATGGTTCTGGGTTCAGTCCCACTGTGTGGCACCTTGGGTAAGTACTTTCTACTAAAGCCTTGGGCTAACCAAAGCCTTGTGAATGGATTTGGCAGATGGAAACTAAAAGAATCCTGTCATATATATATATATTGTTGACAACTTTACCTGTAAACAAATGAAGTTCTTAAGGTAATCGTTTATTCTTTTGTCATCTCATTTTCTTATATATATATATATATATATATATCGTGAGTAAATCTTAAATCTGAAAAAGAAGCACACACTAAGTTATAGTCTGATATAGTATAAAGATAGATAAGGCTGGTCTATGGTATTACCCCGGGTTTCACGTTTATAAAGCACTTAGCTCTGTAGCAAGTAGACTTGCTACAGAGGCCATGTGCCAACAGGCTTTGGGGTCTGATGATACGCTGTAAAGCCAATCACTTTATGGGTGTGAACCCAGGGTAATCCCATAGACCGGCCTTATCTACCTTTTTATATATATATATATCTGTGTGTGTGTTGTCTCTCTCCACTGCTTAACTTAGTGGTTTGGCAAAATACACTGCTAGAATAAGTACCAAGTTTTAAAAAATAAGTCCTGGGGTCAAGTCGTTTGGCTAAATTTCTTCAAGATGTTGCCCCAGCATGGTCACAATCTAATGACTGAAACAAGTAGAAGCTAAAAATTTAAGGTGCAGACCTAGGGCAAAACCTCCTTGGACAAAACACCCTTAGATAAAGTGTGAAAGTGGACAAAACCCCCTTTGTTATATTTTTCCATTATTTTTCGTTTTTTTCCTCTTTTATTTGTTTCAGTGATTTAGACTGTGGCCATGCTGGGGCACCACCTTGAAGAATTTTTAGTTGAATGTATCAACCCCAGAATTTTTTTAGGTGATTTTCAACCAACACATGAAATCAAACCTAGAAGGTTTCTCCACATGCTAGAAATAACAGCCGAATCTCTTGAATTTATTTTCATAATTTCACATAAACAAAAATGGAAATTGCAGTTTTAAAAAAACTTTAATTTTACCAAAATTTCAATTTTTAAATAAACAAAAATATATTCAATCAAAAATAAATAAGTAGAATAGAATAACAGAACACAAGA
Organism: Octopus bimaculoides; assembly: GCF_001194135.2. Classification (NCBI taxonomy): domain Eukaryota; kingdom Metazoa; phylum Mollusca; class Cephalopoda; order Octopoda; family Octopodidae; genus Octopus; species Octopus bimaculoides. Next base: position 17,456,579 of record NC_068990.1, read on the forward strand.
CTCTTTACTACTCAATGTATATATTGTCTGAATTCTAATGAAAGGAACGGCATTTCTTCAAAAAAAATGTGTAGAAAGATAGAAACGATGAGAAATACGTTTGAATGACTAGCCTTCGGTGCCATAATTATGTTAGACCTTCATCAGCCAGAGAAAGTTCAAAAGGTCAGCTCATTCTAATTAATCTCTAAGTGCAGAGAGAAGAAAACAAGACTTTAAATGTAAATTTTAAAATGCTGATTTTTTTACGACTAAAAATTCTTCAAGACGGTGCCCCAGCATGGCCGCAGTCTAATGAAAATAAAAAAATTCTGGGGTCGATACAGTCAACTAAAAATTCCTCAAGGCAGTGCCCCAGCATGGCCACAGTCTAATAACTGAAACAAGTAAGAAAATAAGAAAAAATGAAATAGAACCCCAAAATATAATTGATGGAGTTTTGACCGCTTTCACACTTTAACTAAGGAGGTTTTGTCTGAGGGGGTTTTGTCCCAGGAGGGTTTTGTCCTAGGGAGGTTTTATCCGGATCCCAGAAAATATAGTCCTAGATACAGTATACTTAGACAGGGTGACTTGGTCATAGAAGGATCATCTTTGATCCTGCTATGATTCATCTACTTTATCAGAACAGATTTAGGATTAAACAACAACAATTATGTGTCATACAACCTATTCCACTCTAAGGAATAAATTTCTCACCCCTTATAGCCTATCTCTGTTGTCCAGCCTACACTCAACTCAGACCTCACTCACCAAGATGGTGTCTGTACATATATAAAATTTCACTCTTCCATTACTCAGCCCTTTCACTTGGATATTAGCAACAAAAACTTCCATTTACTCTGACTCACTTTCCACTTTCCTTAGGCTTTGAAATACAACTGTTTCATCTCTCATTCTCCAGACTCATCCAGATATCAACAACAGTTTTCAGCCATGTCTTTCCCAGCATTGAGGTCATCTCTGAAGTCATCACCCTCATTGACTACAATATTCATTACTCTTCTTGGTTCTCCTACTCATCACCTCCCCACACACACATTTATAATATGTGTGTGCATATGTACTACAAATGTGTGTGTGTGGAAGCGATGAGATATATACAGTGGCAGACTGGCCAGGTTGTCAGCTTGCCTGATGGCAAGTGGGCCCCTGCGCCATTAGAATCCATATATGGGGACCCGTGTTAGTATCTAAGGGGCCCATCCACTCAAGTTTGAGAATTTTTTATTCACCCCTGGAAGAATGCATTAATTATTTCAGCTTGGCTGTGTTTGTTGACAGTTGAAAAGAATACCTTTTACAAAAAAAATAGATTAAATGATAGCATTGTAGTTGTGGGTGGGCCTCTTTGTAGTTGCAGGTGGGCCCCCTTAGTTTACTGGCAACCAATATTTTTAGACCCAGTCCACCACTGGATATATATGTATATACATGTATTCATATATTTATACACACACACACATATACATATATAAAGAAAACTTAATTTTTTAACATTAAGTATACACCTTCCTATTAAACAATGTGAAAAATATTGATAAGTACATTTTTATTGTGTGTGTGTGTGTGTGTGTGTGTGTGTATTGATTATGTAGGTGTTATAGGTTAAGTGTATTAGGCCATTGAGGGCTAAGAGCTTTGACCACAGAATGGATGCCAACCAGTTTTCTATTTTGCTTAGCCTTTCACGTCCTCCACTTTCAGTATTCTATATTTTGCTAAGACAAAATCATATCTGTCAAAAACATCAGCATTATTCACTTCAAAGTATGCATTAAATCATAGGTTAAAATCTTACAGTGGTATTTAAATCTTAAGTTCTCATTCATATAAATCACTTTTCCTGAGAAATATATAATTGTACTGGCAAGAGAGAAGTATGTATGATATGTAAGTATGGACTTTTAAAGAGGCCAAAACTGTTAGTGGATATCAAGGAAATCAACCAATCACATGACACTAGTGAGAAGAACAGATGGTAAGTCAAGCTTTGCAATCAACACTAGAAGTAAAATAGAATAAATAAACAAAAGAAAGAATAAAAGAAAAGAAATGGCTCACATTTCTAGTCGTAAACCCAACTGCTCTCAGAGCAGAGCAATGTTATCCTTCATTAAATTCCAAGAAACAAAAGGAAATGGTAAGGTCTTTAACTCTATTGTAAAGCAAGTTCAGTGAAAATTTATTACAGGTGATTAACTCTGCTGGTTTGATATATTGTACCCAGTTGCAATTGTAGAACCTGAAAGATATGGACCATTTCACAGAGATTTTGTTGCTACAATTTAGTAAATTTGTGAAACCAAATATTGGAAAAACATGGTTGAATTCTATAGCTGTGATTAAGCAGCAATTTAATTGGATCTGTATACTCTCTAGCAGGTATATTTCAGGAAAAAAAATTACTAAATCTTTTATTGTTATCTTTTGCTATAAACAACAATTGTAAAACCAGAAAGATGTAGATCAATCCACAAGAAATATTGTTGGTAGAATTTGGAAAGTTTTATGAGACCAAATATTAGAAAAGAAAGGTTGAATTCTATAGCTATGATTACATAGCAATTTAATTGGATTTGTATAATATCTGGCGGGTATGTTTGAGACAAATATTACTAAAGCTTTGATTATAATCCTTCGCTATAAACAACAATTTCAGTTAATCCTATTTTAGTGGTTAATTTATGCAGCTTATTCCCACAGCCTACTGTTGGAAATACTACATAGATTTAAGCATGACAGAAACAGGGTATTGCAGTGTTCAAATTGACTACTTTAAGAGATTGGCCTTGACATTTCTTAATAAATATGGCAAAACAAAGATTGACAGGATGCGGTAGACTCATAAATTTAAATGGAAGACTTGATAGAGGCCTGCTCCACACGATTTTCAGGGCTGTTGCTGATGCTGTTTCACACTGTTTTTATATATTCTGGCAGGTGGTCCACATCATGAAAGTTTTCTAAATCCTTTACTATGACTGGATGTAACATCCTGTTTGGCAGTAATTTACTTCCAGGAAGTTATACTGCTCTTCAGTTTTATCAAAGTGTGGATGAGAAGAAAGAAGGAAATTACCATAGACTTCACAAAATGCTCTAAAAGAATATGTAGATAAAGCATGTCTCTAAACCAAACTGAATAAAGTTAAAAAAAAAAAACGGGTGAAAACAAATACTATAAAATAGTAAATGTGAACATGCTTGAATTAGAGAACATATGTTTCACTTGAAGACAAAAACAATGTAAAGGAAATGTTAGATATATTTAGTTATTTGTCAAAATTTAGCAAATTAAAAGTGAATTTGATATCTCTGGAAATTATGATATAAATGTGTAAAATGAATTTAAAAATATATAAATGTTATAGTTGAAACAGCATTTATATATATATATATATATATATATATATATATATATATAAACGCCGGAGTTTTAATGGTGACAGCTGATGAAGGGGATGTTTCTATGTGGCCTGCTTGTTTGTTGCACCTTGTTTACCATTTTGTCCTTGTTCTTTTGCCACGTCATGTACCCAGTTATGTATCTATATGTACATGTAGATGAATGTATATACATACATGTACATATATATGCATATACTCATATATTGTTTATATATATATATATATATATATATATATATACTGAAAACCATAATACATTGTTCTATGTAGAATTCTTTTTATCGTTCAAGCTATGACCATCCCAGCTTTGACGGGAAATTGTTTTCAAAGAACAAATCTTTCACTGTATTTTCTTCTCTTTAACCCTTATTATTCCAACCCACTTCAGACTGCCCTTGGTTTTATGATACAAACTTTCAGTTTCAAAGTGATTTAAATTAAAACCTTCCAGCAAACTTTCATGTTAGTTTATATTCTAAACATCAATCAGAATAATAATGGTTTCAAATTTTAGCACAAGGCCATGCAGTTTTGGGAGAGGGGCAAGTTGATTAGATTGTTTGACTGGTATTCATTTTATTGACTCTGAAAGGATGAAAGGCAAAGTCGACTATGACAGAATTTGAACTTGAAATGCTGCTAAGCATTTTATCTGGCATGCTAATAATTCTGCCAGCTCACTGCCTTAACATTGGAATAATAATGATTTCAATTTTTGGCACAAGGTCATCAATTTCAGGGGTTGGGTAAGGTGATTACATTGACCCCAGTGTTTGACAAGTCGATGACATTGGCCCCAGTTTTCAACTGGTACTTATTTTATCGACTATGAAACAATGAAAGGTAACGTAAAGCTCAATGGAATTTGAACTCAGAACAAAGATGGATGAAATGCTACTAAGCATTTTGCTGGTGTGCTAACGATTCTACCAGCTCACCACCTTAACATTAAACTGATAATGACAGTTATTTTAATAAATTCTTTATTATTTGTTCCAGCAGAAGGTAATGGTGAACTTCTGCTGACTCTTTTGCCACAACTTTCTCTCTTTCCTCCTGCATCTAGCAGCTCACCTGCAATGAACCAGCGTCCCATCCAGGTGGGGAACTTATATACCAAATGAAACCGGGAAACTGGCCATTAAGAGTCAGGCATGGCTCGAGAAGGAACAAACAACAAAGTAACGAAAAAGGGTTATATGAATAGTATGTAGTTTAAGGGAGTTTAGGGAGCTATTCTTCTTCCAAAATCCTCACAAGTGGCAACCAAAATAGCAGCTTCATACCTATCACCCTCAAAAATTTCTAAGAAGTCTCATCTCTGACATCACAAAATTATTCATTCTTTTTTCCAATTCCAACATAGATACTAGCTGCAACATTCAATCACTACCCTACTTAGAAACCCCACCCAAACACTCTTTGATGACTTCAAAGGATGCACACACCTATACACAGTCATTGTGACTACAATTAAAATAGCTACAATTGACACCATTCCTTGGTATCCACTCATATACAAAATATTAATGATTTAAGAAATAACACAAACCATCAAGTAGCAAAGTATTAGGTTACCAAGCCTAAGTTGGGTGTAACAACAACAAAAAAAGAGAAAAATTGAGAACGTTTTCCAAATATGGAAGGGGGGGGCTTGTATGTATGCATATGTATGTATATCATATATGTGTGTGTGTGTGTGTGTGTAAATATTTATCAG
>NC_068990.1:17462144-17463834 GCF_001194135.2 Octopus bimaculoides
TATATATATATATATATATATATATATATATATATGTACACACACACACATCTATAGTCATTTATATATATAGATGTAATTATGTAAAGTCATAATAAACATATATATATATATATATATATATATGAAGTGGTGGTGGGATTGGATCAGAAAGGACATAAGGACATCTAGCCATAGAAAATTCTAAAGTACTTTCATATGACTCATTCAAGCATGGAACAATAGACATTAAAATGAAGATGATGAGGATGGTGATGATATATAAATATATGTGAATGTATGTATACATGCACACATCCACACACACACACACACACATATCCTCATATATATATATATGCACATCTATCTATATGTATGTATGTATGTATGTATACACCTTCCCGTCATATATATATTTCATGAGTGTATTGTACGTAGATGTGTGTGTATGTGTGTGTGTGTATATATATATATATATACCCTACCATAAATATATTTTATGTGTGCGTGTTGTATGTATGTGTGTGTGTGTGTGTGTGTGTGTGAGTACACACACACACACACACACACACACACACACACACACACACACATATATTGTAACAAACTGACCTTTCAATGTGAACCTAATGAACTTTTGAGACAAATTAGCAACCACTTAATTCAAATGGGATATTATTAAGAGGAGAAAATATTAATGGACATCAATAAGTTACTCTTTATATACCAACCCTTATCTCAGTCAAACACTGCTATGAAAAGACAGTTGAAAATTTAACATCAAAAAGCTCCAGCTTGTTTCCTCACAGTTTTAGTTCCCTTGTGTAGAAAATAAAACTATTGAAGATTTATGAATATTTCTTTAGACCTTGTGGCTAAACATGATAAAAGTAAATGTTCTTCTGTCTCAAGTTTGTTTACATTGAAAGGCATACGAATAATCTACAGCAAATGCAGAAATTTAAATAACGTAAAAAACACAAGAAAAATTCTAATCAATACCCTATCGCTTGTTTCCATAATCGGCTCTGATTTTCTAGTCTGTGGTTGCTACTTTGGAAACAAAGAGAAGAGGTGGTATTTCAGGAAGATTTGACTATGTAGTAGCTTCCTTCTTAACTTGTCTTAGCCATGACCACCACCAGAATTTTCAATCAATTCCAAAGAAGACAGAGGAGGAAAATATGCCTAACATATTTTGGTTGTCATTCTATTCTCTAAACAATCCAATACTCTCAACACAATGGAAAAAAGAGAGCAGGGAGAGGAGAGAGAGAGAGAAAGAGCCTCTATATTGTAGATGGACCTGCTAGAAATAGGTGCCAAATTTCCTTCAAAGTGTGTGTGCATGTGCAGCTGTTAGCATGGGTGTTCATGTCCCTGTGCTTTGATATTCCACACTGAGTGTAAACAAATGTTACAATTATACAAGCAGGGTCATTTGTTTGCAAACCTCCATGAAAACATGTCTGGCCTATTTGCCTGTTTGTATTTGAAGAACTTGGGACAGTATTATCTTATTTAGAAGCAGATAAGGATTGGTAGGAAGAAGGCTGTCTGGCTATAGAAAAATCTACCTCAATAAATTCCATCTGATCTATTCAAGAATGGAAAAATAGATGTTAAACAATGATGAAGATGAAGTGTGTGTGTGTACATACATGCATACATATATATACATATATATATATATATATATATATATATA
>NC_068990.1:17463987-17472518 GCF_001194135.2 Octopus bimaculoides
GCAGAAGGCCCAAAATTTTGGGGGACAGGGCCAGTTGATTAGATCAACCCAGTATGCAACTGGTACTTAATTTATCAACCCTGAAAGGATGAAAGGCAAAGTCAACCTTGGTGGAATTTAAACTCAGAACATAAAGACAGATGAAGGGCGGCGAACTGGCAGAATCGTTAGCACGCCGGGCAAAATGCTTAGCGGTATTTCGTCTGCCGTTACGTTCTGTGCTCAAAGTCCGCCAAGGTTTTTCATCCTTTCGGAGTCGATTAAATAAGTACCAGTTATGCACTGGAGTCGATGTAATCAACTTAATCCCTTTATCTGTCCTTGTTTGTCCCCTCTACGTTTAGCCCCCTGTGGGTAATAAAGAAATGAAAACAAAATAGAGACAGACAAAATACCACTAAGTATTTTCTCCTGACATGCTAACGTTTTGCCGCCTTATACATGCAAACATATTACTGGTACTTATGGATCATACAGAGAGACAAAGTAGAATTATATTCTGTTAGGATTTGAAGCCAAAATATTGGAAGACCAAAAGTTAATCCAGTCTTGTAAAACATTTTGCCTCACACCCCGCACTCTTTCATCTGCCTCCATAGATCTTCCCTTTCTTTCCACTTAAACAACAGGTCAATCACAAAACAACTGACTCTTCTTCTCCCCCATGGCATACAAACTTATCCAAACAATTAACTTCCCTGTACAAGTTTAGCTGACACAGAACCCCACTAGTTTCCGCAGGTTTTGTTTTTTACATTATAGGCATTGATTATTGTTGTTATTGCTGCTCTTGTCTTTGATCCTGCAATTTCCTAGGGATGCTAACCATTTTTCATTGTTATGTTAGTGTAGAATGGCAAATTTTACTTCATGCGTGTGTCTTCATGTTTGCGTGTATGCATATATGTGCGTGCGTGTGTGCGTGTATTTATGTCCTTATATGTTCGTGTATGTGTGCATGAGAATATATTTGTATGCATATTGCATGTATGTATTTATATATAAATGTATGGGTCTGTATGTATATATGTATTTATGTATGAATGCATGCATGCATGGATCTATATGTACCTACCTCTTCAATCAATTAGCCACAATTTTCTACACAACTTAATTAGGAAGATTAGTAATTAATGTTAACATTGTTTCACCAGGCATGTTTATACAAGCACATGTGTACACACACACATATGAGTGTGTGTGTGTTTACATTAGTATGTGTGTGTATATATAAGTATATGTATGCATGTATGTATACAAATATATGTTATATATGTGTGTGCATGTGTATATTTATACATATGTGCATATAGATACATGTGTGAGTATATATATATATATATATATATATATATATATATATACACATGTGTGTGTGAATGTGTTTGTGCATGCATCTATATTGTAAATGATACCTAATTTAGATGTTTGAGTAAATAATTGGGCCATCTATCTAGAGAGAAATGTACCATACTTGATTGTCAAGCTTATAAACAAAACTAGGCACTCCTTCAAACTCTCATCATACAAACTTAGTCAAAATTCACAAAAATAAGAATTAAAAAAAAAAAGACATAAAATTCCTCCACCCCTTCCCATTGGGTACACACAACCACACTAGTGAAAATATGCTTTGCAAACATACACACATAAAGAGAAGGACACACACCCCAAGACATAAAGAGAGATACACACACACACACACAGAGTCTAAGACAAGACACATACGCATTCAGAGAAAGGAAGAGAGAAAAGACAGACATGGAAATATTGTGACAGAAAGTCATGGAGGGTAGGAGGGTAGGAGAGAGAGAAGGAGGGGAGAGAGAGAAAGAAAGAGAGAGAGAGAGAGAGAGAGAGAGAGAGAGAGATACAAACAAACAGATACAAAAATATATAATTACTTTATAAACATTGTCCTTAAAATAGTACTCTTATCTCTGGTCAAATAAGACATTAGACATTTCTTTACTTCCCAGTTTCAAAGCTAGTCATAATATACAAACAGACACTCTCCATAAACAAGGATGGACATCTATCTACCACCCACATTGCTTCTAATTTCTAATGACAACTTCAGAAAACTATAACTTCTTTAGTCGCTCCCTTCCATTGATATTCCATAAATTACTTCACAAGCCAATAAGGGAGTCTTTATGTAGTTGTAGTCATTCAACCTGTTAGAAATAACAGCCAAATCTCCCTCAAAATGCACCAGACTGACACTAATCCAGTCTACATTTCTATGTCCTTTGGAGATAAGGTAGGACAGTGTCCGGCTGATGTCATATATTGAGGCAGAAACATGTACCCACAACTGTCCTCTTATTCCCAAACAATAAGCCTATGCTTTTCCTTAATGGCGTGTCAACTTCAGAGAATTCTTCAGATTGTCTCTACTAATCCTATGGAACTGGTCTTAATTACCATTTGGCAATTATGATACATTGTCGAGAAGTGGAAATAATTTTAATAAATCAAGAATTCATGTTGTATGGTATTTGACATATCTGTATTTGCCTACTTTCTTATATATGGACAGGACACAATAAATGATATAATCTTAGTTCTAAACAGATGGATGGGTCATGGCTGGAGTGCCATTCATCACAGATCTACTGGGTCAGGGCTGGTTAAAGAAACCTTTACCCCTTTAGACACCAACCCATTTGAGACCATCCCCTACTTATTTAAAACCAATTCCCTTTTTCAATGTGATCTAAACTAAAACTTTTCATGAAGATTTCAAATTAATATATGTTTCAAACACTAGTTTAATAATGATGAGGTTATTTTACTAAATTCTTCATTATTTTTAAAAACAACTGAAACAAAGTTGTGTATTCACAAAGGTTAAGCAGACATATTTTCAGAAGGAACCCAGCCAGGACCAATTTGTATTTAATCCCAGTATGTCAGACTACATCATTCAATGATGGTATGGGAGGCATTTAACCCTTTTAATACTGACCTACCTGAGGTTGTCCCTGATTCTAAAATACAAACCTTCCATTGAAATTTCATGCTAATTTATGTTCTACGCACCAGCTGAATAACGACAAAATTATTCTATTAAACTTTTATTCTTTTCTTTTACTTGTTTCAGTCATTTCACTGTGGCCATGCTGGAGCACCGCCTTTAGTCGAACAAATTGATCCCAGGACTTATTCTTTCTAAGCATAGTACTTATTCTATCAGTTCCTTTTACCAAACTGCTAAGTTACAGGGACATAAACACGCCAACATTGGTTGTCAAGCGATGGTGGGGGGAGAAACATATAAACATATACACATACACGTAGACACACACACACACACACACATACGATGGGCTTCTTTCAGTTTCCATCTACCAGATCCACTCACAAGGCTTTGGTTGGCCCGAGGCTATAGTAGAAGACACTTGCCCAAGGTGCCATGTGGTGGGACAGAACCTGGAACTATGTGGTTGGTAAGCAAGTTTCTTACCACACAGCCACATTGAAACAACAGCAGTGCATTTCAGTAGAAATGTGGTAATGAAAGGAGTAAGAGAGTAGGATGCGATATGAAGGAAACCTGGTTGCTATTTTTAGCAGAATGAATGACTTTTGAGAGACTCCTCTTGTTTTGCTTATGTGATGTCTTTGTTGTGGAAGTCTTTTGTGCATAAGTAATGAAAAATATCATCCTTTCTGCTAGAATTAATTTCAGTTTTGGTTTTCAGGCGATGCCACATGGAAAGGAATGGGCAACCAGTTTACAGTCTTCTTCAAATATTGTTTATATATATATATATGTATACACACACACACACATATACACACACATATACACACACACACATATACACACACATGCATATTCAATGAGAGGACATCTGGTCATGCTGAAGAAACTTAGAGCAGCACGAAGTAAAGCTTTAACCTTGACTGGATAGTTTTACAGACACATATATGCATGCATGTGTGTGTGTGTGTGTGTGTGTGTGTGTGTGTGTGTGTGTGTATGTGTGTGTGTGGCTGTGTACTACATGCACACACACACACACACACATGCATGACTACCAAGTAGATGATGTCTAAATTTCAATGTTTCTAGGTTGGAGACAGGCACTGTGAAAAATAAAACCAGAAGAGCATACACAATCATGTGTGTGTGTGTGTGTGTGTGTGTGTGTGTGTGTGTGTGTGTGTAGATAGCATTCTCTATATTACTAACATATTTGAACATGAATGCCCTGAGGTGGTTCAAAAATGAAGCCAAATAAAAGAATGTCTGTTAGAACTTAACAGACAGTATAGCAAAAAATGTGTCAGAAATGAATGCAACCCACTCATTGACACTGGAAACATTCTGTGGTTTAGCCAAGACAGCTTTGATAAAACAGGTCTATGGTCAGTGTCCCAGCCATATCCATTTCCTCCTCCTGTTTGACTCAACAGTCTTTAATTTTCAACAATATACACCCCTGCTGTTTAACCCTTTAGTGTTCTAATTACACTGTCAAATACAATGCTTAGTTATCCATGTTATTTTGAATTGTAGCTTTAAGATTTCAATGATGTAATTGCATATTTTTAGAATGACATTGTAGGGTAGATGTGAGAGGTTGGATCTGGCCATCTTGAACATAAAATAGGTAGAATATTTAGGCTGGATATGACTGGTTTAAATTCTAAAGAGTTAAGGACAGTGCAGTTTGGAGCTGTTCTGCCTTTGTCTGCACCAACCTATGAGTTTCTAGTTTCTTTTTCTGCACAAGTCTTGGAGAAATAAAGTTATGGTTGCTGTCTTCCCTTCTGACTAAGACATAAAAAAAAAAAAAAGCTATCATTTGTAAGATTCTATCATTAACAGAGCTCTCTCACTGACGGAGCTCTTTCATCGACAGAGATCTCTAATAGAGCTCTCTAATAGAGCTCTCTCATTGATACAGATCTCATTAACAGAGATCTCTTATTAATGAAGTTAATAAAACTCTATCATCAATTGAGCTCTCTTGTTAACAAAACTGTCATAAAATTCTATTGTTAATGGAGCTCTCTCATTATTAAAGATCTCTCGTTAACAAAACTCTGTAACCAATAATGCTCTGACATTAACAAAATGCTTTGATAACAGAGTTCTTCCATTAACGAAACCCTATCATGAACAAAAATCAATCTTTAACAAAGCTGTTATTAACAGCTCTCTCGTTAACAAAGCTATTGAAAAAATGATCTCGATCATTAATAGTAATTACCATGTGGAGTTACATATTGGAATTTAAAAAAAAATTTCATTGACTGAATTTGCAAAAAACAAATTATTTGGTTGTTTTTACTTTGACTCAAGTATGCCAATTATTAAAAAACATGTTAATTTATAGTCAGGAAACTAGTATTTTAATTATTGACTTGTAAACGATGAAAGGTAAAGTTGACTTAGGATGGATTTGAACTCAGAACATGGAGAGCTGGAACAACCGCTGCAAAGTAATTTGACGCTCTGATGATTTTGCCAATCAGCTGCTTTGGGAAGGTAATACCTTAATACCATTTTGGGAACAGATAGAGATTGTGCACCTGCGTAAGCACCACCACCGAAACCCCGTCACCACTGCCGCCGCCACCACCATCATCATCATCATCATCATCCAGTAAAACTGTACAATCAGCATTTTCAGTTACAACGTCATAGGGCTAAGGACTTGACTATCTTTGTTGTTTCTTAATTCTCTTGTATTCGAAACTTCTTTTGTAACTATTTTGGTACCTTAGAGATTGTTGGACTGTAACCTTCAAAATATGATATGATAAAGCAATAAAATTAAACACCTATCAATCAACAGTGGCACCATTCTTCATTTTTTTAGGATTCAGTTCCATGCATAACCATGTTTTTGGTTGGTATGTTGAATATTTCTCCTTCAGTTTTCTATTAAACAATAATTCACCAGCAACCCAAGAACCCATAGAATAATCGTTATGTTCTGAATGCTTCTTGACAAATCTGATATCATTTTTGTGTGTGCGCACGCATGTGTGTGTGTGTGTGTGTGTGTGGATGGATGGATGGATGAGTGTATACAATGCAAAACATGCATAACAGGCTCATCACACTTCCTTCATGAATTTATTTTGGGCAAGTCAATGTTTGTGTATACAAATTAACACACATGGTATGTGCGTGTGAATGTGTGTGTGAGAGAAAGAGAGAGAGAGAATGTGTGTGTGTGTGTGTGTAAGTGTGTGTGTGCATATGGCTGTGTGTACACAGTATCTTACCCACTGAGTATTGCTAGTATCCGTGTGAAACCATGGTATGGATTTCATTCTATATTCACCTATAAACATGCATAACACAAACACACTTCCTTCATGAATGCATCTTGGGCAATTCAATAGATATGTATATAAATAACAATAGATACATGGTGTGTGTATGTACAAGAGAGTGTGTGCAATCTCTTCCTTTTTTAATTCTTTTAAATTTTCCTGGAGCAGGTTTCTAATTAACAGGACCCTATCATTTGCATTTAGATAATAAAAATGGTAAAGTGTTTAATGTTAAAATTTAGAAAAGTCTTACATATTTTCAATGTTCCATTTACTTATAAACTGAAATTACAAAGATTATGAATGAAATAGTCTTTTCCTTTACTTAAAAGCCCTACATGTGCCAATGGTTCTGGGGTGCAAATATAAGGCAGTGAATTGGCAGAGTTGTTGAAGAATTGGATAGACCACCTCACAGTAGTTGTTGCGACACATGGTGTTCTGAGTTCAAATGCTGCCAAGGTTCACTTTGCCTTATATTCTTTTGCAGGCTGATAAAAAAAAGGTACTCGTCCAGAGCAATGGATTGGCAGAACTGTGAAACGTCAGACCAAATGTCTTGTAGTATTTGTTCTGACTGTCATTGCCTGAGTTCAACTGCTGCCTAGGTCAACTTTGCCCTTCAAATTTTCAGGGTCAATATATTGACACTCCATCAGTTACATAAAACAGGGGAATGGTTGATCCAGTCACCAGAACAGCTTGCTTGTGAAATTAATGTGCAAGTGGCTGAATATTCCACAGACATGCATACCTTTAATAGAGTTCTCAGTATGTGACAAGAACAACCCTTTGGATTGCAAGTACAACTCATTTATTGCCAGCTGAGTGAATTGAAGCAACGGTGAAATAAAGTGTCTTGCTCAAGAACAGAATGCATCACCAGGAATTGAACTCACGACCTTACACTTGTGAGCTGCATGCCCTAACCCCTATGCCGTGGGTCAATAAAGGGGTACCAATCCAAGGTAGTGGATTGGCAGAAGTGTAAGAATGTTGGACAGGGCACCTTGTAGTGTTTGTTTTAGCTCTTTGCATTTTGAGTTCAAATCCTACTGTAGTCCTGTCAAAGGTCATGAATGTGATATATTTCTTTTATTTGTTTCAGTTATTAGATTGTGGCCATGCTGGGGCATCACTTTGAAGAATTTTTAGTTGACTGAATCGATCCCAGCACTTGTTTTGTTGTGTAAGCCTAGTACTTACTTTGTTGTTTTCTTTTCCTGAACTGCTAAGTTACAGCAACGTAAAAGCACCGATACCAGTGGTGGTGGTGGTAGGGGGGACAAACACAGACACAATTATGCTCCATAGCTCCATAGAATCATGGTTCAGTGCCGAACAAGCTGTATTTGCTGTACATTATTCCATTTAAAGGGTTTCACTTCACTTCACATATAATTTCACATACATGTAATTTCTAACTGTAATCAAAGGCTGAATTTTCTTTGGCTCACATCAAGTTCAAGACTTTGGGGCTGACTGAATGGTCCATTGATGCTTTCATTTCATTATATAAATATCAATGTATTTATGCCCAGACAAACACATACAAATATGTATGTACATAAAGATGCTATATACATACACCCTCACACATACATGCATGTGTGTGTGTGCGTATATATATATATATATATATATATATATATATATATATATATATACTTTTATTTTTTATTTGTTTCAGTCATTTGACTGTGACCATGCTGGAGCATCGCCTTTTAATTGAACAAATCAACCCCAGGACTTATTCTTTGTAAGCCTAGTACTTATTCTATCAGTTCCTTTTGCTGAACTGCTAAGATACAAGGACATAAACACACCAGCATCAGTTGTTAAGTGATGGTGGGGGAACAAACACAGATACACAAATACATACATACATAAATATATATACATATACATCATCATCATCATCATCATCGTTTAACGTCCGCTTTCCATGCTAGCATGGGTTGGACGACTTGACTGAAGACTGGTGAAACCGGATGGCAACACCAGGCTCCAATCTAAATTTGGCAGAGTTTCTACAGCTGGATGCCCTTCCTAACGCCAACCACTCAGAGGGCTTCTTTCAGTTTCTGTCTACCAAATCCACTCAGAAGGCTTTGGTCGGCCCAAGGTTATAGTAGAAGACAGCCAAGGTGCAACACAAGGGAATTGAACCTCCTGGAACCATGTGTGAAGTATGCTTCTTACCACACAGTCACTCCTGCGCCTACATATAT
>NC_068990.1:17472582-17478552 GCF_001194135.2 Octopus bimaculoides
ATATATATCAGATTGGAGCCTGGTGTAGCCATCTGGTTTCACCAGTCCTCATTCAAATCGTCCAACCCATGCTAGCATGGAAAGTGGACGTTAAAAGAGAGCGAGAGAGAGGAAGAGAGAGAAAGAGTAATATTTATGCCCAGTTAAACATGGATGTTCAGTTACAACAAACTAGACTGTGGTATAGTTTGTTCAAACAGAATATCCATGTTCAACTGGGCATAAATATTACCTCTCAGTATTGATACTGCCTCTGTCATTAATATATTATATATACACACATGCACACACCAGATACACACCTCATACGCATTAATATGCACCCACACATATATCCATGTATAGATGCACATAAATATACATGTACATATATACATACACATAAATACACCCACCAACACACACACACACACACACACACATAAATATATGTATATCTAGACACACAGAAATATATATATATATGCATATATGTACATACAGATATCCGTGCATATACACACATGCACACACAAACACACACACACACACACACACACATATATATATATCTACCCAAACACATAAATATATACCCACACATGTACATATACCCATACATGAAATTAATATAAACAGCTAAGTGCAATGTGATACCATAAAGGAAAAATTCAATTGTCACTAAGTGTGACTGAGGGATTTTTGAGTCAGTCATGGGGTGGCTACCTCCCTCGTCGGCATGTGTGCATACATCTGCGCTCTTCCTACAGCATTAAGAGTATTTTAACTCTTATTTCTAGCAATGTAAATGCTTCAGCACACTGATAAACCCATACATGTATATACACCTACACATGTACATACACCCACATATAGATATACACTTACTCACACACAAATAAGCAGAACAAAATACAAAACAAGTCTGACCACCATTACCAAGAATTGCCAATGCTAGTAAAAATAATAATCTCAGAGATTTCAGGATTTGGCGTTGCTACTGTTATTTCCTATCCCACTAGTAATTCTATATCCTCTCACAGACAAACAGAAGTGTTTATAAAAAAAAAAACTGAAAATGTTATTCTATCTTTAACAATCTTAGACCGACAACGCCGAAATGGAAGTTGCTAGACTATCTCTGTAGCCACTTCACCCTCAAACCTGATGTTATTATTGTTCAAAGCACTTAACTACACCCAAATGATAGAACAAATTGTGGATAAGTAGGATTATGTGTGTGTATCATCATCATCATTATCATCATCATTAAACGTCTATTTTCCATGCTGGCATGGGTTGGATAGTTTGACTGAGATTTGGAGGCACCAGGCTCCAATCTGATCTGGCAATATTTCTACAGCTGGATGCCCTTCCTAATGCCAACCACTCCGAGAGTGTAGTGGATGCATATATAGTGGATGTAACAGGTCATGAGCACTGCTTCTCCAACTGACTAAACAAAGAAAAACTCACACACGCTCATATGTATCACATGATCAACCAGACTATTGGATGTTGTTATACATCACTGGACACTATGCATTTTAGACCAAAGAATTACTCAATACTTTTTAGTAGGGGACAAATTTATAAACTTTTACAAGAAGAGGGAGATATAGACATACACACACACACACACACACACACGCATATATATCACCATCATCATCATCATTATTTAACGTCCACTTTCCATGCTGGTATGGGTTAGGTGGCTTGACTGGAACTGGTAAGCCAGAGAACTGCACCAAGTTCGGACAAACTATATATATATATATATATATATATAAAGTTACATATGTGTGTGTGTGTGTGCATGTGTGAGTATATATGTATGTATATGTGTATGTATGTATAAATAGATATATGCATATATAAAATTATATATAAGTAATAATTTATGAAGATTGACATAACTCTTAACGACAGTAAATAAGCAATAACCACACATCTTTTATTGCTTATATGTAATTAATAATGTGAAGAAGCAAGATGTGGTTTCCTCTCAACTTAGTAGTTGGAGCAATAAATAACAAACTGCTAACCCATGTACCATATTACACACCTCAGGGTTTTTTCCCACTAACATCTGGTGTATATTTCCACCTATCTTTTTTCATATTGCTGTTTTATAGTTTAATCATCTTAATAGTGGTTTTACTTGGTTCAGCTTTATTTATTTATTTATTTTATCAGATAGACGAGAAGTAAGTGTTCAATGCAGGTGTATGGTAATTAGATGAGTTTGAAATATAAAACATATGCGATGCAGGGTGAATTCATGCATATAGTGAATGCATGAATATATAACTGGCACTCCGTCGGTTACAGTGATGAGCCTTCTAGTAGATCCAATCTATGGAACAGCCAGCTCGTAAAATTGATGGACAAGTGGCTGAGCAGACTTACATATTCTTAATGCAGTTCTCAGGAATGATTCATAGGCATAGGAGTGGCTGTGTGGTAAGTAGCTTGCTTACCAACCACATGGTTCTGGGTTCAGTCCCACTGCGTGGCATCTTGCACAAGTGTCTTCTATTATAGCCTCGGGCTGACCAAAGCCTTGTGAGTGGATTTGGTAGATGGAAACTGAAAGAAGCCCGTCGTATATATGTATATGTGTATGTGTGTGTGTGTTTGTGTGTCTGTGTTTGTCCCCCTAGCATTGCTTGACAACTGATGCTGGTGTGTTTATGGCAAAAGAAACCGATAGAATAAGTACTAGGCTTACAAAGAATAAGTCCCAGGGACGATTTGCTCGACTAAAGGCGGTGCTCCAGCATGGCTGCAGTCAAAAGACTGAAACAAGTAAAAGAGTAAAAGAGAGCGTGACACAGAGTGTGACAAGGCTGGCCCTTTGAAATACAGGTACAACTCATTTTTGTCAGCTAAGTAGATTGGAGCAATAAAGTAATGTAACAAAATAGCACATCACATTTTCTCCAATACTCTAACACACACACACACACACACACACATGATGGGCTTCTTTCAGTTTCCATCTGCCAAGTCCACTCGTGCAGCATTGGTTGACCCAGGGCTATTTGCAGTAAACACTTTTTCAATGTACCACACAGTAGGACTGAACCTGAAACCTTATGATTGGGAAGCAAGCTATTTAACCATGCATCCATGCCTGTGTCTAAGCATCTTCATGAAAAATGAAGAACACAATGGCTGCTGTAATCTGAGATAATAAGATTCTAATAAGATGGTGCGGAGAGCAACATGGCAGGAATGCTTTTGATTGTGGTAATCTGTTTGACCAGTGCTGACCAAAGGCTAAACAATAACAACTTCAATGGCACCTCTATGTGCTTATATGAATAGCATGAAATAGCAATCAAATCACCATCAAATCACATTGTTGCCTTTTAAAAACACTACTCTGTAATCTTTTATCTGTTTCACTTGTTTTGCTCATACTACTGTGGCCATTAAGTAACAGGGATGTAAACAAACCAACATCGTTATTCAATCAGTGGTGGGGGACAAACACAAACTCAGACACACATTCACATATATATGTATATATCTGAGTATGTGTGCATGCACACACACATATACATATATTAGCTTCCACATAGCTTCCATCTACCAAATGAACTCACAGGGCATTGGTTGCCCCAGGGCTATAGTAAAAGATATTTGCCCAAAGTACCACATGGTGGGACTGAAGCTGAAACCACATGGGTGCAAAGCAAGCTTCTCCACCACACTACCATGACTGTGCCTGTTAAAAAAAAAAGAACTGGATGGCTGCCGCCATTTGAATGACTTTGATCCACGACCTGCTAGAACAAGGGGCTGACTCGGTGCTAAACAACATTATTTCTTGCAATGCTGCCATAGAAGCTTCAGTCAAAATTTACAGAGAATCACGGAAGAATAAACTTACATAGTATTTTGATGTTGACATGTTGGTATAGCATCTGCAAATCTTAGAGAGGTGCATGCTACTTCCTGCCTATGCGTACGTTTATCTTGCCTTCCTGCCATCATACAATAACAGACAGGTTTGGCCTCATCGTACACAATATCGTATAAAATGGTGTTGTTTATTTTAAAATGCTCCTCATCATACTAGTTGACACGTAACCTTTGATAGCAGGAAAAGCCCCTCCCACATCCCATAGCAGATTTTAATTTCATCATTTTTTTATATGAATATATCAACATATATTTTAATATCATTTACTGGAAGAGCAGACGAGGAAGTGTGTGTGTGGTAGCTCAACCTGCAAGAAACAGCAGCCAGATCTCGCTCAAATCCTATCTTATTATCTTAACCCTTTAGCATTGAAATTGCTCTGTCAATTGTAATGCATATTCATTCCCATTATTTTGAATTAATCATGCATGATCTTGTAGCTGGACTATTCAGCAAACGCCTGATATCTTGGCTCCTTTCCGTACAATCTCATTGTGTCGAGATTTCAATGATATGATTCTTTATTATTAGAATGACATTATAGGTTAGATGTGAGAGGCCACCACCTCTAGCTGGTTTGATCATGAAACAGGTGAAGTATTTGGGTCTCACATGGCTGGTTTAAACGCTAAAGGGTAGTCCACTGCACGAAAAATTAAAAACATAAATAAATAAATTAAATAAAATACTTTTGACAACAGGTCGGCTGAATCAGGTTAATTACAGTGATCCCTAGTACTTAACTGGCACCCTATTTCATCAGCCCTGAAAGGATGAAAAGTAAAGCTGACCTCAGCAGGATTTGAACTCAGTATGTAAAGAACCAGAAGAAATGCTGCTAATGACTCTACCAGCTCGCTGCCTTAATAACGATAATTATTTTTTTCTACTTTTGACACAAGGCCAGCAACTTTAAGGGGAGGGGTTGATCAAATATGTTGACCTCAGTGTACAACTGGTACTCCTTTTATTGACCCTGAAAGCATGAAAGGCAAAGCTGACCTCGGAGGAATTTAAACTTGGAATTCAATGAGTTGGAGGAGATGTTGCTAAGCACTCTTTCCAACACTTTAACCATTCTGCCAGCTTGCTGCATCAATAATAATAGTAATAATAATAATAATAATAATAATAATAATAATTTATTCTTTTATTTTATTTTTCATAATAATAATAATAATAATAATAATAATAATAATTCTTTCTACTAAAGGCACAAGGTCTGAAATTTTGTAGGAGGGGACTAGTTGATCACATTGACCCCAGTGTTTCACTGGTACTTAATTTATCGACCCTGAAAGAATGAAATGCAAAAATCGACTTCAGTGGAATTTGAACTCAGAACGTTAAGTCGGATAAAATGTTGCTAAGTATTTTGCCCAGTATGCTAATGATTCTGCCAGCTTGCCAAGTTCATAATAATAATAACAACAATAATATGGTGTGTTTCTACACAATTTCTGCCCAGCAAATTTCACTTACAACATATTGATCAGCCCAAAGCAATGAAGACATTTACTTCAAATACCATGTAGTAGGAATGAACCAAGAACCATG
The DNA here is from genome assembly GCF_001194135.2 of Octopus bimaculoides. Taxonomy (NCBI): domain Eukaryota; kingdom Metazoa; phylum Mollusca; class Cephalopoda; order Octopoda; family Octopodidae; genus Octopus; species Octopus bimaculoides. The sequence continues at coordinate 17,478,053 of NC_068990.1, forward strand.
TGGTTTTGAAACAAACTTCCTAACCATGTAGCAATAGAATAAGTTATTATTATTTTGCAGCAGAAGACACCCAGATAGGTGGGGGGACAGAAACTGTTGAGAATAGAGCTGTATTCCAAACAGAATTTAGTTCCATTCTTCTGAGTTCAAATTCCACTGAAGCTGACCTTTTGACCTGCCAGGTTATCAATAAAGTACCAACGCTGCTTCTGGTTCTTCACATTTTGAATTCAAATTCTGCTGAGGTTGACTTTGCCTATAATCCTTTCGGGGTCAATGAAATAAGAACCTGCTGAGTACTGGGGTCAATGTAATTGAATTTCCCCTTCACTCAAAAACTTCAGGCCCTGGCCAAAATTTGAAATCATTAATATTATTTATTAAGAACATGACAGGCATTAGGGTATCAGAATAAATGCTTTGCAGTATTTCTTCTGACCCTTTATGTTCTGAGTTCAAATCCCACTGATGTCAACTTTTCCTTTCATCCCTTCAAGGAT
>NC_068990.1:17478973-17485955 GCF_001194135.2 Octopus bimaculoides
TAACGTCCGCTTTCCATGCTAGCATGGGTTGGACGATTTGACTGAGGACTGGTGAAACCGGATGGCAACACCAGGCTCCAATCTAATTTGGCAGAGTTTCTACAGCTGGATGCCCTTCTTAACACCAACCACTCCGAGAGTGTAGTGGGTGCTTTTATGTGTCACCCGCACGAAGGCCAGTCAGGCAGTACTGGCAACGGCCACGCTCAAAATGGTGTCTTTTATGTGCCACCCGCACAAAAGCCAGTCCAGGGGCACTGGCAACGATCTCGCTCGAAAACCCTACGAAGGCCAGTCAGGCGGCACTGGCAATGGTCACGCTCAAAATGGTGCATCTTTTCATTATTATTATAATATATTCATAATAATATATCATATTACATTCAGAGTATAATATTTATTATAATGAATTTAATTAAATAACTTTGTTATTACTAACCCTTTGGCACTCAGATTATTCTGTTAAATGTAATGCTTATTTATTCACAATGTATTGAATTAATCTTGCATTATCTTGTAGCTTTGAGATTTCAATGATGTGATTGTTGACTTTTAGAATGACATTGTAGGGTAGGTGTGAAAGGCTGAATCTGGTCAGTTTAAACATAAAACAGGTAGAGTATTTTGACCAAATATGGTCGGTTTAAAAACAGAAAATTAATATCATAGAACCCGGGACTGTTGTGTAAAATGGTAAGAGAATGGAATTGATATTAAAGGTGTTCAGAAAGAATTTAATTAAGTAATTGAAATGATAATTATGAAGCCAATATCACACTTATTAGTTCCTTTAAATTAGTAGAAGCGGGTGCTCAACCAAATAGTGTTTATTATAATAATCAGATTATAAAGTATTGTGTTTAACAGTCTCATAATGTCAGGCTAATGTACCAAAAACTGTGTAGAAGATATAGGGGGCAGCAGAAAAACCTCCCATGATTTACACAGCCATCAGTCTGGCACTAATAAAGCTAAGCAGGTGGTAATAGTGTTTCCATGTAGCTAATGCATTATCGTTTTTTTTTTTTCCAGTTACTATCATGGCTTGAACTGGTACATATTGTGTGTTTTCTGTTGAAACATTTATCAAGAGTGGTGAATGGGGGAAGTTTTTATTGTCGCACCCCATACAACGCAATGTGCAAGCAATTTACTGAAATGTGACTGTCTGTAAAACTAATCAGTAGAGAAGTAGGAAAAAGTCAGGCTACACTTATCTTTTAAAATATTGTAATTAGCTGATAAATGGAATAGTCTACAGCAGTGCTTCTCAAATTATTTGATGTGGCGTACCGGCAGTTTTTTTTTCCAGTGTGCCAGGGACCGGTAATATTTCTTAGTAATGTTAACTTATACCGGAAACAATATATACAGTGAATATAATAAAAGTTGACAATTCTTTTTATCTTATGTTTATTTTGTAAACAAATAAATACAATATTACATAAGCATTTTATAAGCATTTTATAATGCTTCTTTCTTTTGTGGAAACTCACTGCATACCGGCAGCTGATGGCTTGTGGACCGGCACCAGTCTGTGAACCACCACTCTGAGTAGCACTGAGTAGTACAGTCCATAGTCACAGGTTTGGAAAATGGAAATATGAAATTTATTGGTTCAGTCTGGATCATGGTATTATGGGAGAAAAAAAACTTTTCTGGGGTTTAAATCAAGCTCAAAAATAGAAGTTTGTTATCCTTATACTCACCCCCTCTATATGTATGTCTCTCTCTCTCTCTCTCTCTCTATATATATATATATATATATATATGTATATATTTGGCGTTAGGAAGGGCATCCAGCTGTAGAAACTCTGCCAAATTTAGATTGGAGCCTGGTGTTGCCATCCGGTTTCACCAGTCCTCAGTCAAATCGTCCAACCCATGCTAGCATGGAAAGCGGACGTTAAACGATGATGATGATGATGATGATGATATGTATGTATGTATGTATATATATATATATATATATATATGTATATATATATGTATATATATGTATATATATATATATACATGTATATATATATATACACATACATACATACATACCTACATACATACATACATGCATACATACATACATACATACATACATACATACATACATACATACATACATACATATATGCATGGCATGAAGAAAAAGAACAGTTTAGAAATTTGCTTCCCAACCACATGATTTCAAGTGCAGTCTCACTGCGTGGAACCCTGAGCAAGTGTTTTCTACTTGTCAAAGCCTTATGAGTAGATTTGGTAGATGGAGCCCTCAGCTGTATATTCTCCTACCATCATACACAACAGAGGCAAGCAGCTTGAATTTGCGGATTTTGTTTAATGACTAACATTCTTTAATGTTCGTTTTCCATGTTGGCATGTGTTAGATAGTTTGACTGGAGCTGATACCAGGCTCCAATTATCTGTTTTTGCTTGGTTGCTACAGCTGGATGCCCTCCCTAACACCAACACTTTACAGAGTGTTATGGATGCCTTTTACATGTCACTGGCATGGGCTTCTTTTATGTGTCACCAACCTCACTCACAAATCAATTGTATGATTGACACTTCATCATCAGTTAAAAGCTATACTCAGAGCATGCTCATACTCAACATTGATCATGTCCCACTCAGCATTCGTATGACTTTGAATGCAAACTTAGGCAGCACCACGGTGAAGTTAATCCATATAGCTTCATTATCACTGATTCATTCATCATTGATCTGAGATGATACAGTATGCTCAGATGTGAACCATGTTATACTTATCATGGATTAATCAGTGATAACATGGATCAGCGATTACCCAAAGATTCTGCTTGTACCACAAAGAAATACCCCAGGGACCTCACCACAATGTTTAGCTGTCCAAAATACACTGACTCTCACTTGTGTTTATATGACCATGCTGCAAGGCTGTGTATTTTACATAGAGATTAGCATAGTCCTATCCATTAACATGGGACCAGTGAACGGAAGAAAAAATATGAAGGCATCTGATCCTAGCAAATGATGCAGATGAGTGTATTCTGTACAAGAAAAGGTAGAAGTAATCAAGAAAATATGTGATAACGGAAGCTTTGCTGCTGTATGTCACAAGTTTGGTGCTAATGAATCTACCAATTACGAAGTGCAGGAAGGTGATTCATTTATCACTGTTGTTTTGGAACCAAACTCTCATGATAGATGTATACAGAACTACACTGAAGTTATTTCTTTAACAGTAGTTACTGTTTCAGTCAGACACACTCACCCCCACTGAATCCAAGTGCAATGACTGATTGAGATGTGAGCAGACATTCTTTTCTACTCTAGAAATTTTGGGGGAGGAGGCCAGTCGATTAGATCGACCCCAGTACACAACTGGTACTTAATTTATTGACCCCAAAAAGATGAAAGGCAAAGTTGACCTCAGCGGAATTTGAACTCAGAACGTAAAGACAGATGAAATGCCACTAAGTATTTCGCCCAGTGTGCTAACATTTCTGCCAGCTCACTGCCTTTGTGAGCAAATGTGAGCAGACATTGCTCCAATCAGTCCACATCAACAATAAAGTGTTTCACAAGTAGTAAAAGAACTGAAAGACTGCAATCAAATGTCTTTTGTTTGTAAAGATGCCATATTTAGAACTATATGAAGTCATTCAGTAGACTCTAACAATCTACAAATCACATCTTATTTTATATATCTTTTATTACACCAAGCATAATCAGCAGTCACTTGCTCTGTTAAAAAATAGCAGCTAAATCACACCCTACCGTCTTAAATAATGAAGGATATATTAGACATTGTTGTTCTTGACATAAAAAGAAAAAAGGATGGAACATCTTTGATTATAAATCTGTTGGATCAGGAATATTTTCTGTGAAGTGTGAGTGAGGATGTATGAGGAAGTGGGGGGCTATGTGTGTATCCGTGTGTATGTGTGTTTGTATGTATGTATGTGTGGATGTAGGTGTGCGTGCGTGTGTGTAAGTGTACATGTGTGTGTGTGGTGTGCACACCTGTACATATTTGCATGTGTATGTTTGCATTAGCATTGGGAAAACGAGAGATTTCATTTTAAATTCTCCCCCACCACACACCACCACGACCAACAACAACAACCTCTCTCTTACTCGTTATCAGTTCTAGTTTCATACCTCCACACTGATTAGTTCTCATTAAGCTACCGTGTACTACTGACATCTATAATTGATAACAGAATGGAACATATATCATCATCATCATCATAATCATCGTTTAACGTCTGCTTTCCATGCTAGCATGGGTTGGACGATTTGACTGAGGACTGGTGAAACCGGATGGCAACACCAGGCTCCAATCTAAATTTGGCAGAGTTTCTACAGCTGGATGCCCTTCCTAACGCCAACCACTCAAATCAAAATATAAAATATGAAAATGTATTTTTTCCTCCTTTGTACTCAAACTTGTTGATTAAATTTTCAGTGAAAGTTAAATCATTTAATTTCGGTGAAAATAACCCCACCATTTCACAGTCGTACTTGTTTGACAAGTAACTTGATTTAAAATATGGTGAAATATTTCTAGAGTGGGAGAGCCAAAAGAATAATTGAAAAAAAACAAATATGCCATTGAATTTAGTATTTTTTTGTGACAACGATGGTATGTGGCCTAATGGTATGGGTATTCAGTCCACAATCATATAGACGTCAGTTCAATTCCTAGACCAGACGGTACACTATGTCCTTTACACATTGCTTTCATCTACTCAGCTGAAAATGAGTACTAGCTAAGTTCTTGTGCAGCTCTCTTTCTCTCTCCCTCCCTCTCTCTTCCTCTCACCCTCTTTCCATCCCTCTCTGACTGTCCATTCTACCTGTGTTGCTGGATATAAGAGCTAGAGAGTCAAGAGAGTATCTATATCTACCTGTAGCCACCACATAGGCACCTAAAATTATCATAAATGTGGTCCATGTTACCAAGCCTTACTTGTCCATGAATAATGGTCGGCTCCTTTTTTTTTTTTTTGCGACGGTATTTATCAACCAGGACACGTTGCAGTTGAGTTTTAAGACTCCAGAATAAGTCATTGAAAAGTGCCAAAAGAAGTAATAAGAAGAAATCTGGATACCACAGAGAATATTACTAAAACTCAACATCCGCTTCAAATGATCAAGAGTACTTGACCCTTCCATTATGTGACTCACCTTTCTAGTGACCATTATAAAAGCAGGTTTGAGATATGAACTCTCTAGCAGAGATAACACACTAATGTCAATTCAGCCTAACAATGACCTCCTTTGCCACTGCAGTCAAGATAGCAACAGAGGACACCATCAGCTTCACCATCTCCACCTCAGTCTCATGAGGCTTCTTTCTGCATCTTACTAACAAAAACACACACACAAACATATACAAAGCTATATATATATATATATATATATAATCACCAAAAGTGTTCTCACATAAACATACTTAATGTTACACCTAGCTTGCTTATAATGACCAGATATAGTGTAAACTTTGGTTTGCTAAAACTTAGGCCTTTCATTTCCCTGAAGATCTCTTTGACTGTTGTGGCCCAGCTTACTCATTTTAATGTTTAATAAAAACTGCATGTTTATATCTTAAGGAAAGATTTATCTATTATTCCATCTCAACAATATATCCATGCTTACAATCACACATACACTCTGTGTGTGTGTGGGGGGGGGGGGGGGGTGCATGTGCACGAGTGCATATATACATTACAGGCTTTTATATAGTTTTTGTCTACCAAATTCACTTGCAAGGCATTGGTTGGTTCAGTGCTGTACAAGAAGTCTCTAACCCAAGGTGCTCTGCAATGGAACTGAACCTGACTAAAAACTTGTGGTTACAAAGCAAACTTCTTAACCACACACCCATGCTTATATTTATATATATATATACATCGCCATGATAGATTGCTAGCCACTACACATTCTTCTTTTTCTCTCTGTGTTTTTCTCTTTGTTTCTTTCTGTGTTCCTTTCTGTGAAAGAGCATAGGCTCAAAACGTTAAAGACTTTTTCACTTCCTGACCATTATACTAATACATCTGTTTGTTTTCTACACCACCTGTCTTCGTCTTTTTGTTTTTTTTTGTGAATTCTCCCTATATATATATATATATATACATAAATATAGACACACACACAAACACTACTTTGAAAGACATTCTAGAAACTGAAACTTCAAAGGAATTTACAAATAAATTATTATTTTATATATATATATATACACACAACATATATGTAACACACACACACACACATACACACAAACACATATATACATACACTAAGTATTTTTATTTTTCTTCATTTATTCCTTCAAGCATACTGGGAAACAGTTCAACTCTTTTAAACTTCTACTAGACATCTGTTCCTAATATATCCACCACACACACACTCACACACACATACATGTATGTATGTATTTATGCATGTATAAGACCTCACAGAAACTACTCTAAAAGCTGGTCTTTGCTTTGTTGTTCCTCTCATGAAATGGTTAATTCTCATAAACGCCGCCTCATAAACTGATTCTGATTACAACTGTATAATTGAATCCATGTAGCAATAAATAAATAAATAAAAATAAATATATAAATATAAATCCAGAAAAAATTACACTCAATAACAGAAACACAATGTCTCTCTCAATGGCAACGTTCTTGTTTCTTTATTGCCCACAAGGGGCTAAACATAGAGGGGACAAACAAGAACAGACAAAGGGAGTAAGTCAATTACATTGACCCCAGTGTGTAACTGGTACTTAATTTATCGACCCCGAAAGGATGAAAAGCAAAGTCGACCTTGGTGGGATTTGAACTCAGAACGTAACGGCAGACGAAATACCGATAAGCATTTCGCCCGATGTGCTAACGTTTCTGCCAGCTCACCGCCTTAATGACAATGTTCTTGTTTAGCTCCAACTGGTTTTTGATCCCAGAGATCTTTAATGAACTCAATCATTTGTTCACACACACACACACAC
>NC_068990.1:17486100-17493869 GCF_001194135.2 Octopus bimaculoides
ACACACATATATATATATATATATATTTTCCAGAGGATGTAGCAACCGTTACCAATATAGCATAAGAACTTACCTTAGGGGATCATTAACTAGATTCCTTAAGGGTCGTTCTCACAGTTTATATTTATATTATAAGGTTTTTAACTTTTAAGTTTTCATATTCAAAAGAGACAGAGACTTCAAATTCGATATATCGAATTTGAAGTCTCTGTCTCTTTTGAATATGAAAATTTAAAAGTTAAAAACCTTATAATATATATATATATATATACCATGGGCTTGGCTTCCACCCAATTTCTGTGTACCAAATTCATTCACAAGGCATTGGTTGACCCAGAGCTGTTGTAGAAGACACTTGCCCAAGGTGCTACATACTAGGACTGAACCCAAAACTACATGATTAAGTTTCTTAACCACACAGCAAATCCTTGAAACAAAGAAGTTTATATCATATAAACAGGGGTGGTCTAAGGTGGGTTGGCATCCAAAGGGCTAAAGAGATCCTCGATGGTTCATCAAAGCTAGTGTTTTCTCCTTGTGTGTTTTTTTTAAATTTTTTTTATTTACACTCTTGATTCACAGTAGCTTGTCATGTTGCAAATCTGAAGAGTTTTTACAGTGCCATAAGATACAGAAAAATTTCTAAAAGTAACCATACTGTTGAGTGAGAAATCAGCCATTTGGAAACTGACTTTTCAACACATTCATAATCTGCTTATAACATAATCACGACGTGAATACATACGGCATAAACACAGAACGGAAACACACATCAGAGAGCAGAGACATAAAGCATGATGCCTAATTATGGCCTTTTTTATCTTTATTTATTTATCTATTTATTTATTACAACCATATTTCTATTTAAGATATGGTAAAAGGAGGGAAACAAGACTAAGCTAAAACACTCAGCTGGTTAAACACAAACTAGTAATGTTTATTTGCACTTTATCCAAAGGTTAGTTATGAAATACAATATATATATATATATGTCTGTGTGTATATATATATATATATACACACATTAATATATGACATACAGTAATGAGGATGAATCATAGTTGTGGCTTTTTCACCTCAACACGTTTAGTTTGGAATAAGGTAAAGGAAAACTATGAATGAGATAAGACACCTTGCTCTGTGCATTCCTACAAAATGTGAGTTGGTAGATAAAAAATATATTGGTTAATGAATACCCTTCATAAAAACAAAACACATACACACGTGTATATATATATATAAATATATTTGATAATTATATGTGTGTATATATATATAAATATATATATTTGATAATTATATGTGTGTGTGTATATATATATATACTGACAACTATATATATAGATAAATATGTATATACTGATAATTATATATATATATATATATATATATATATATATATATATATATATATATATATATATATATATATATATAGATATAAATAAATATATATATATATATTAATAATTATATATATATATGTATATTAATAAATAGGTACAAATGCAGACATATATAAATAGGGACTATATTCCATATTTATCATGCTCCTGTTGCAGTAGAGGGTGAAGAAATTATATTTCACAGCTGGGGCCCATGAAAGGAGCAAGGAATCTCTAAGATGAAACCAATCTGATGACCTCTATCTTAACCTCTTCTTTATCTCTGCCATCCCAACCGATACCAGTTGCAAATTTTTCTTAGGGTGTCTCAAGGAAATCTGTGGACAGCTTACTGTTCCCTCATTTTGGTGGGCTCTACCCCTTAGAGAGAGAGTAGGGTAAAGTAAAGCAAAGAGCTCTGGTTGGAAGCAACACCACCATCTGGTTATGTCAACAACATTGGGGTCTCTGATAATATAGTGTGATTTAGTTAAATCACTGACACTCCCTTCTTTTTCTCCTTGTCCCCACTACACACAAACACACACACCAGGGTCCAGTCAAAGGAACACAAGATTTGTTTTGTTACTCCTTAATGACAAGATCACAAGCTGTCAAACTCACCAGTTGCTATTTTTTTTATCTCTGCTTGTTTTGGAGATATTTTCTTTACATGTTTTTAAAATTCTTTTTTGCTTTTTTAAAGCTTCCCCACCCCTCATGTCTTCTGGAAAAGTGAAGGCATGTGGTCTAGTGATTATGGTGTCACACTCATGATTGTAAGATCTTGGTTTCAATTCCCAGACCCTGGCAGTGTATTGTGTTCTTAAGCAAAACACTTCATTTTATGTTGTTCTGGTCTTTTCAACTGTAAATGAGTTCCAGCTATTTAATCTTTTTCTGACCATATTTCTATCAACTTTAATATTAAACTCCCTTTTTATTTTTTAAACTTTCATTTTACTCATCATCATAATCTAATGCCCACTTTTCAAAGCTTGCATGGGTCAGGCGGGCACCATTCCTGCCACTAACCTTCACATGTTTCTTACCAAGGTAATATTAGTTTCAAATTTTGGCACAAAGCCAGGATCTAGTTTTTTTCATTCGCAAAATATGCTTTTTGCAGAAGACAGCAAAAAGTCTGAAAATTGGCTATAAGTCTCATTGCTTTGAAGGTATGATGTTATGGAGAAAAAAATCAGAGGAAAAAGTTACAGAGGTTTAAAAATTAAAAAAACTGGGTATTTTTAGCCAATAGCGAGACAGAGATTTCACTGTTCTGTTGGTATTTTGTCTGACTAGATTACCTGCTTAGTTTGAAACCTGAAAAAGAAGATATCCCATACTTGAAAATGAGTAAGGGTTAGCAACAGGATGAGCATCCAGCTGTAAAACAGTGCTTCAGTAATATATTCACCTAACCCATGCAAGCAAGGAAAAACAGGTATAAAATGAATGAATTTTTCATTTTATTATCTGTAGACCTGAAGTTAGGTGGCAGGCTGGCAGAATTATTGGCATGCAGGACAAAATACATAGCAGCATTTTGTCCATCTTTACATTCTGAGTTCAAATGCCACTCAGGTTGAATTTTGGAGGTCGATAAAATAAGTACCAGTTGAACACAGGGGTCAATGTAATTGACAAATCCCCTTCCCTGAAATTGCTGCCTTGTGCCCAAAATGTGAAACCATTGTTTGTAGACCTGAAGACAGCGAGTTGACAGAATCGGTTAGCACACCAGAGGAAACACTTAGTGGCATTCTGTCTGTCTTTACATTCTGAGTTTAGATTTCATCAAGGTCAGCTTTGCCTTTCGTCCTTTCAGGGTTGATAAAATAAGTACCAGTTACGCACTGGGGTCAATGTAATTGACTTATTCCCATCCCTAAAACTGCTGGCCTTGTACCAAAATTTAATACCATTATTTTGCAGACCTAAACAAAAAGAGCCTCTTCCCTTACGAAAAATCTCATTAAGTTATATTGACCAGACAGTTTTTCCTCGTTAGAAGGTTCTGATCCACCCAATGAGATATCATTTAACATTACAGGATACCAGAAGGTGTGTGGGGGGTGGGTGGGGAGAGGCTGTCATTGAGATTCCACATATATGAGAAACCATAGAACTTTCCACTCCCATACTCATCAGAATCACTTAATTATTGGTGTGTGTGTGTGTGTGTGTATGTGTGAGAGTGAGTATGTAAGTGTGAGTGTGGATATTCCGATGCATGCACACATACATATACAGGTATAATTTGGCCAAACTCAATTACAACTGGTGAAAATATTATGGTATATATATATATATATATATATATATATGTGTGTGTGTGTGTACACACACACACACACACACGCACGGGCACACACACACGCACGGGCACACACACACACACACAGATAGATAATTAGTTGAGACTGATGTGTTCAAAAGTAGCTAAGTAATGAATGTGTGTGTGTATGTGTGCGTATGCATGTGTGTGTGTGTGCATGTATTTGTGAGTCTGTGTGTGTGGGTGTTTACATTTTCTTTTTTTTTTGTGTAGGAGAGATGTTTTTTTCTGTATTTTGCTTTTGTAATCCCCACTCTACCGATTTGGCATCAAAACAAAAAGTTTCTTTCAATTACAACCCAACTTATTGATAGCTATAGTTTGCTTACAAACAGCAGTAACATCACCATCAAGAATAACAACATACGTAGGTGGATAGATGAATATGGGGGGGTATTTGTGTGGGTGAGAGGGTAGGAGCATGCAAACAATTATCCAAAGCTTCAACTTTGAGAACCTAATTGAAAGAAAACAAACATGACAATGATTTTTAGATTTGGAGTTTGTTATGTTTCCCTCCCACACATTACAGTAGGGAAAAGTAAATTAGACGTGAGTTGATGGCTGTTTATTGGTGTTTAAACCTGGGTTTGAGTCGACAATTAATCAGTGACAATCCAATCACGCCCATCCCGCTTTTGTTCCTTTTTTTTTTTTTTTTTTTTTCAGAAATTCTGTTTGGAGCTATGTCATTCAATTTGTCCTTCCTATTTTGAAGATAATAGAGGGTGTTATGAGGAACATTTGACTGCTATTTATAGCAGGCTATGCAAATAGAAAGGACATCCTTGTTAGCTTGACATAAGCAAGTTTCATTCCAATGTAATACAGTCAATTAAAGGCAATAAAGGAATGAAAGAGGATTGGCCAAGTCACTTAATGCTGCTACCCTCAGTCTGCTTCACTGATGAGTCTTCCACTTGACACAGTTAGCCCTTTCATTATCAACCCAATTGAGACTCCCATTGGTACCAACTTATATACTTCCTATTTTAAAGTGATTTAAGTTAAAGTATCCCATCAAAATTTTGTCTTAATTTATGCTCCAAAACACCAGCTTAATAATGGTAAGGTTCTTTTATTAAATTCTTCATTATTTTCAAAGATTAACTGAAATAAAAACAGTTTCAACATCTGGTATTTTGGTGTCTTTATTCTTCAGTCTCTGAGAATAGCAGGCACCCCATCAGTTATGACAACAAGGGTTCCAGTTGATCTGATCAATGGAACAGTCAGCTTATGAAATAAACAAGTGAATGGCTGAGCACTCTACAGACACACGTACCTTTAACATAGTTCTCAGAGAGATTCAGTGTGACACAAAATGTGATAATGCTGGCTGTTGAATTACAAGTATAACTCGTTTTTTTCCACCTGAGTGAACTGGAGCAATGTAAAAATAAAGCATCTCGCTCAAGGTCAATGTGCCACTGGGAATTGAATTCACAACCTTACAATCACAACTCGAATATCCTAACCACTAAGCCATGTGCCTTCACCATCTCTGAGGATTACCCAATAGCATGATGCACTATTTCCTAGTGCAAAGCTCATTGGTCATGGTTTCTGCTTCCCTTTCTGTTATCTGTCTTAGAAATCCTATCAAAAATATTCATGGGCACTGCTCTTCCCCTTCTGACTAAGCACTAACAAAAAAATTAAATAAAATATAAATCAAACCCAATCAATATTCTATCACCTTGTCCTTCCAATCCTAGTTTTACACCTTTCTGTTTTATAAATATTTCTTTCCCTCCTTGTTTCTGCCAACCTCTCCCAAGTAAACACATGCACACACCCTCCATGAAAGGAGTGTCACTTCTTAAATAAATGACATCAACATGAAACAGAAATGGTAAACATTGACACAAGCAATGCATTATCGATAGACTAAAATAGAATTGCTTCCAATAGATCTTTTGACTCATGCAAATATTGGCTAAGAGGAAATACCTGTGCACATAAAAATAACAAAAAATAATGCCTTCCAAAATAATGAATTGTTCCTGCTAAAACTGATTAACAATAACCAAAATTAGTCGTTAGCTGTGTGTATATTTGTTTTCAGTAGCTTAATGTATGCAGAGTGTGTTGAACATTAGAGACAGGTAAACCTGGATGTCATTCTATAACATATATGCTGTGTATCAAATAACAGTATATCATCACCATACTCGTTTTAATATCTGTGCATATGTATGTGTGTGTATATATATATATATATATATATATATATATATATATATATATATATGTATGTATATATATATATGTATGTATAGTCAATTCAAATATGAACAAGCAAGAAAAAACAATAACGCGAGGACGTGGAATAAGTACTGTGTTATTGGACACTCAGGAAAGGAAAGAAAAGAAAGAGGATTTCACATTTCGAGCAGAGCTCTTCATCAGAAATATAGAAAAAGTCCAAATAAGGGAAGACAGAGAAAGAAAATCGCAAACGATACACACGCAGTCACACACACACACACATATCTATATCTTTGAATAAATTTGAATATCTTTGAATAAATTGATGTCTGTATGTAAATTTCTCTATTTTCTTCTTTTTCTTATTCATAAATACTTTAAATATTTATATATATCAATGCAAAACTAATATATTTAGTTTTCACTGAACACTGGTATAAGCCAGGGAACTAGGATGCTGGCATCTCTTAAAGGATTATAGATCCTTGACACAATTATATATATGCTAGCATGGAACACGGATGTTAAATGACAATGATAATAATGATTCATACACACGTCTGGATTTGCAAAGAAGAGAAATAAGCACTCAATACAAGGAAAATTAATTCATTCATTTGATGGAAAAAAAGGCTTTAATGTTGCTACACAGATTTTCCCCATTTCCATTCTTTCCCGTTACAGTGAAGAACAAAAAAATGGAGATAGAGTGAAGCCTCTTCTTTGAACAGGAGATTGTGTGGGGCTGGGAGGTCAGAAAATGGGAAACACAATGTTATATTTATAAGATAGTGTGAATATTCACACCTGGTATGAAAATAGACAGATGTGTGAAGTAGTACATAAACAGGTAAACATAGGTATATAAAGGCATAGAAAAATGTGTATAGTTTACACACACACACACACACGCACACTCTCAAGCCATGTATGTATATCTGCATGTATGTTTTGTTTTTCTCTTTATAATTTAGAGTTAACTTTGACTGACCAGCTGCTTGGCAGAAAGGTTGTAAAAGAAAGCATCTTATTTTGTTCATTATGTTTCAAATCCTAAAGTCTTACAGATTTTTATTGTCCCAAGTATCACGGTCATTTGTAATGTATGAATTAATCAAGGAGTTGTATTCTCTTCCCAGGAACTAGTTCAGCCATACTTTACTCCAGGCATGTTGATATGCTTTATATATTTGTATGTGTGTATGCATGTATGCATATTTGTATGCACATGTGTGTATGTTTATATGTATGTATGTATGTACAAATGTATATATGTATATCCTGTAACTGGCCAGCATTATGTGAAATGTTTTTATCAATGTCTTCAATTTATACCCTTGGATGCTTTAAGTGGAGTTCTTTTAGCCAAGGCTCCAGTTTTCCCTCTCTATCTAAGTTATTCTTGTATCATTGACCTTCAAAGGTTCAGGCTGGCCATCAGTCACAACAGTGTGAGACATTCTGCAAAGGTTAGAAGGTCAATGTCATTGCCACCCTCTTCCCTAGACTTTTTTTTTTTCAAATTTATAGGCACAGGCATGGCTGTGTGGTAAGAGGTTTGCAGCTATCCAAGGGGTCAATAAACACCTGAAACAATTTCCAGCATTAAGGGTGCTTAATTATTATCAATATATATGACAATTTTTGTTGTTGTTTATTAATCTCGTTAAGCTTTTACATTAAATATTTTTAAATATTTCTTATTAAAAAGCAGTAACGACAAAAAAGAATGAAGGAATTATTGTTTTTAAATTAAAAAAGTTTTTTATTAATTATACTTTTAAGAAATTTACATGATGAGAAGGTGTGTGGGTGTGCGGGGGGGGGGGGGG
>NC_068990.1:17493879-17497505 GCF_001194135.2 Octopus bimaculoides
CTTTTAAGAAATTTACATGATGAGAAGGTGTGTGGGTGTGCGGGGGGGGGGGGGTGATAAGTTGTCAATGACTCTGAAGGGGTCAATGATATAAGAAGTTTATCTAATGTGTTCAGCCTTGCTGAAGTAATTAGGACATAAATGGAGGGAGATTACTATATCATCATCATCATCATCATCATCATCATCATCATCATCATCATCATCATCACCCTCATCATCATCAGCAGCAGCAGCAGCAGCAGTAGCATCACATGTGCATGGAGGAAGGGAGAAAAAGATGAGGTGCTCGCAACTGGAATGCCTTAGCTCTGCTCAATCATGGCTGACATATATCTAAGCAACAATGACAGCTGTCTCTTAACATTTGCAGAAACCAAAATGCTTTGCCTTTTCTCTATAAGGTCCCAACTATGTACAGCTGTTGTTTAACTTCAGGTCAGCCCCAAACAAGCAGACTGCAGACTTATGGCTGACGGTGTTCCAATCTGGACCCTCATGCCCAGACCAACAATTGCCTGTCTTGTTTTTCTTTTAAGACAGCAGGACAGCAATTGATATCCAAGGTTGATGGGGTGACAGTTAAAAATTTGTTGAGGAGGCAGACTTTTAAGACACCTGTGTTACTATGGGAAAATTCGTTTTTAAATAAAAATGGTCCTAAGCAGCAAAAAGTTTGGGATGGGGGGAAAAACCATAGCAGTAGAGTATGATATAAAGAATTTTTAGCTGTTTTATTTTGGCAGGGGAGCTGCTGTTTCTAGTAGGTCAAGTGATCATATAGGGGCTCTCTTATTGACTTGACCTTAACTATTATACAGTCAAATGGCGCTTGAGAAGAATTAACTGACATTACTGCCAGGAATGTAACAGAAATGGAAACCAAAGGCCCAGATATTTATACTGAACGGGGCAGAAAAGAAAAGCTATTCAAAAGTTAAGAGATATTTATAGTAAAAAAAAAAAAACGAAAACTGATATAATCATGCAGATACCATGGTGGAATGGTTAGCATTCTAGATTTTGAATCCAGGAATCTGAGTTCAAACTTTGGTGAGACCTTAGTACTTTTTTAATAACAGTGACCCAACATGGCTACAGCCTCTGGCTGAAACCAATTCTAGAATAAATCCGCTATCAACAATCATCCAGGGGCATACCCATCGCTAAGGGGCCCACTGGATGGCACTGCCCCCTCACTATTCAATGGTGCACCCTCAGATTTATTCCACTTTGGCATTATTACAAATTAGTACTCACCCAAAATATATAGAAGCACCCCTAGGCACCAAAGTCTGGTGACGGGCCAGAGATTGAGCTGCGATACAGTAGCATCGTGTCAGCCAAGAACATTCGAACAAAGTTATTTAATCACGTCGGTTTATTTTACCGAACCGCTAAGTTACGGAGACGTAAACAAACCAACACCGGTTATCAAGTAGTGATGGGAGCAAACATAATACACACACACACACAACAGGCTTCCTCCAGTTTCTGTCTACCAAATTCATTCACAAGACTTTGGTCGGCCCGAGACTATAGTTGAAAACACTTGCCCAAGGTGCCACACAGTGGGACTGAACCCGAGACCACATGGTTGGGAAACAAACTTCTGAACCACAGTCACGCCTACGTCTATATGTTGCTATTTCGATTGTATGAAAACTTAACCTTTTCTACATAAAAGCCTAAAGCGCGAAAGTATACCAGATGTCATTGTCAAAAATGCGACATAAATTTATTAAACAAATGACCCAGTCTTCAGTGAAGCGACAGTGAAATTTTAATAAATAAATAAATAAATGTCACAATTTCTGCTCCATTTATAAACTTAGTATACTGTCATTTAAACATGTGACTTATTCTTTTTGATTTTATATTTTGAATAAAAAAAGCAAAGTTCAAATTTCTCCTCATAACAAACATTATAATGTTCAGTGGTACTCAAGTCTCTAATACAAACGAGATAGATAGATAGATAGATAGATAGATCAACAGACACATACATACACACCTCTCTATATCTATGTATGTATACATATTTATGTAAAACCAGAGTGGGGTGGAGTATCGCGACGTGGCTACACGATCTGCTAGAAATAACACCCTATGATTTTTTTAAAAAGTGGGGAAAGGGCACATTATATAATGTAGTCCTAGATACACTGCCTGGAAGAAAAATAATGACAAAATGATCACATATGTTATGTTTTTAATCATAGACCAGCTAGATCAAGGTTAAACGATGAGAACAACAACAATAATCGGTATTTTAGTGACTGGCCGGTGAGAAGTGATCTTAAAAGACAATGTACACGAGTCTATTCACTATCATGAATGTATACAGACTGTTTTTTAGTTGAATTAGACAAACAATGAAGAAAATAACAACTAGCATTGTGGGCTGTTCTGACAGGTCAGGTATTTGTTTCTATGACCTAAAAATGTGGGTGTGTTTGAATGTTGAATGAAAACCGGATGGTCGGCTACTGGGTGCTGCGAGGAGATAAGATTCAGAAGCTGGCTGTCAAACTGTTAAGTTATACAAATGATCTAAATATCAATTTAGAGGAGCGGGAAAGAGAGTGAATGTGTGTATAGGAAATTGTTAGTTCTTATTGAAGTCAACAAGTTATGAACAATGTTATGAATTCATTAAATAGATATTGTCTTATTGCAAATATTTATAAAGGTAATCCAAGAGAATAGAGTCGGAAATTATGTAGTGCACCAAAAACTATAATTTCTTCGGATTTGTGTTTTAAGCATCGTAGATTACGAAGTCGGGGAAAAAGGAGAAGTGGATGAATTTTGATCCCCCTCTTAGCGAAAATTTTCACTTTTGACTTATTTTCGAAAACTTTTTCGGACTTGTATTACGTATATTTTGAAGAATCATAAATCGTAGATGTTTAAAACATAAATCTGAGTAAAATCATCGATAAATAGTGAAAACTGAAAATTTGCGGGGAAATGAGAGGTACTCCTCATCCCGCATACCTTTCTTCTTCTTGGAAAAGTATTGAATACTCATTATTTCGTATCTCAAACCAAAACGTGTGCGCAATTAATGTATATTTTCTTAACAAACAGCGTATAATTTCGTCTCGTCAACCGAGAGTGAAACTAGAGGTTTTCATTTTGTTCTGTCCACAGAGAGATTATTAGCGTACAGCTGATAAAAACCTTGTGGATGAATTTGGTAGACGGAAACGGAAAGCTCGTTGTGTGTGTGTATGTGTGTGTGTTTGTGTGTGTGTGTGTAATGTATGTATATGAGTGCATGTTTGTATCTGAGTGTCTGTTACATTTGCGTTTCTCCAAAAATAGTCGAGCTAGAAGCGAGACATTGTTAACAAACCGTCCGTTAGCTTTGCGACTTTGAAGACATGTGGAATAAGAGGGTGAGTGATGGTTAGCGACAAGAAGGGCATCCCACTGTAAAACAATGCCTAAAGTAATATCTTCGTCAAAGCCAAACTAGCATAGAAAAAAAGGTCATAAAAAGCCCCGTTTCTTTTACTGTCCAACAATTGAAAATATATGAGTATCAGAGACATTCACTCCAAACCACGAGCCAACAAACGGCAACCAAATCTCCTTTATATATATATATATATATATAT
>NC_068990.1:17498117-17504679 GCF_001194135.2 Octopus bimaculoides
ATATATATATATATATATAAAATACTAATTGGAGATAGGTCATCTACGTTCCTTGCAACCGCAGCTAAAGCCTCTCCCCGTTTTTTTTAGTCTAATACCAGGAGTCAAGGACTGTTAAGGGTTAGGTAATGTCACTTGCAATAAATAAAACTTAGAAAATAAAATTAAAAGGATTAAATCTCAAAACCAGAAGATGGATAATAATACAGAGCCTCTACGTGGTCGCCCAACTCGCTAGACATAGCAGCCAAGTTTACCTCAGTGTCACACTGCTGTTTTAAGAAAGGAAAAGAAGAATTGGATGATGTATTCTCAGGCATATTTCTTTAAAAAATATATAAAGAGAGAGACAGAGATGCTCATGGTTAGAATGCCTTTGATCATAAGCCGGTCCAGTGAGAGCTAACCTGGGGTTAAACAAGGAAACAAGTGATCACAAAAATCGTTCAAGTTCATACTATCACGACTCCCAAACATTTGTGTGTGTGTGTGTGTGTGTCCTCAATTGTGTATGCTTGAGAGTGTGTGCATGTATGCGTATGCTTGTGTATGTGTGCGTACACGAACTCAAGACACTAAAACACAAAAAGCCAGACAAATGCCCTGACACATACACGTGCATAAATCCCTCCCTATACACTCCTCTCTCTACATAGACACAATAAGGTTTATATGTAGTGTCTGTGAGGCTATACAATTACAAGCTATGAAATTCGATATGTTTCACCATTCCCTTCTGAAGTCTTCATCGAATAAATATCTTTAACGTAAAAAGAAGAGGGTGACAGAGACTTCTCCACGTTTTAAATCAGATAAGAGAACATTATAGTTATAATTGTTTATCTTTAATATACTGTGAAGTTTATAAGAATAAAGCATAAAGTTGACATTCCGTTTTGAATTCACTGATTAAGTTAATGCTTATTCGCCACATGAGCGACAAAGAAATAATAAATTACCATACAGACGTGCGTGCGTGCGTACGCACGTATGTATGTGTATGTGGGTGCGTGCGCTTTAGCGTATGTATGTATATATGTATGCATGAATTCACACATACGTACGTATGTAGAGTATGTGTTATAATGATTCGTTACTGGTGGCCAAATGTTTCGCTGTCTGAATTTTTTAAATGAATGAAGTATTTAGTGCAAATAAAGTATATATTTTAATTCAATGTAATTTATATCATATATTGTAAAGCGTCAGTGGGTTGGATAACTTGTTACATGCTAAACACTTTACTATTCTAAGAACTACACAGGTTGGGAATTACCGAAATAAGCATAACTAACATCCAGATGCTGTTTAATGACAATTCATCCCTAACTGCACAGAGATTAGTCATGTATCTCATCAGATTGCATAGAGAAGAGTAAATGAAACTATATGATGTACTAGTTTCTTTTTTCTTTTCTTACTTTTTTCAGGAGCTCCAGCGATAAGCGAGGTGGAAGGTCTACAGACTCGGAATCGGAACTTGTTTCTATCTGGGTTTAACAACTGAGACAGTCACAACTAACGATTTCTGATTAAAAAAATTAAAAAATTAAAAAATCATCATCGATTAAATGAAGCTAAGATGTCCATATCCTTCTTAGGGGTACTCGTGGCCTGAACGAAATTATGGACTGGTTTCGTGCGAAAATTGAAACCGGCTCGCTAGGTGTATAGGTTCTGATCAGCGGTGTTCACAAGACCCTTTTGTTAATAAATAATGATTTCTTGCGTTAGCACAAAGTAACAAACAATTTGTGACCTTGACTAATGGTTAATTTATTGCCACTCGATGGTTGTCATCTACAGAGGGGTTTTGAACTCAGATCGTAAAGAAAGAATTAAATCTTAAAAGATTTTAAAATCCAACATTTCACTAATTCTGCAGTAACATCACCTTCCTGTATGGTAATAACAACAATAATAATAATTTCTGCCATAGGTATAAAGCCACAAATATTTCGGAGAATATCAAATCGACTGAGTAGTTCTAACTGATTTAAAATGACCAACGCTTCCTCTAAGAACATGTTCATAAAAGATTACTTTTTATTAACCTGCTAGGTTTGAAGAAGAGCTAATGTCCATGGCCTTTGTATCTCCACTGAAACTTTTGATTGATTCATGCCGATAATATCCAGCTTAAACTGATGCATGTCAATACTTGCAGGAGAAGCATGAGCAGAAAAAGGATTCCAAAGAATCGAAGTTCTGCTGTGGAGAGACTGGGCCAAATGTTTAATGCTGGCTTAGAACACAACATCACTGATGGGAGGAAGAGAGACGACAGAGTGCTTGAATAGCGGTGACACACGAACAAGCCAGATCTGAAGAACAGAGGCCAATATAGTAGTGGCGTAAAAAGTCGATGGATGATACTGCACACTTGTGGACCAGAATGCTGGTGTGTATCTGTGATTTTATGCCATTCGGTCGAGTGGCTTTTACTCTGAATGCTGTTTAGTGTGTGTGTGTGTGTGTGTGTGTGAGCAGCTTAGTCCCAGAAGTGGGATCAATAATATTCCATTGTGGATCTTGTAATGTATCATTAGGGTTCTAAAGCCTAAAACTGCGTAATTTGAACCAAACCCGAATTCCAAACAATACACAAAACACATTGCTCTCCCGTTTTTAACAACCAACATGTTTTTTGGGGGGTTTTTTTTCAAGAAATGAATGAATCCATTCAAGTCAGCGACAGCTCTTAATTAAAGCTTTTTCATTTCAATTCAAGTTTCTTGTGTTCCGAAAAAGCAAAACCATGAACGTTACACGATCTCATACTTAATTTTCGAAAATTGTATAAAACAAGACCTATTGTTGATTAACCCCACCTCAAAGTTGGTCTTGATCGAGAAGGCAGACCTATGATCCAAAACATTTTAGTTAAGTGTTCGAAATCAACTTATATAGAAAAAAGATTGAAAAATGAATGGTGTCCGTTTTAAAAACAATAGAAGTTTAATAGATTTGGCTGCTATTTCTAAGAGCAGAGTTGTTGGTATTTTATCTCTCTTCGGGGCTGGCCGAGCAAACATTTAGTCAAAAATATTACGGAAATGACAATCCCATCCCGTTTCCCTCTAAACACTGCAACAAAAACTATATTATCCAAGGCTGGTGATTTGTAACAGGTTCAATGCCAACTTAAAGTCTCCTTTGGTGGCTTATTTATAGTTTGAGTTATGTTCAAAGATCGTCACTCCGCAAAGTGGTTTTGATATCCGATTAAAGCCGATTCACACCACTTAAACCGCTGGAATGTGTTTGCAGAAAATAAGAAAGCTATATCACATGTACCTGATAAAATAAAGATTAAATACAGTCACATTCCAATTCGTTTGAGCCCCATTCCGAAGAATATGAGGAAGACCAAACTATGAGACTCGGTACTTTTTATTTTATCGACTCCGGAAAGAAGAAAGGTAAAGATGATTTCGGCAAGAAAGACACAGTAGAATATTTAGTCTCGTTTCTCTACGTTCTGTCGTGAAACGCTCCACCTTTCCAAAGTTCTATAATTCTTTCTAGTTTTGGCACAGGGCCAGCAATTTTGAGAGAAGTGGGCAGTCGATTACATTGACCCCAGTATTCAACAAGTACTTATTTTATAGACTCCGTAAATAGGAACGGTAAAGTTCGACCTCGGCGGAATTTGAACTCGAAACGTGAAGAAACACCACTAAATATTTTCTCCGACGTACTAATAATTCTGCCAGCTCGCCGCCTTCCAAAGTTCTATAATATAAGCACATGTGTGTGTGTGTATACATTGAGATAGAAAGATAGATAGAT
Organism: Octopus bimaculoides; assembly: GCF_001194135.2. Classification (NCBI taxonomy): domain Eukaryota; kingdom Metazoa; phylum Mollusca; class Cephalopoda; order Octopoda; family Octopodidae; genus Octopus; species Octopus bimaculoides. Next base: position 17,501,910 of record NC_068990.1, read on the forward strand.
AGACCTATACGTGCGCGCACACATACATACATGTGTGGCTATGTATTTAATATATCAATTTTAATTAATATTTTTAAAAACTTGCCTCTCCAATACATATATAAAAATACATGACGTACACACACCCACATAAGCAATCGAAGAAGGAGGCACGTAGTCGCTCGGCCCGCTAGAAATAACAGCTAAATCTTGAATTTGCATCATACTATCTTAAAAGAAAGGACACAGTAGATATTATAGTCTAACCACAATGACCTAAACTAAAACAGGGTGGTCACGGCTATAATGTCTTTGATCATAAGTTTTCTCAATCAAGGTTGACCAGGGCTAAAAAAAACCACGCACGCACACACTCACAAAGACAGCTGCTTGGCATGTCTAAATTAAAAACAAGAGAATCATCTTGTCAGTTGCACAGTGACCGGCTTGGAGTCTGTTGCGAAGGAATGAAGAAAAAATATAAAATATATTTTAAGAGGCTGATACAAAAACATACATCGATCGATATATATATATAGAGAGAGAGAGAGAGAGACAGAGACAGACAAACAGAGATTGGTTGTATATGTGTGTGTGTGTGTGTGTATATAGGTAGGTATTATGTCAAAATACCAAGGGGATGAAAGCTTATTAAAACGCCGTACATTAACTATAGATTAAAAATTAATATGAATAACAAAAGAAAGCATCGTTTATTTCATACGTGTGTGTGTGTGTGTGTGTGTGTGTGTGTATGTGTGACAGGAGAGAAGAGAGATGGATGGATAAATGGATGGATGGATGGATGGATGGATGGATATTATACACACGCACACAGTAATGAAAATATATATTTATACTTACTTATTAGTGGCCGATGTAAGGTGAGCCAGACCCACCGAATATCCAAAGTAAGTCTCAGTTTTGCCGCTGTAAACCCGAGCATATTTCGTATCGATATTAAATGCAAAAAGCGGATAGAATAATTGAAACAGTAAGATAGTTAAGTAACACATGAATCGGTAGCGTGTTTTTCCAAGACTTGAATAAGAGAACCTGTTTAAAATTATCATATTATACGTGTGTGTGTGATCTTGTTTATAAATATATAGTCGAATATATAATTATAAGGTAGTGATTGTGTTGTTTAGCGATCCGTTTCGCAGTAGCAAATAGTTAAAGATTTAAAATGAATTAAAAGTAGGGTCAAAAACAAAAATGAAGATCACAAATAACTTTCCGTCAGCCTGACTCAATCTGAAAACAACGACTGTTCAAAATCTCAGAATCTCTCTCTCTTTCTCTTCCTCCCCTGTCTCTTCCTTTTTCTTTTTCTCCCTCCCTCTATTTCCTCTTTCTTTCTGTTCTAATACACTCTCTCTCTCTCTCTCTCTCTCTCGTCGTCCTGTTCTAATACGTTTCTCTCTATCTTCTGTTACAATGTTTCTTTCTCTTTTTCTTTTCTAGTATGTTTCTCTCTCACTTTCTCGCTCTCTCTCACACTCCCATATCACCTATTGCTTTTCTTTTTTCATTCAGCCCGTCCTATAAATGCGTGTATATATATATATATATATATATAAATGTGTGTGTGTGTATAAATGCGTATATTTGTGTGTGTGTGTGTATGTGACCGTAACGCTAGAATGTGCTTATCTATTATGCGCCCTTCTCACTCAACTCGTGTCTAAATGTATGTCCTTGTTAAGTGTGTGTATATACCTACTAGTCGCTTCATCTAAAGCATATGGATGTGTTTTTTTTTCCTGTATTTACATAGATAGGCCTGTCTTACATTTAATGTGTTTGTGTATTCCTCTCAGTCAGGCTCACTCTCTTTCACCTACTTACTTTCGTCCACTCCGAATAATTCTCATTCATTCTCACTTTCTCTTTATCTCTCACATTTTTATCCCTCTCACCGTCTCTTTGTCTTTGTCTAATAATAATAAAAACCACTATAATGTTAGTCAATTCATCTATTTATTTCCTCAACTCTTACATACGGAAGGCTCCAGGACAGGATGATTAATTTTCTACTCTTGAATAACTAACTGACTTAATTGTCACTGTCAACAGGCTGCAGTTAACAAGAAAACAGTGGAGCTTTAAAATACATAGAAACGTGCGACGGTCGGGACGATTTTAGCACTTTAGCGGTCATGCCAGGAAGAACAAGAATTAGAGATGATGGGGGTGAGAGGGGGTAGCGAAACAACATTACATACTACAGCAGTAGCAGATTTTATTCTTATTTATTTACTATTATTTCAGCCCATTCACATGTTTTAATGATAGACTGGTTGGTTGGTTGGTTAGCTACCGCCAGCCATTCATCCGTCCCATCCATCCATACATTCAGACACACATACATATACATACATGCATACATACATACATACATACATACATACATACATACATACATACATACATACACACATACACATACATACATACAAGATAAAACAATCCAGGCGACAGGCAGTGGTCTGCGACGACAAAACTCGTATTTGGAAAAAGCGACAGAATGAGTACTGTGAAATCGGTGTGGGGCGTGGAGTATCCAACGTTTCGGACAAAGTCGTTCGTCTTGATTAATATGCTTAAGATGATATGAGGGCGGAGGAAAAACAGGAAAGTTTTACATCCTTTCTGTTGTTTACCTTCTATTTTAACACCGTGGAAGGAATCAGTCTAAAGTGCTGGATACTCCTCACTCCAGACAATTTCATATATATGTGTGCGTGTGTGTGTGTGTGTGTGTGTGTGTGTGTGTGTGTGTGTGTGT
>NC_068990.1:17504947-17514703 GCF_001194135.2 Octopus bimaculoides
ATATATATATATATATAGGTGTATAATGGTTGAATTTGGATTCGTCCTTTAATTGGAGGTTTCCAAAAGAGATTTCTAATGTTGATTCTTCGTACTTGGCTGTGAGTTTATAGACGTTAATTTGCGAAGATATGAAAGTAGTACTTGTATATAATGTGTGATGCATTTATGGAATGAAGTTCCATAAATACTCCGAGTTTCGTTGGGTTGGACGGATGGATGGATGAAGAGAGGGAGAGAGAGAGAGAGAGAGAGAGAGAGAGAGAGAGAAGGCAGATAGACAGACAGACGGATAGACAGACAGGCAGACAGACATGCAGGCAGACAGACAGACAGACAGACAGATATACAGATAGATAGGCAGAGATATATACATAGATAGATACGCACGCACGCACATGCACATATATCACTTATTAAACGATTTGACAACCGCCGATTTCATTCAGAGATTATGTTCAACACTCACTCGTTGATGACACATTTCTGAATCTATTAACAAGTCTTTCACGCCGTCTGCCTACTGATTCAACACCTTCCCTTTTCTCTCTACATCTAATTATCGCTGCCAATCCTTTGTAATCCATTGACTTACTGCTGGTGTTGTTTAGCCTCAATCCACCCCTGATCGAATAGACCTTTGTCCAAAGGCATTCAAGCCAAGGCCATCTTGTCTTTTTCCTATGTGCAGGAAATATAGGACCATATCATCCAAAATGTCCTTTTTTTATGACGGTGGGATGTAATTTGTAGAATATTTGGCTGTCATTTTCTAGCAGGTCGCGTGTGTATATAGTGACTCCCTTTTGGCTTGAACCTTTTGAGTAGTGAGTATCGGCCATCGATTAATAAATCCGACAGTAACTTCCTCCCACCCATTATTTTGATTTCTAAGGCGGACAAGCGTTGCTAAGCAGCATTTCGTCCTTTTTTATGTTCTGAATTCAAATTCCATCGAGATCGACTCTGCCTTGCATCCCATTTGAGATCGATGAAATAAGTACCAGTTGAGCTCTGGAGTTGATATAATCGGTTAGCTCCGCTTCCTCTAAATTTCGGGCCTAGTGCTTATGGCTGAAAGGATTATTTTAGAGTTTCTACAGGGTCCCCGAAACTAAGTGTTAGGAAAGAAGAAGGGTATCCTCGAAGCGAAGTCCCGACCCGAACGCTTATAACAGAGTCGACTCCGCTAAAGATACCAGAAGGTGATGTTAATCATCTGCATGCTCATAGGCTCAGGAACAGGAGATGCAAGCGCATCCCCTTTAATGTTTTTTTTCTTTTTTTATTATTATTATTCTTTTGCGGGGTGGTGGGGCCATGAAAACGCTTTGAACATCCTTCTGAAAACTTCATTGCCAAAACGAACGAACGAGCTAGAGACATTTCTGGACTGATTTGAAACATTACTTTTCCATTATTGGGTTTATCTGATTTGATTGACGTACCATTATTATTATACTTGTGTTCATTCCGCCTTTCATCCTATCGGGGTCGATAAAGTAAGTACCACTTGACTACTGGGGTCGATCTAATCGACTAGCCCCTCCCCAAAAATATCAGGCCTTCTAGAAAAGATTATTGGGTTTATCTGATTTGATTGACGTACCATAATTATTATACCTGTGTTTATTCCACCAAGGTCGACTTTGCCTTTCATCCTTTCGGGGTCGATAAATTAAGTACCAGTCGAGTACTGGGATCGATGTAATCGACTATCTCCCTCCACTCAATTTCAGGCCTTATGCCTATAGTAGAACGGATTATTATACCTGTGTTTGTTTTGATATTAAGATTGAAGAAATCGACTTCGTTTGTAAAAAGAATTGAACCTCTAAGCAAATTTCGTTCTCGCCCTAATATACATACTCTCTGCTTTACATGTGATACGCAGGACATATTTGCCCGGCGTCCATGCACCGTGTACGATACACATTCCTATTTGTTTTTTAAACCACCAGAGTAGCTTAGTACTTATTTAAAAGAAGGCTTTATATTACTCAGAACGTATGACAAAGTCTGAAAACAAAGATGGACGTTCAGGACAAACTTATGAAAATGCTTTGAACAGGCGAAGGGTGAAACTGAGCGATGGATTAAGCCTGCCACCTAAGTAAACCAAGGCAGGGGTTGAACTCAGAACGTGAAGAGCCAGCAACAAATACCGCGTGGCATCCGATCTGACTTTTTTACTGTCCCGCCAATCTACCATCTCTAGTTTTTCTTTATTTCATCGACAGGGGAAGAATGAAAGCAAAATTGACCTCGGCGGCATTGAAATCTAAGCACCGACAGTCGGAACAAAAATACCACAAAACATTCTGTCCGACGCTGCTAATTCGCTTCACTAAATTTTGTTTACAAAACTTTCCAGAAGTTAAATCGAAATCTGTTCGCATTTCCGTTAAATAGTATTTTAGAAACATTTTTCAGTCATTTAAGACAGTTGGGAGTTGTGATTTCACAGAGATTTGGCTGTTTTTTCTAGCATGTTAAGCAGTCGCATAGAGGGTCCCTCGTCGGTTCATGAAATAAGTAACCGATTAATTTTAACTAAACTATCTGATTGTTGGTTAACGCAGTGCTTTTTAACCTTTTTTTTTCCTGCAATTAGATTCGATAACTTTTGATATAGCTTCTCAAATTTCCACTGGATATCCAATTATAAATCGTACCGAAATTTTAAATTAAATAAAATAAACAGATATAATTCATTACTGTTTAGTTAACCATTGATTTTTTTTTCTTCGTTTACAAAATTAAATAAACTTTTATAAGAAATATAGAGCACATGTTACTATTTTTGTTTTATCAAAAAAATTTTTTATGAAGTCTTAATTTTTTTTTTTCTTCAGTTCGTTGGATTTACTAACTGGAAATCTTCATCACCACTTCTCCCTAACCATCCCTCATTTCCATTTCCTCCTACACTCTTGCATCCTCTACCCACCCATTCTCCCTGTTCTCCTATCCACACTCCACTCACTTCTGTTCACCTCTTACTTGAGCATCCACTCTTACACTTCATTATTCTATCACTCGTTCCACCAACACTCCCAGGTACTCTCACCCACTCTTTTATAATTTAAGTAGCCATGCAGTTCCTCTTCAGCAAGAAATCTGCTCTGTTCTGGTTCCTTCTCATCTCCTAGTATAAAGCTGTTTCCTTTTCTACTGTAGCCTCACTCATTTGAAAGAGGTTTTAGTCTTATGAGCTGTATGGCAACCTCACTAGTGTTGGTGCCACAAAAAGAGCACCCAGAGTACTTTGTAAGGTGGTTGATGTTGGGAAGGGGGTCCAGTCATAGAAACCATGTTAATGTAGACACTGGAGCACGGTGTAGTCCTCATCTCAAATTGTTCGACTTATGCCAGCATAGAAAATGGACAGAAAAAGATGATGATGATTTTAAGCCAAATATCAAGATCTTTGATGGACTCGTAAGTAATGGTAAAAGTCTCTCAGAGTTTCAAAGAGCACCCCTAGTCCCTCAACTGGTTGTTCAACAGAGTTTTTTACTATCTTCAGTATCATCAACTCTGACTTGGTTGTGTTTAAAACTTATCTTTACCCAAGTGATAAGTTTCTGAATTCTTGCAGGATCCATTTACATCCTGGGACCAACGTTGTCCAGATGGTAAGGTCATCCATAAATGTTCTTAAGAGGGATTGGAATTGTACACCATACTTGGAAAAGGAGTCTTCTACTTTCCACCTCAACTGACTCAATCACCATGTTCTTGGTGAGGATAGAAGGAATAATAGGGATAGAAAACACACTCCTTTAATCCCAGAAGAAACTGATGGTCAACCTCTTTCCATTAGCACAACCTTATCATCCTTTGATAAACAAGAGAAGATAAAAGAAAAGTGGAAATGGCAAGCTGTTGATGAGGTGGGGGTGTGCAGAGAAAGAAACAAAAAACAAAAACAAAGGAAAGGAGGCCCCACAGAAGGATAACAAAATTAAGAGGAAGGTGATTGATCCTTTAGCATTTAAACTGGTCATATTTGGCTGAAATAATCTACCAGTTTTATGTTCAAATTGGCCAGATATGGCATCTCACTCCTCCCCTACAATGTTATTCTAAAAATATACAACCACATCATTGAAATATCTAAATTATGAGACAATACATGATTAATTCAAAACAATGTGAATAAATAAGTATTACATTTGACTGGGTAATCTGAATGTTAAGGGTGAAGAGGTTCCATTTCCTCAGAACAATGATGTAGTTTACACAGTGCTTTGTATAGAAAACAAATAGTAGCTGATCTATAATAATATATACAAAGCTGAACTATAATAGTATATACAAACAATATAGAACAGACTGTGAGTAAGTATGCAAAGAGAGAGGAACTTTGCTTAAAATAGTTAGCATTACAAAGAGCCAGCTGCCAACCCCAAATGAATATATTGTAGTGAGATGTACCATCCTTTTGCTAATTGTTTTAGGTGCTTATATAGTCATCAGCAAGGATGATGTCCCCTTAGCTCTTCCTTTCCCTTATATTCAGCAGCACATCCAGGATGTGACAGCTGAACAGAGAGAAAGCTGTACTAGCACTTAATTAGTAGTTTTACACTGGTTAGAATGGAACATGAAATAAAGTGCTTTGCTCAAGGACACAACATACAAACCAGTCCAGGAATTGAACTTAGGACATTATGTTTATGAGCCAAATACCCTAACCACAAGGCCACATGCCACCAACACTTAAAATAATTCATTAACAAATACTATACTGAAATCACAGAGGAGATTTGCGCCCTTTCTTGCTTACTTGCTCTGACACCTGAACTACACACAGGTTCTTGTGGAACTATGGGTCATTGCTACCTAAAAGAAGAAGGATGGAACTGTGAAGAAGACTGAAGTTGTAGGGTGCTTTGACCCAGCTAGTGAATTTTCACCTGTGTATGGGTGGGTAATCCCTAATGTTTATCATCATCATCATCATCTTTTTCTTCTTCTTCTTCTTCTTCTTCTTATTATTATTATTATTATTATTATTATTACTACTACTACTACTACTACTACTACTACTACTACTACTACTACTACTACTACTACTACTACTACTACTAAGGCAGTGAGCTGGCAGAATTGTTAGCACGCCACGCAAAATGCTTAGCAGTATTTCACCTGTTGCTATGATCTGAGTTCAAATTCTGCCAAGGTCGACTTTGCCTTTCATCCTTTCGGGGTTGATAAATTAAGTTCCAGTGAAACAGTGGGATCAATGCAGTCGACTAGTTCCCATCCCCAAAATTTCAGCCCTTGTGCCTTTTGTAGAAAGGATTGTTGTTGTTGTTGTTGCTGCTGCTGCTGCTGCTGCTATTGTTGTTCAAAAAGCACCCCTGGCATTTTTTTCTCTCTTTATGTTCTGAATTCAAAGGTTATCAAGGTTGACTTTGCCTTTCATCCTTTTGGGGTTGATAAAATAAGCACCAGTTGCGTACTGAGGTCAATGTAATCAACATAACCCCTTCGCTAAAACTGCTGGCCAAATAGTTCACATAAAGTACAAGCATTTGTATTTTAGTTCAAATTTTGTTGAATTTAACTTAAGAAATATACTGGGGAAAGTTCGGTTAATGTAGCCTTGTAAATTGATAAAATGTAGCCAGAATTTTATTTGATACACAGTTGGTTTCCCCCTATCAACTATCATGTATTTATTGACTTATCTTTCAAATGTGTACAAGTGTAGGTGTGTGGTTAAAAAGTTCTCTTCACATCTACATGGTTTGGGATTCAACCCCACTGTGCAATATCTTGAGAAAGTGCCTTATACTATTGTCTAGATTTAAAGCCTTGCAAGTGAAATTTGGTTGATGGGAACAGTTTTGGGGTGACAGGCTTAGTTAATAGCTCAGTTTAACATCACCACTTAGTCCAGGTGTGTGTATAATAGGGTCCACTTTGTTTCAAGAATCCCGGTCTCTAGCCTTAGGATAACTTGCTCCCCTTTTAGTAACCAGTCTCAAGCACCCTGATAAAGTTATGAGCACTAACTATCCTTTTATAAGACTCTCTCCACTTCTTCTCTCTCTGTCATTCATTTTCTATTTCATATCTTCAGAGTAGCTTGCTGAACTAACAGGCAACTCAGTCTGTTGCTTCAACAAAGTGATTACTGTTACTGATAGTGAGCATTTTGATCTCCTTAACCCATTACCTCCCATAATTCTATTAAATGGAATTTTTTTATGAAACTTTGATTTCTAGCATAAAACAGCTTTAGAAATATGCTGGAATGATCAAAATAACATTTTAAATAGAAATAAGTAAGATATTGGGTGAAAAATTAGCAAACCTCATTTGAATGTCAGAGAAATATACCTAGTAGATATAGCAAAAAGGTTAGATATGTGTAAATATTGACAGATAATTATGAAATTTGTAATTTTTAAGTGATCCCATATGAGATCACTGGTAGGTAATGGGTTAATGAGGGAAAGTGATAGAAGAGTGGATTTTTTCAGCAATATATAAATACATATCAATACATAAGATTATAACAAAATTCCTTCCCTATGTATCTCTCTAGAGTGAGTAACTCCCACTTAGTCAAGCTTACAAGATGATTTCAATTCCAAGCTGGAGCATTTTGACTGCACTTATTTCAGTAAATCATTAAGAAAGGTCATAAACATTGCAGCATTCCTTCTCCTCCTTCCTCTTTATAGATATTGTTTAAGCCCAGGGTATTCTAGCCATAACCATCTAGCTTATCCTAGTCTAAGACATAGTGTATCTAGGACTACACTACTCAATGTAGTTTTTTTTAAAGACAAGTCACCAAGTGTGAGACTTTGTAATCATAAAATTTATTCCAGTTCTGGTTTACACTGTGTTGTACATAAAGAGATCTGTTTTATTAGGGACCAGTTGTCAAGAGTACCGATATGCAAATTAGGCTATTCAACATGGTGGTAGTCTAATTCATGATTGCTTTTTAAAATATCAGCTGATCTATGCTACTGATTTGGGAAGGTAACTAGGTGTGTTTTCTCTAAGAAGCAGTCAATAAACCATGAAACAGTCAATCAGGAATCTCCCTTGCTCACTTGTTTCCTGTAGCATGGAAACAATGTGTTTACATTCTTATTTAGCTTACAGTGAGGTTTCATAATGTCTAAATTTATTTCAGTTCTTTACAAGACTGTAGAGGGTGATTTAAAGGAAATTTATTTAAAATTTTGTAATTTGTGAATAATAGTAGTATTGGTTAAGGGTTTCTAGCTGGACAAACAACCAATGGTTCACTGCCTTTCAGATGACGAGGGGCACAAATAATTGTCTGTACAGATCAAGTAGAATAAATACCATAATGTATTATTGTTTGATGCACCAATCTGCTGGCAATTTCTTTCCATTATGCATGTATTTCACCAATGCACCCATCCATCCATACATGTATGCATCAATGCATGCAAGCATGCATCATTCTGTCTTTCTATCTATCTCTCTATCATTCTATATATTGAGATGTCTTTCTGGCTATCTATGTATCTTCTGTCTCTCTCTGTATCCATTCATCTATCTGTCTATTCATCTATCTTTCTCTGTCTCTCTCTCCCTCTCTCTCTCTCTCTCTCTCTCTCTCTCTCTCTCTATCTATCTATCTATCTATCTATCCATCTGCCTGTCTGTCTGTCTGCTCATCTATCAATCTCTATCAATCTCTCTATCTGTTCATCTGTCCATGTACCTATCTGCTTATCTTTATCTCTTGCTATCTATGTATCTATCTCTATCCATCTGTCTGTGATATTGTGCTTAGTCAAAACTACTTCTTGATCAGACAAGATCACAATAGAATCATACAGAGAATAAATACTGAGCCATAGTGACATATTGTTCCAAAACAATTGACTTAACATCAATTTGATATTGACTGGATTTTCACAAAAACAAAAATACAATAAAAAAAATAACTCAAATAAGACAAACCCCTAAATTATTCACACCAGCTCCTCCTTTATATATTCTCTATTATATAAAATAACCAGGAGCTAATGTCAACAGGAGTTTCATAGTTGACTAATAAATGTTGTCAGCACCAGTAACTTAAACAAAAATACATACATACACACACACATATATATATATATATATATATATATACACTCACACATATGCACAAATGTACACTCATATACACATGCCTATATGATGTGTGTGTGTGTATATTATATAGATATATATATTATATACACATGCAAATGTATATACACATATATATGTGTGAGTGTCCGTGCATATATACACACTGACACACAGACACACATACATTTAAATCTAAATTTGCACAAACGATCATAAGTGAAATTAAACAAATGATTTTTTAAAAGAATAAAAGGGAGGCTGTCCCCTATTGTTTCCATTAATATTGTATATTCAGGGATGTTATTATCTAAATCTCTATTCTTTTATTCTAATGGCAGAGTCCGACTTTGTATAGGGTCACCTGTCATATTAAAAGAACAGAGACCTTTATTTGTCATTATTTAGCCCCTAATGAACCCTGATTTAGCAGACTTATGATTTTATTCCAGCCATGACTATCCTGTCTTTTCATATCTATCTCAAGGACTAATTTATTATCCAATTTGTACTTCAATTTTTAAAACAGTAGAGTGTAATTTGAGGAAGATTTGACTGTTATGTTTAGCAGTCATTCGACCTGCTAGAAATCATCCCTGGTTGAACAGATCCAAGATTAAACAAAATTCCAGCTATGAGCATCTTATCTTTCCATATGACTAAGGCTACCTTATTATTCAATGTGTCCTTCCTTTTTTGAAACATGAGTGTCCGATTTAAAGAATATTTGGTTGCAATGTTTAGCCAATAAAAACATTGTGGGAGATTTTACTCTAGATATAGCTGATAAATGTCTTTCATATCATAAGTTGCCATCTTAAAAGGAGGAAGGACACACTGAATATAGTTTTAACTATCTTTCATTTGATCACCTGGGACTAAACAACCACCATTACAAAGAGAGCCCTTTCATTGGTTCATGGCAGAAACATTTGCAGATTATTGGGTTAAAGCAATGCACTCTGCAAGGTTGATGGTTGTCAGAAGCAGAGGTACCTCAGACAATACAACACTAGAATAATTTCTTCCTACCAAATCCTGAATCTAAATATGATCAGGATTGTTAATTTTACAAAGATACTGTGTCTCCTTAACCAATCATGTTTTTCACAGGAAACTAGAAATCATTGACACCACTCTTATAACAGTAACACTTACTTTCAGCTATCATATGATGTCACAACAAGGATACACCCCCCACACATACACACACTCATACTCTGTGGGTGGGAGAGTGGCAGAATTGTTGGTGCATTGGCTTTACAGCATATCTTCTGACTCTATGTTCTGAGTTCAAATCCTATCTGGCTGGAGAAGGCAACAGGACAGCACTCTAGTTTTCTAGTCATGGTAGCCAAAGTTCCATTAATGGTGGCAGAAAAGGGTACAGGCCCTTCCATATCATATAAAGAATGGTGGAGAAGGTTCATATGCACAGGATCTGCCCAAGAGCAGATTACCACTTGATTAAATACATATATATAAACCAGATGGCTACACCAGGCTCCAATCTGTAGAAACTCTGCCAAATCAGATTGGAGCCTGGTGTAGCCATCTGGTTTCACCAGTCCTCAGTCAAATCGTCCAACCCATGCTAGCATGGAAAGCGGACGTTAAACGATGATGATGATGATA
>NC_068990.1:17514924-17519515 GCF_001194135.2 Octopus bimaculoides
TATATATATATATATATATGTATGTAGCTCGATTGCTAAATCTACATATTTTTTATTTCCTCTTATTCCTTTCTGTTGAAGAGCGTAGGCTCAAAACGTAAAAGACTTTCTCAGTTTCCCGAGTGTCAAACTAATACACTTGCTTGTTGTTCCCTCACCTGTCTTCATCTTTTGTTTTTCTATAAATTTCAACTATATATATAGAGAGAGAGTTCAAATTTACAGAAAACAAAAGAAAAAGACAGGTGAGGGAACAACAAGCAGGTGTATCGTTTGCCACTTGGAAAAAATGGAAAAGTCTCTGACATTTTGAGCCTACGCTCTTCAACTGAAAGGATTGAGATGAAAAAATGGAGAGGGAAAAAATGTGTAGGGATTAACAGCTCAACATGATGAAATGACCGGAAGAGGCTGAGTAAAAGGGAGATAATAACAGTGACCTGGCTGAACTAGGGTGCACAAGTGTGGTGTGTGTATGTGAGAATGGTGTGTGTGAGTGTACATGTATGAATGGGAAGATCGCATGTGAATGTATGTGTGGGCGAGCTTAAAATTATGTGGGCCTGTGTGTACATGTGGGAGCGTGTGTGTGTGTATAAGTAATCTAGCGTGTGCATTTTGTGGAGTGGAGTGTTGTGTATTCTGTGTATTTGCACATGTGTTGTGACAAACATGATAAATCAAGAGTTACCTTCCCAGCAGGCCACTATGATGGATTAAGTTCAGTTTCTGGTTGACTGTTTTCTAACTGTATTTCTGTTGAAATAATCCATCATTGTTTCAATTAGGTTTGAAAATAATGAAGAATTTTGTAAAATAGCTGTTTTCGTTATTAACCCTTTCGTTACTGTATTTATTTTGAGATGCTCTGTGTTTCTTTCAATAATTTTAGATATAACAAAGAATTTAGTAAAATAACTGAGTTGTTATTCAACAAGTGTTAGGACATAAATTGTGAGTAAGGTTTTGTGGAAGATTTTAATTTGAAACTTATGAAAATGAGACATTTGTACTACAGAGCCAGAGCAGGTTTCAGCCGGGTTTGTAACTAAAGGGTTAAGTAGCTGTTTCAAGATAAATTAACATGACATTTTGATGGAAGGTTTTAATTTAGATCACTTTAAAATAGAAAGACATGTATCATAGAACCAGGAACAGTCTCGGGTTGGTTGGTATTAAAAAGGTTACACTAATTCCACTTCACGTACAGTGTTGGTGTTGTTTGGTTAAGGGTTGCGTATGAATATCACATTTCTCGTTTCATTCTCTCTTAAAATACATTCATGTCAGTTTTCTGTTCAAATCCTTTTATAGCGACTTCAACTTTTATGCATTCAACACAGCTTCCAGAATAGTAGTAGTAATAATAATGGTTTCAAATTTTGACACAAGAACAGCAATTTCATGGGAGGGGATAAGTCAATTACATCTACCCCAGGGCTCAACTAGTACTTGTTTTATTGACCCTGAAAGGACAAAACCCTAACCCTAGCCCTAACCAATCAAGATACAGTGTTTTAAAACAGTAAAATGTCTATAATGAAAATTTGTTACATAATGTTCATTTCAAGAAATTACTGTACATTGTTAATATTTTGTATGGCTTCCCTTAGCTTGAATAATTGCTTCAATGTGACTGGGAAGAGGTGCATACAGATCCTTCACCACCTTCACAGGTATGAGATACCATTCTCTGTGGCTGAACTCCCACAACTCTTCAAGATTGCATGGATTCTTCTGACAAACTCTTCTCTTTAGTTCTGTCCACATTTGCTCGATGATATTTAAGTCAGAGTTGTTTCACTTTTTAATAAGCGAGGATTTGTCAGAAGGCTTCTGGGAAAGCCAAACGACCCATGTTACATGACAGAAACAGTGAAGTTTGGGGGTAAGAGTCTGATGCTTTGGGGATGTATAAAAAGTGATGGTTTAAGGAAGTTGGTTAAAACTGACTGTAACTTGAATAGTGCCAAACAATTGCTGAAGGACAATTTGATGCTAGACTTGGATGAAGGTGAGATTTTTCAGCATGACAGTGCTCCATGCCACAGATCATGTGCAACACAACAGAGTCTGGTTGATGAAGGTGTTACTGTATTGAAAGATTGGCCAGCTTAGAACCCTGACTTAAATATCATCAAACAAATGTGGACAGAACTACAGAGAGGAGTTCGTCAGAATAATCCACACAATCTTGAAGAGATTGTGGGAACACAACCACAGAGAATGGTGAAGGTTGTGAAGGATTTGTATGTATCTCTTCCCAGGTGTACTGACGCAATTATTCAAGCAAAGGGACACCACACGAAATATTAACAATGTACAGTAACTTCTTGAAATGAACATTATGTAATGAATTTTCATAGTAGATATTTTTATGTTTTAAAACACTGTATCTTGATTGGTTTATGTGAGGTGGCTGAAAACTTTTGCATGGCCATTTTTGTTTTTGGTGGTCATCTCTCATCTTTCCCTCTCAATCAGAACGCCTACTACAAAATATGATTAAGTATGGAAATGACTCCAACAGGGCTAATGTTTCATCTGTAAATAATACAATGTGAAACATCCACTTATAAGTTGGCAATTAGTAGAAATTTGCAATAGTTTCAAGTGATGAAAGACTTTTGCACAGCGCTGTATAATCAAAAGCATTCTAATTGTGAACATCTCAACAGGCATGAAGTATCTTGGACTACATTATACAATGTGATCTTCTATATTTGAGACAATAGGATGTAGTTTTGAAGATTTTGCCATTGTATCTAGCAGGATGTATGACCATGTAAAGGCCGATGGAAATGATGGTTTTGGTAGTGGGGGGGGGGAGTGAATAGCGGATGATGGATGATAATGACTAATTTGGACTGAACTATAGACTAAACTTTATTCTTATAAAACAAGGAAGACTGGTTGGCTGGCTGGTTTGTTGGTTGGTTTGGTTCGTTGTCATGGATCTAATGGGAAAATGACAGTAAAGGTCGATAATGGTCTTAGCAATGACCATGATGGCAGCAATGGGGACGGCGGAGCGGGGGCAACATTCACAGCAGTCCGAAAGAACTTCCATGAGAAAAAATAAAATGATTTTTCCTTTGCCAAACAGAACCAGAGCAAAGGATGGAAATAGAAAATAATAACAATAACAATAACAACAACAACAACAACAACAACAATAATAATAATAATAATGATAATAATAATGATGATGATGATTTATTTTATTTGCCACCAGGGCAAAAGATGAGGCAGACAATACACTACTACTACTACTACTACTGATGATGATGATGATGATGATAATAATAATAATAACAATAATAATAATGATGATAATAATAATATGGATGATGATGATGATGACAATGATGATGAGGATGATGATGATGATGATGATGATGATGATGATAATAAAAATTGACAGGATTTGGGAGGGAGTTCAACTGAAGCGGAATATCTACCTTTTAATAAAACATTCAGCTTTTCCCTGTCCTTTTTTTTCCCCCTTTTTCTCTTT
Source organism: Octopus bimaculoides (assembly GCF_001194135.2). Taxonomy (NCBI): domain Eukaryota; kingdom Metazoa; phylum Mollusca; class Cephalopoda; order Octopoda; family Octopodidae; genus Octopus; species Octopus bimaculoides. Next base: position 17,518,442 of record NC_068990.1, read on the forward strand.
CATTTATATATTTATTTGTTCTCCTGCCCTACCTGCCAGACATTTGTTGTTGTTTTTTGTTATATTTTTCCTTTTTTATTTATTTACTTATTTATTTACTTTTTTTTTTGCAAGCTAAGCCTCATCCGCTCCCATCTATGTATGCTCTTGCAATTATTGTGATCACATCTTACCCTTCCCTCTCTCCCCTTCCACCACACATCCTATTACTATTATCCATCCTGCCCCCACCCCACTCCTTCTCTCTCTCCATGTCACTTCCACCCTGCTTTCCTCCTGCCATGGCTGGCCACCATTCATGGCAACAGTGCCAACACCAGCAACTCACTTGCTCACTCGCTCATTCCCTTTTCCAGTCCACTACCTCCCTCACCACCCCTCTCCTGCCACCAAACCCTCCTCTTGTGGTAGACTGATTTGTAGATTTCTATAGAGTTATGGAAAAAAAAAAACCTTACACACACACACACACACACATTTGCATATAACTGTACATTATATAAACATATTATGTTATACACATTATTATATTGTACATACACACACTTTCATTTGCATCTATCTATATTCTTTTTATTAATATTTAGCAGAAGCAACAGAGTGAGTGACTCAAGGGCCAAGAGTTTCGTGTATTAATTTGATAAGTGCTAATGCACAAAACTCTCTGCTCCTGAGGCACTCTGTTGCTTCTGCTAAATATTAATGATGATGATGATGATGATGATTATATGTATATATATATATATATATATACACACACACACACACTCATGTTTTGAGTTCTGTTTTGCATCACCAAACCTGTCTCTATCTATCTGTCTGTCTCTCTTTCTCTATATATATATGCACACACACACACACATCATATAGTAATTTTAAATATAGTAATATTATATATTAAATTATACACATTATATATATATAATATATATTATGTATTATCATCATCATCATCATCATCATCATCATCATCATCATCATTGTTTAACGTCTACTTTCCATGCTAGCATGGGTTGGACATTATATATTTATATGTATATATATATTTTATATACATATATATATATATATATA
>NC_068990.1:17519660-17525412 GCF_001194135.2 Octopus bimaculoides
TTAATAGAAACCAAGGTAGCAAAGATCACAAAATAACTGTGGTGTAATTCCTGTTGGTGAGGCAGAAACTCCTTGATATTTTGGGTATTTGAGTATATTTGAACATTTAAGGAATGGAGAAAATGCATGTTATAGCTGCATACTTTATTCCACATATGTTTCGAAGAATTACAATTTATCCGATCCATAGGAATCGGCGATGTTAAAAATGTAAACTTCTCCTCAGGGAAATGCATGGGAATCATCTTAAACGTAAGACATTAATATATATATATATATATATATATATATATACATATATAAATATATATTTGATATTATATATTGAATTATATACACACAAACACTCATATGCACACAACGCACACACATATTGCATGGCTGTGAAGCAGGGACATTCAATACAGATGAGTGAAAGCAGGAGAGAAATAAAACAAGCATGCTGTACTGAAAGTGTAATATTTATAAGATTAGTTTGTCTGAATGACAAATTACAAATGAATTGAGAGTAAAACTGGATGTAAGAGGATTCAGATGCCTTCAGTGCACAAAACAAAAACACTACTGATGGGGTCATGGGATGCATATGGCTAGTGAGAGTAATCTAAGTGGAATGAATCTGTGGATGAGGAAGATCTGGGAAGGACATGAGAAGATTTGTTGAAGACTTGGTTACAGGAGGAGCTTGAATATCATGAAACAGATTGCTTTCAAAAGGAGAGCAATGAGTGGAAAGATGCTGTGATGGAGTAGACAGACCTGTCAAGCCCATGCAAAAATATGAAGACAGATGGGGAAAAGGATGAGATATATATACATATGTGGATACTATGCTTGCATATATACGAAAAGCATTTATTTATCAAAATATATCCTAACATATTCTATTGTCTGTTGCCATCTGTGACAGAAGCTCAATTCCACACTTAAACTATTTGGCAGTTTTAGAAACAAAAACTCCCTGCACTTATGTTCATCTTCATCTACATTGTTGGACCTCTGCCTGTGCAGGAAATGAGCTATGGCTCAGAAAAGGCGATAATCTGATGCTGCAAGGTCTGGACTGTAGGCAGGGTGAGGCAGCACTTCCGGCCCCTCAAGTTTGCACTTAGTCATATTGGCATTGTGTACTGGGGCACAAGCAGTGACTGGCACTTCTTTATACAACTGTCTTCATTCATACACATCACATGTCCAACCAATGTAGTCTCTTCTCTCTTGCATGCTGCATTCGATTCCTCTTGTGCTCAACTTTTCTCTCAACACATTTGTGCTTTGTTGTACATGCACACTGATGTTGCACATCTAGCAGAGCATACTGCCTTTATTCCTCTCTAGTCTATGCATCAGAGCCCATGTCTCACTACCATGGAGAATGGCCGTTCATACACAGGCATCATGCAATTTACTTTTCACTCTGAGAGAGAGTCCTTTTTTTGACAACAGAGATAATAGCTCTCTGAACTTTCTCCATCCAATTGTGTGTGTGTGTGTGTGTGTGTGTGTGTGTGTGCATGTGTGTGTATGTATCTATGTATGTGTGTATGTGTATGCCTCTGTGTGTGTGTGTGTGTGTATATATATATATATATATATGTACATACACACATGCATATATATACATATTTATATATATACACGCACACACACATACATACATGGACACATACATGCACCAGTACTCTCCGGTCTCTACAAAGATGAAACTCTGCCCATCTCTAGAGAAGACAATGGGCACACACCTGATAGGCTTAGAAAGGACCTGATTAGTGCCCTAGGCTCCACGGGACTCAAAATAACTATTGAGACCACTAGCGTAGCTAGAGTGTGTTCCACCCAGGGTGGCCCTTTTGTTTGCCACCCCCAGACCCAACAAAAAACACATATTACCTATAGCAGACCTAAAAGTGCCACCAAGATGCAGACAATCCCTACACTCTCCTCCCCGCTACTCTAGCGACTGAGACCAACCTCGCCACCATGGACTTCTTAGATGTCACTCTAGACTTGGGCTCCAGTACACACAGATTCTACCACAAACCAAATAAGAGGTTTACCTACATCAACACAGCCTCCTGTCACCCTGTCTATTGGGTTCAAGAACCCATGATGTCAGCAAGAGGATCTCGAACTTATCCTCAAGTCAAGAGATTTTCAACACCACAGCCCCCTATTACAAGGCACTGGCATCCAGTTAGTTTAAGAACTGCATACCCTATATGCTGGGCCCTAGCAGCCACAAAAGAAAGTGCCACCAGAACGTTGTTTGGTTTACCCCACCCTTTTCAGGGTCAAGACCTGTGAAGGAAGAATATTGCTCAGATTAGTAGACAAACACTTCATGCAGACACACAGGTACAGACGTTTGTTCAATAGGCACAACCTAAATATCTCCTTTATTTGCACAACTAACATGAAAAGTATATTAGCAAACACCTATAAAACACAAGGAGAGGCTGGTTGCTCATGCAGGGAATACAATGACTGGCCAGTAGTGAGGGGGAACCAATGCAAGGCTGAGGGAGCCATTTACAAGGCTATGGTGGTACCTACACTTAGCAACCACAGTAATAGCAGCAATGGCTCATCCAACAACATTGACAGCAATGGCAATGATTACAGCGGCAGAAACACCAACACCAGTGCTATGGCCAGGGATGACAACCACGCCAACACCAATAGCACCAGTGGGGCTACCACTCCAATGCCCAGTATTACCAATGATGGCAACCACATCATCATCAGTGACAGCAGCAGCAATGCCAGCACTATGGCCAGGGATGATCACTACAACAGCTACAGTTATATTGCCAGACCCACGCTCCATAATAACAGCACTGATAACAGCTCCAATGACAGCAGTAGCAATAACATCTCCAGGGCCAGTACAGACAGAAGGTACACCGGAGATGTGAACACAACCAGCACTCAAGTCCAGAAATGTATTAGGTCAGCCAGAACTGCCTTCAAGTGGCGCCTGTACAGCCACAGGTCCTCTTTCAGGATTCTGGAAAGATGATCTGTCACACCCCTGTCAAGCCATATGTGGAGCCTTAAAGATGAAAGGACCCCATACGATATCAAGTGGAGAATCATAGAGTGGCCAGGATACTATATCAATGGGAGCAGATGCTACAAGTTTTGCATAGCTGAGCAAGCAAGGATCCTCAGACACCCTGGAACCAGAATTATTAAATTGAGATTTAAAGCCCCTGCACCCATTTTAAATGTTACCTGCTGCAAGAATGGGATTCCCCATTCATCAATTAGATCTGAAAAAGTCCTTACAAGCTAAAATCAACCTAAGGGTAGAGTTCTCCTGTTAGCGATTTTAGCTCAGTCTGCCAACTGAACTGATCTAAGGAAGATAACCTATCTTTACCAACCCAGAGTGTTTGTTCTTTGTTAACTAACTAACTGTCCATTACAGAATTCTACCTCCACAGCTTGAAGAGCTATATGGCTTTTGCCATTACAGTCTGATGAGTCATCCATAAAGCGCATAGCTTTATGATGCAAAACCATTGGTCACTCTATGACCAGACATATACTTAACTGCATGTGTGTATATATATCTATGTATATATGTATGTATCTATATAAATCTCTCTTGATACACCAGAAATAATAAATTACAGGATTCAATACAAAAGCTTTTCTTAATCCATGTGTCGTTATCGAAAATAGGAGCGATTTCCTTGAGTTCATATTCACATCAATGTCTGACTCGTTAACATCATTGATTGTTTTTGAAAAATCTTGGGCCTTCATTCACAGAATTTTGGATATAGAGGGATAAAAGTCAAACTGTGAAAAGCTACAGTTTCCCTTCTCTTTTGTCCCCTTAAACCATTCCAGCACTTCTAAAGTGTTACACCATAACCTTAATGATAAAACTGCTTTTACTCTGAAAAAGATTTTTTCTAAGGTTGCTTTATTAACTACACCTAACTCTAGCTTTGCTGTTTTAATCAATCTACACTCAGAGTTATTCTTGAAATTTACTTTATGATTCTTCAGCATTATAAAAGAGGACTGGGGTTCAGGCATTCTACTTTATCATCTATTTTTAGTTTTTCAGTTAACTCTTCTTTTTCAAGATTAATGGACCTCTAAACCTCATTTCTAGATTTCTTATAAATATTTGTTATATTATTAGATAGAAGCCTTTTATATTTGCTAAAACCTACACTACACACATTCCTTGTTTTATCAGAGAAAACATGTAGCTTATCTGATTTGTATAGATATATTAAATGTTCATTTAATTTATTTTGGAAGCTGTTTTGCACCTGACAGAACTTGATTCCTTTTAGAATGTTTAAAAGATCCACTTCAAATTTTTCATGTTCTTTGTTATGTAGTGAGTTTTAACAATGCCATATGATGCCTCTGAAGAGCACTTGTTGGGTTGAAGTGATGTTTGCATGCGACTAGAGAGGAGGAATTTAGAGTGGATAGGTTGTATGCATGTGTTTGTGGCTTTATGTATAAAGCATAAGGCCAAGGAGTTAAGAAACTTATTTTGCAATTAAGAGGCAAGGGCTCAATTCCAATGGGAAGCATCTTGAGCAAGTGTCAATTAATATAGCCCTGGGTCAATTAAAATCTTGTGAGTGAAATTGAGAAAACAGAAACTGTATGGAAGTTTACTGTATGAACTGAACCTATAATTCAAAAACATGGCTTCGTTACATACTTCATTATGCTCATCAGTGTACTTGTGTGGAACACTTGACCACTTATATTCTAATGCAATGAATAGATGGTATTGTCACAGAAATTGAAATAGAATCCAGCTACTTATTTACAGTTTTTTTTTTTATGTACGCAGCATTACAGTGTTCAGTATGTTGTTTCTTGGTTTTAAGGCGGGGGAGCTTGTAGAATTGCTAACATTCCAGGCAAAATACTTAGCAGCATTTCATCCATCCCTATGTTTTGAGTTCAAATTTTGCTGAGGTCCACCTTGCTTTTCATCCTTTCAGAATTGATGCAATTGACTTACCACATCCCCTAAAATTGCTGACCTTGTGCCAAAATTTGAAACTAATATGTTGTTTGTGAGGATATTCCACTTCAAGTACATTTAATCTTAGGAAGTACATCATTTAAATCCATGGTATGATTTCATGACATAAATGAAGTGGATAATGATAAACTGAATTAATAATGCAAATCATGAGTGCGTGCATGTGTGTGTGTGTGTGTGTGTGTGTGTGTGTGTGTGTGTGTGTGTGTGTGTGTGTGTGTGTGTGTGTGTGTGTGTGTGTGTGTGTGTGTGTGTGTGTGTGTGTGAATAAAATGTATATATGTTTGCGTGTGTATATATCATCCTCATCATCATTTAACATCTGTTTTCCATGTTGTCATAGATTAGACAGTCTGACAGGAGCTGGCCAGCTAGAAAGCTGCACTGGGCTCCAATTGTCTGTTTTGGCATGGTTTCTATGGCTGGATACCCTTCCTAAAACAAACCATTTTACAGAGTGGACTGGGTGCTTTTTATAATGGCACCAGCACAGGTACTTTATGTGATATGGGCACAGCTGCTTTATATGTGGCACTGGCATGAGTATTTTATGTGTAGCTCTGGTACGGTAGCTTTCTCTGTAGCACTAGCACGGGTGTTTTTCACATGGCACCTACATGGGTGTGTTTCATGTGGCACCAGCATGTAATGTTTTTTATTTTCCATATTTTTCCATGATAAATATGACCTAACTGAATATATTTTTGAAGCATTATATAT
>NC_068990.1:17525549-17527955 GCF_001194135.2 Octopus bimaculoides
CATCATCATCGTTGTTTAACGTCCGCTTTCCATGCAAGCATGGGTTGGACGGTTTGACTGAGGACTGGTGGACCAGGAGGCGACACCAGGCTCCAATCTGATTTGGCAGAGTTTCTACAGCTGGATGCCCTTCCTAACCTATTTCAAGACTATGGAAACATTTAAAAACATTTCATTTAATTTTTTCTTCAATTTAATTGTTTTTCTTCTTAATTATATAGATATATACATATATACATACACACACACACACACACACACACACACACATATATATATATATATACACCCACACATACATGGATGTGTGTATGTATAATCAGCTAAGGACCTATGAGTTGGGAAAAAAACAGGCACTCGTATATGATATTTGTTAATAAAGTCGGTAATATTTATGCTGTACAGTTATTATATTCTCATTTCTGTTGTCTAACCAATTAATTTTATACAATGAGGATTGGGGGAAAAAACCAATCTCACCACTGAGAAGAAGGATTGATAGGAAAAATAAGGCCATACTTGTCCCAGAAGCTCTTCTGATAAGTACTGGGTCTGGTTTTTCCAAACTCTACCCTTTACCTATTTATGAAACCAATTGTTAAAACTGCCTGAAATGGGTAAGAAAATCATATTACATACAATTTCTGAGAAAAATAGATGAGTAATGACTGAAGCATTGTTCATAACACAGAATAATGCTAAACAAAATACACACAACAAAGAACACACACACGCACACACACAAACACACACACATGTATCTTAGTGATACAGAGGCATAAAACTCAAGTTTTGAGAAAAACTCTCAGTTTCAGTTTTAAGAAGAGAACCATATCCTGTACATGCATTTACCACTTACTTATTTGTCTGACATTAAGCAACACACATATATATGTATATATACAAAAAGGTAAAGAGCCCCTCCAGTCATGAATGACCATGAGACTGCACCCAGAAAGTTCTCCTCCGAGACGCAGGTCCAGGCAAGGTTGTTTATGGAAGACCAGCAATCACCCATGCATGCCAGTTTCCCCTCTCCATGCCTCCGATGTTATCCAAGGGAAAGGCTAAGGCCGATACAGCTTGACACCAGTGACGTCGCAACTCATTTCTACAGCTGAGTGAACTGGAGCAATGTGAAATAAAGTGTCTTGCTCAAGAACACAACACACAGCCTGGTCCAAGAATTGAACTCACAATCACACAATTGTAAGCCCAATGCTCTAACCACTGAGCTATGCACCTTCACACACACACACACACACACACATGTTTTCAATTTTATTAATTAGGTATGCTTGTGGTTAAGAAATTTGCCTACATGCACATAATTTAGATTTGATCCATTTTCCTGTAGGATATAACAAAATATCTGCCAAAATCTTATGAATGACATTTGGAAAAAGAAAGCTGTGTACAGACCTACTATGTCTCTCTCATATGTGTGTGTGTGAGTGTGTATATGTACATGTGTGTGTGTGCTTTGGAGTGTGTGTGTATGCACGTGTGTGTGTGTTTGTGTGTGTTTATGTACGTCTGTGTATGTGTGTGTGTATGCACGTGTGTGTGTGTGTGTGTGTGTGTGTGTGTGTGTGTACATATATATTAATAGATAAAGAATTGCAAAACCAGTGTGTCAAACAAAAATACCTTCTAATATTTCATTCGAACCAACTGGGTTCACCTATGAGATCAATAACCATGAGATCAATAACATAAGTACCAAAGTACTAGAATTGATATAATCGATTACTGAAATCTTTGATGATGCAACCCTGGCATTGGCCACTGTCCAACAGAAAGCAGTAATAAGAATAAAAGATGATATGTTGTGAGAGGAATATTCTAGTTTAATCATCAAATAATAAAATAGACATTTGCACTCAAACAATTTTTTACAAGAAATAAAATAAATTACTTTTTAAGAAATGTCAGGGTAAAAAAATAATAAAATAAAATATATTTTACTCATATATAATTTTGAAGTTTTGAAATATATTTCATATTCTGGCTGTAATAACTAGGAATTTGATAGTGTTTTTACTGAATAATCTAGCTGGAATATATGTCAGTAAGAACGAATTTGGTCAATCGCTTTTATGCTTGAAGAAATCTCCATGTAAATTGGTTGTCACTTGTTGAAAAATTACTAAATAGTTGTAAATAAGTAGAAGTAAGTTTGTGTGGCTAAAAAGTGCATTTTCCAACTACATGATTTCAGGTTCAGTCCCACTGGATTTCTCTACACACACATCTGTCTGTCTCTCTGGCTGTCTATCTATCTATCTGTTTGTCTGTCTGTCTCTCTCTGTCTCTCTCTCTCTCTCTCTATCTATCTACATACCTTTATCTCTATTTCTATATCTGTCTCTCTTTCTCTCTCTCTCTCTCTCTCTCTCTTTCTCT
>NC_068990.1:17527965-17528607 GCF_001194135.2 Octopus bimaculoides
TCTCTCTCTCTCTCTCTCTCTCTCTCTCTCTCTCTCTCTCTCTCTCTCTGTTCGTCTCCCTTTGTCTTGACGCTGCATGACAGTTCTAAAGGAGCATCCCTATCACACAAGTAGTCTCATTCATTTCCAGCATTCTGCAAGAACATGTCTGGCCATTGGGTAATATCACTTCAAGTGTTTGCTACAAGAAGAGTATCCAGCCATAGAAAATCTGCCTCAATAAACCCAGTCTGATCCATGAGAACATGGAAAAATGACCATTAAGACAATGATGAAGATAATTACATATAATATATGTGTGTGTGTGTGTGTGTGTGTATGCACAGGTAGTACTGACACTGGCTTTGACCATTTCAAGTTCGACCACCCTTTGAGAGTACAGTTCAATATTTAAGAGATGCGGAATTATGTACATTATTTACATTTGATGGATATTTGTCCTCATCTTGTTTGTTGTTAACACAACGTTTCAGCTGATATACCCTTCAGCCTTCATCAGGTGTCTTGGGGAAATTTCAAACCTGGGTTCTCATTCCTAAGGTATTTTTCAATGTAATTATTATTATTATTATTATTATTATTATTCAGGTCACTGCCTGGAATCGAACTTGTAATCTTGGGCATCTTAATCTTAACCCCTAT
>NC_068990.1:17529155-17530794 GCF_001194135.2 Octopus bimaculoides
TATATATATATATATATATATATATATATATATATCATAAGTATATGTGTGTCTGAGATTTGACTCAATAAATGTGTGTGTATGTATGTGTGTGCTTGCATGCATACTTGATGTCAGACAGAAATGTGTGTATGCGCACGCGCGCGCATGTGTGTGTGTGTGTGCGTGTGTGTGTTTGTTTGTGTGTGTGTATGCATGTGAGAATTGATTTTATGGTTTCTATGTTCTGCATATATATTCTGCAATATTTGTGGTAAATACTAACCATCAGCTTTTAGACATTATACTTCAACTTATTGATTCAAAAGAATGCTTCCAAGTGTCTCTTCCAATGCTCACAGTTAATGGAATTCAAATATTCATTTCTACTAATAAATAGATAAAGAAAGAAAGAATGAAAGAAGGAAATTGGAAAAAATAAATAAAATGTAAACTTTAGCCGTTTTATGGAATTAATTTTATTGTATTATGTTGTATATTCAATAGCTTACCAAAATTCTACATTGGCATAACTAGTGAATTCTTTCCATAGAATTGTGTGTGTGTGAGTGTGTGTGTGTGTACATGTGTGTATACATGCATGTATGTGTATATATATGCATGTGTATATATGCATGTGTGTGTATATATGTGTATATATATATATATGTGTGTATGTTTATATGTGTGTATATATGTGTGTGTATATATATGTGTATGTGTATAGATATGTGTTTGTATATGTGTGTGTATGTGTGTATATATATATATATATATATATATATATGTGTGTGTGTGTGTGTGTGTATGTGTGTATGTGTGTATATATATATATATATATATATATATATATATATATATATATATGTATATTATTTATTTTATAAGCGTTTGATTCAGTTTCATGCAACATAAAATCTCACCAAGCTTGTAGCAAGCAGTTTGTTTGACAACCCTGTGATTGGTTGTTGTATGGAACCCAAATCAATCTGTCATTAAATAAATTAAATATGTAACTTCTACCAAATGTATCGAGTGCCACTTTCTTTCATTTGTCCACTCACTTGTGTAAGTATATATACAGGATGTTCAGGTTAAATTTGACAGTTTGCATAAAAAGAAAACAAAACACATGATCCCATCCAAAAATAAAGTATTTGAAAAAAATCACAAATTTCAACTAGATTGGCCTTTCCTCATAACACAGAACTTGTATCAAATGTCACAATGTGCCACACTTCTGATTGTCCACTCTGACACCCAAAGTTCTTTAGCAGTGGATCTCATTGATCTTCTGGGGTTTTCATCTTTAACTCTTTTATTTGTTTCAGTCATATGACTGCGTCCATGCTGGAGCACTGCCTTTAGTCAAGCAAATCGACCCCAGGACTTATGGTTTGTAAGCCTAATATTTATTCTATCATTCTCTTTTGCTGAACCGCTATCATCATCATCATCGTTTAACGTCCGCTTTCCATGCTAGCATGGGTTGGACGATTTGACTGAGGACTGGTGAAACCGGATGGCAACACCAGGCTCCAATCTAATTTGGCAGAGTTTCTACAGCTGGATGCCCTTCCTAACGCCAACCACTCAGAGAGTGTAGTGGGTGCTTTTACGTGTCACCCGCACGAAAACGGCCACGCTCGAAATGGTGTCT
>NC_068990.1:17532908-17535167 GCF_001194135.2 Octopus bimaculoides
TGTGTGTGTGTGTGTGTGTGTGTGTCTGTGTTTGTCCCCCCAGCATCGCTTGACAACCGATGCTGGGGTGTTTATGTCCCTGTAACTTAGCGGTTCGGCAAAAAGAGACCAATAGAATAAGTACTGGGCTTACAAAGAATAAGTCCTGGGATCGATTTGCTTGATTAAAGGCGGTGCTCCAGCATGGCTGCAGTCAAATGACTGAAACAAGTAAAAGAGTAAAGAGTAAATAATTTAAAGGTGTAATGAACTAAAACAAAATGTCCTGAAATATTTCTCGTACCCTGTATTTTTAGATTTTTTTAAAAATTGGTCAGCTTTTTAATCATGATGCCATCAGGCAACTCAAAGAATCTAAATATTTATTGAAAATTTACTGACAAGAAAAATACAAGTTCCAGTTTCTATTTGACACAGAGATCTGCTACAGATGCACTAAAAGGTGTATTTCTAGATACACAACTTCTGATTAATAGACAGGAGGATGTCAATGATCAAAATATTTTGATCATAAGTTTGCTGGATCAGGTCTGATTTGAGAATAAACAACAGCAGCAACAAATTAGAAGATAAGAAATAAAAATACGACATTTCTGCTGTATATGTTTAAATTTAGGAAGCATGTGGATTGGTATAAGGTTTCAGTTAAAGGAAACACAGCTTTCCAACCCTGCCACAGGTTTAGGGTTTCAATTTATGTATAAGAAGTTGATAGTGAAATGAATTTTACTGAATATGTCGTGTGGGGGCTTCTGGGTGTTGCTGAATTGTTTGTTTTAAGAGATGCAAGGAGCTGGAAAGTGTATATAAATACATACATACATACCCAAATATATATACATATATATATATATATATATATATATAGCATCAAAAGTGTTATCATTTTGATTGAAGATATTTTGAGGACATGTATGAGTGTATGTATTACAATATATATATTTATAAATATGTACACGCACACACATACATACATACATATGTGTGTATAATATGTGTATGTGTGTATATACATGCATATGTATATATACATTTGTATATCTACATACATATATGTGTTTGTTTTTGCATGCGTATGTTTATGTGTACGTGTGTGTGTGTGTGTGTGTGTGTGTGTGTGTGTGTGTGTGTGTGTGTGTATAGCATGCTCCTATACATTGGCATAGTTGGGTGTCATGTTTGGCTTTTGTGAGCAATGTGGTGGGTGTTAAAGAGAAATTCAGAGGGAGTCAGTGGGATGAACACTTGCAGTTTGTGTGTGCGCATGTGTAAGTGTATGTGTGTGCATGTATGTATGTATGTATGTATGTATGTATACATGTATTTAGTTATCTACCTATGAATGAGTATACACATATATTGTTACATACAATTATATATAACATATTTATGTTTAAAACAAAAGCTTATTTACCTACCTGCCCAATTATATAACACATTATATCCTTATCTTCTTCTCTCCTCTCAATGCATAGCAGTATACATATATACATGTATACATACATGCATACATGTATGTATGCATATCGCATACACACATACACATGAAAACTATTGTACTACATTAAGGCTAAAAAAGTATGTATATATATATCATCATCATCATCATCATCATCGTTTAACGTCCGCTTTCCATGCTAGCATATATATACATATTAAAACATATACATATATGTGAGTGTATATACAGGGTGTGATGGGTAAATTGTCGCCATTTTATATTTTTAATTTCGTACGTGTGCATTGCTTGTTTTTGATTGTCAGCTACACAGTATAGTAGGGTCAGTTGGGCACTGTCTGTGAGAAAAACAGCACCATGACACAATTCACTTTGCCAGAAATTTAGAAATGACATGCTGTACTGCTTGGCATTCATGCTGGAAGCTCCAGTACAAACATTTCCGAGTGTTTGGGTCTCAATCTGAGGACAGTGCGATCTGAGGACATGCACAAGAGTTATAAAAGTCAAACATCCACTTGACATCGTGGTGCTTGGAGTGATCACTAGTAATGGCAACATTATGCCTCCACTCATCTTCCTACACGGCCTCACACTCAACATGGAGACCTACATCAAGTGCCTGGTGGAGGTAGTGCTGCCCTGGGTCAAGAGGGTGGCTTCTGGAAGACCCTATGTCTGGCAACGCGACTCGGCACCATGCCACACAAGCTGGTGAACCCAGTCATGTATATATGTATTTATATTTATAGTTATGTGTGCATGTGTATGTATGTGTGTATGTATATATATATATATAT
>NC_068990.1:17535435-17541351 GCF_001194135.2 Octopus bimaculoides
TATATATATATATATATATATATATATATATATATATATGTAATGTATGTGTGTGTGTGTGTGTGTGTGTGTATATATATATATATATGTATATGTGTGCGTATGTAATCTTGTATGTCTAAATGTGTATACGTCTCACACATATAAACACGCATGTGTGATATGTATGCATGTTGTATTAAGATATCATGGTGAGTGACAGAGAGTAAGAAGTCAAATTCCCACTGAACCAAATCTGTGACCCAGTTTTCATTCTCAGTTGTAGCTCATTTTTTCCCTTCTGCTAATCCATTAATAAGGCCTGGGAAAAAAAAAGCCTGCCACAAAAAACTATTTCTCTCTCCTCCTACCCTCGAAGCCTTATTGAATAAATCACCAATGGATGGATAGTTCTACAGTTCTGCCTCTCTCCAACTCCACCTTAGTGGCATGTTGTGTCCTTGAGCAAGACACTTTATTTCACATTGCTCCAATCTAGAAATGTGTAATTGAAAAGGGTGCCAGCCTTGCCACACTCTGTGTCACACTGCATCTTCCTGAAAACTACATTAAGGGTACATATGTCTGTGGAATACTCAGCCACTTGCAAGTTAATTTCACAAGAAGGCCGTTCCGTTGATTAAATCACCTGAAACACCTATTATCTTAACCGATGGAGTGCCAAAAGCCTTGATTTATTAAGAAATCAATAATCTATATTGTACGGTATTTGATATACCAATATTTATTTAGGATGTTCAGATGCTTGCCACTGGCCACTCTGAATTATATCTCTTGGTTAATTTTTGCTTAAATTCTATCATTTATTTACTCTGATAAACTTCTAACCACTCAACAGTAAGAACAAATTAACAGTTAGCATTATCATTTTTACGATTATCATAATTACAATTATCATTATTGTGCAATTGACAAAAATAGTAAAACTCTAGATTAGGTTTTTTTTCTCTTCATCAGATTCCAACCATGCTGGAGCGCCACCTGGGAGAATTTTAGTTGAACAAACTGATCCCAGTACCTCCCCCACCCCCTTTTTTTTTAAAGCCTGATAGTCATTCTATCGATTTCTTTTGCTGAACTGCTAAGTTATGGGGGACATAAACACACCAATACCGGTTGTCAAGTGGTGGTGAGGGACAAACACTGACACAAAGACACACACACAATGAGCTTCTTTCAGTTTCTGTCTTACCAAATCCACTCACAAACCTTTCGGTTGACCCAGGGCTATAATAGGAGACATTTGCCTTAGGTATCACACAGTAGAAATGAACCTGGAACCACGTGGTTGGGAAAATCAATTTTGCCTTTTATTACGAATACTAGAAATATACCGTGATCAATTCAATTTCTGTCTACACCTTCTACTACAAAAATTAGTTTTATGTTTAGTTTAAAGAAATAACTATTTACATAAGAAGAGTTTTGTAGCTTGCTTGAAGTATTGCAACAAAAAAATAATAGCGAAGACAGAATTTTCTTACAATGTGAAATAGAAACAGTTTAACCCTTTAGCATTCAGATTACTCTGGCAAATGTAAAGCCTGTTTAATTACATTGTTTTAAGTTAATTGTACAGCATCTTGTAACTCTGAGATTTTGATGATGTCACTGCTTATTTTTAGAATGACTTTGTAGGGTAGGTGTGAGAGGTCAGAGCTGGCTGGTTTGAGCATAAAACTGGAAAACAATTTTGGCCTGATTAAACACGAAAGGGTTAATAACCTTTTGTATATTCCAGGCATAAAGGCACATCAGAATTCACAGTAATTACCAATTGCTGCCACCACTCTCATGGATACTGTGGAATTGCTGTCCATACATCAATTTAACATGGCTGGCAATGTACAAACATTTCGTGGTTGTTTACTTCTGATGATGGGCTTTTGTTCTTGAAAGACATAGGAGTTAATTCACTGTTTTGTCATCACATTGTAAGAAGCACTCTAACTTCACTATAACTTATTATATGCATGTGATGACTTGCTAAGTATCATAGATCCTATTTATCTAAACCATGAAGATTTGGTTTCATTTCAGTTTTGCTGCCATTCCACACGCACTTATTAACACTTATAGTGTTAATAAGAGCAGAGATGTCAAAGCCATTATGGCACTAAACAACTAGTTATCAGTTGTGTGGTTTGTATCTTGATTTTGATTCCCAGACCAGTCAGTGTGTTTTGACCTTGAGCAAAACACTTCATTTCACGTTACTCTGTCATCATTTCAATATCCGATGTGTCGTCACATTGTGTACTTCTACAGGCAATGTTGGTGTTATGGAAGGATAAGAACTCGTTGGCACTCCGTTGGTTACGACGATGAGGGTTCCAGTTGATCCGATCAATGGAACAGCCTGCTCGTGAAATTAACGTGCAAGTGGCTGCGCACTCCACAGACATGTGTACCCTTAACGTAGTTCCTGGGGGAGATTCAGAGTGACACAGAGTGTGACAAGGCTGGCCCTTTGAAATACAGGTACAACAGAATCAGAAAGAAAGAATGAGAGAAAGTTGTGGTGAAAGAGTACAACAGGGTTCGCCACCACCCCCTGCCGAAGCCACGTGGAGCTTTAGGTGTTTTCGTTCAATAAACACTCACAATGCCTGGACTGGGAATCGAAACCGCGATCCTACGACCGCGAGTCCGCTGCCCTAACCACTAGGCCATTGCGCTTCTACGGATAAGAACTAATGTACAGTAAAAACATTTGATCCCTATAAACAAATCATCTGCAGGTTGTTTGGTAAGAAATTACAGAATTGTCTTTCTCAAACTTGGGAGACTACCAATAGTCTTGTTACTAACGCTGTGCTGTGTCTTTATCTGCGTCCAACATATTAAGCTCTTGTTGATACGAGTATACCAGTTATTATACCAGTTATCATACTGGAGCTTTGCATTCTATTCCTACAATGTCCAACATATTTTGCACTTGCTGATACAAGGATACCAGAGTTACCACATCAGTGTGGTAACTCACTGCTGTAATCAATGGCTACACTGTAAAAATTAGCAAGCAATTTGAACTTTGACTATAAAGACAAGCAAAATGCCACCAAGCATTTTGTTCAACATGCTAACAGTTCTGCTAGCTTGACACTTTTTTGACTTATTTATTTATTGTAATAATGTATTTTGAATACAATATCCAATGTCTGCTTTCAGGTTAGTAAGGAGCAGCTGCTATTTCAATTACAATTATCATTATCAAGTTAACAATTAACATTATCACATAACTGACAAAAATGGTGAAACTCCAGATTAGTTACCTAGAAAACAGCATTTAGAGTTTGACCTTATTTCTTTCCTGTTCTGTGCTCAAACCAATTTTATTGCAAGTACCAGTCATACATTGTGATCAATTCAGTTGCTGTTTACACCTTCTGCTACAAAAGTTAGTTTGTGTTTAATCTAAAGAAATAACTATTTATATAAGAAGAGTGTTGTAGCTTGCATAAAGCATTGTGATAACAAAGGAATAATGAAGACAGATAGCATGTAATAATCTGAAAAGGAAACAGTTTAATAATAACCTTTATATAAAACAGGCAGAAAGTCACATCATCAGAATTAAACAATAATCACCCTTTAGTGCCACCATCACTGGCACAGACACTATGGAGTCATTGTCCACACAACAATCAACACGGCTCATACTATACAGACGAACATTTCTTGGTTCTCATCTTTTATCTTTTACTTGTTTCAGTCATTAGGTTGCGACCATGCTGGGGCACCACCTAGAAGAATTTTAGTTGAATCATCTGATCCCAGTACTTCTTTTTTTTTTTTTTTCAAGCTTAGTACTTATTCTACGGGTCTCTTTTATGAAACCACTAAGTTAAGGGGACATAAACACACCAATGCTGGTTGTCAAGTGGTGGTAGGGAACAAACACACATGCACGCGCGCACGCACACACACACACATACAAGGCAGGCTTCTTTCAGTTTCTGTCTGCCAAATCCACTCACAAGGCTTTAGATGGCCTGAGGCTATAGTAAAAGACATTTGCCTTAGGTGTCATGCAGTGGGATTGAACCCAGAACCATGCGGTTGGGAAGCAAACTTCTTACCACACGACCTCAACTGCACCTTTTACTGCTCTTTACTCTGTTTACTCCTAACAACAAACCTTTTGTCCCTGAAATGTACAAAGGTCAGTAAACATTTTCCTATTCACATTGTAAGAAACTCTCTGCCTTCACTATTATCATTTATATGTACATGATGACTCTCTAAGTAGATAAAGCATCATGGTGTTAAGTATCCATCACAGGGAGTAAAATGCAAGATCCTGTTCAGCAGGGCCAAGGAGTTTTAGTTGCATTTCAGTTTACTGCCATTCCACATTCACTTATAATGTTAATGAGGGCAGAGATGTCAAAGTCATTTTGATTCTAAATAACCAGTTATCAAACTTGTGGTCTGCATCCTGTTCTTTCACTGTTGCATATCCTTATCAGTGTCCAACATAATTTGCTCTTAATACAAGTATATTACAAGATTTACCACTTCAATGTGGTATAAATCATTGCTGTAATCAAAGGCTACACTGTGAACAACTCACTAACATAAAATACTGAGTTCAAGTCATTCCACAGAAAAAAAGGTTAGAAACTGAAGATAAACACTATTCCAGTAGATTATAAAGATAGATGTGAGGACAGATGTATATCATTGCTGTTTAGCCCTAAGATGGCTCTGACTGAGTAGATCTATCAACAGTGATCAGGTAAAGGTCATCCTATTGACAATGATAATGTATTTTGAAATACATTAAATACATTATCTAATGTCTCCTGTTTTAAGACAGTAAGATACAACTGCTATTTCTAGCAAGTCAAATGATGATGTAGAGCTCCCTCTGTTGGGTTATGTATATCATTAACATTTTTGTGTAAAGCTTGACAATCATAATTTCCCATTTTCTCTCAGGTTTAAACCTCTGTACTTGGTTTCTGCTGACTTGGAGAAAGCTTTTGGCAGGGTCCCTCGATCCCTTAACTGGTGGTCAGTGTGGAAACTAGGGATAGATGAGTGGTTAGTAAGAGCCTTTCAAACCTTGTACAGGGACACTACCAGTAAAGTGAGGGTGAGCAACAAGTACAGTGAAGAATTCAGGGTACAAGTAAAGGTTCACCAAGGATCGGTGCTCAGCCCCCTCTTGTCCATCATAGTCCTCCAAGCAATAACAGAGGAATTCAAGACAGGCTGCCCTGGAAGCTGATGACCTTGCTCTTATAGCTGAATCACTACCTGAACTAGAGAAGACGTTTCAGGTATAGAAGCAAGACCTAGAATCAAAGGGCCTTAGAGTTAATCTAGCAAAAACCAAAATCTCAGTAAGTAGGAAGACAGACAAATCGCAAATCCCTTCAGGTTGATGGCCCTGCTCAATCTGTAGAAAAGGTGTTGGTAGAAATTCCAGAAGATGCACCCAATGTAAGCTTTGGACACATAAAAGGTGCAGCAACATCAGAGGAAGGTTTTAATGCTCCACCAGTTCTGTCATTTCACTACCCAAGTATTTCTCTCCACCTGCCAGAACCCTCCCCATGAAGAAAAAAAACATAGTACTTATAATCAAGTAAACTGAAATAATGTAGAATTAAGTGCTTTGCTTAAGATTAGCAACAGGTTTGAACTCACAACCTGTAAGGAGAAACCTATGATTACCTGAAAGTGTTTCCAGATAAAAGTAATGTATCCTGAAAATTCCTGAATATTTCTGGTATCAGTTAATTATGGTTTTATTTAACATATTCCCCTCTCAGATTCACACACTTATTGCAGCAGTCCTTCAGCTTTTCTAAGCCTTGTAAAAGAACTTGGAAGGTTGGGCCTCCAACTAGGCCTTTCACAATAACCTTAAAACCAGGAACTTTTCTACATCTCCTCATAGTATAT
>NC_068990.1:17541730-17549643 GCF_001194135.2 Octopus bimaculoides
AACCACGACCTGCAGAAAAGTTCGGAATCTCCTGCAACTCTTCTGGAAGGTCTCCTTGTTTGCTGTCATAATCCTTGCCTTCAGTTCATCTTTGGTGTTACAAAGAATTTTGTTTGTCACTCACTCAGCTGCATCCCACACATAATAATCAAGGGGGTTGCAGTCTGGAGAGTTAGGGGGCCAGTTGTTAGAGGTGATGTGGTCGCAGAAATTGTCTAACAGCCATGATTGGGTTCTCCTGCTTGTGTGACATGGTATAGAGTCTTGTTGCCAGACTGAGGGTCTTCCAGCAGCCACCCTCTCGACCCAGGGCAGCACTACTCATCATCATCATGAGCGATCACACCAAACACCATGAAGTTGAGTGGATGTTTGACTTTTATCACTCTCAGTACATGTCCTCAGATTGCACTGTCCTCAGATTGACACCCAAACACTTTGAAATGTTTCTATTGGAGCTCCCAGTATGAATGCGAAGCAGTACAGCATGTTGTTTCCAAAATGTAGGAACTAAATCTAGATGAGTGTTTTTCAAGGTGGGACAAGATAATATTATGGTGCAGTATGAGACTTCAGTAACAAGTGTAGTAACAACTTGCAATGAAGTTTGAATTAAAATTTCTTTTGAATACACACACACACACACATGCACACTATGAAGCTATTGTTTCCCTTCTGACAAACTATATATATGCATACATTTGAGTTTTACTCATCATATGATGGGTAACTTATACATTAACACAGTGGTGTCAGAATATGGCAAACATTCAATAATTTAACTCTCATCAAATTTTCTGGTGCTTATATATATATATATATATATATGGCATTAGGAAGTGCATCCAGCTGTAGAAACTATACCACAGCAGACAGTTGGAGTCTGGATGGACAGCTCTCTGCTAGCCAGCTCCATGTCAACCCATCCAACCCATGCCAGCATGGAGAGTGGACATTAAACAATGATGATGATGATCACACGCGCGCGCGCGCGCGCGCACACATCACAGTTATTACTGAAGGATTATGGATTTGTGCAAAATACTTTATAAGCTTTCTGTTAATATGCCAGGCCAACGATACTTTTTAGATTAGTCAAGAACTTTGTGTAATCTTGTGGCAGCTTTTCAAACCTTGGTATACTTTTACTATTACACCTATTTTCAAATCCTGACAGGCAAACTTTCAGGATCGCTATCACTACTTCATGAAGAACAGAAATGGCATGAAATTAGGGTAACTGTTTCGTTCAATTTCTAGTATTCCTGAGTTTCATACCATGGAAATTACAGTCGGGAAAGAATATTTTGTTCAAAAAATTAAATTTTTTACCATTAAAAACTTTTAATCATCTGACACCCACCCACCTCACCCGCTGCCCAGTTTTTGTGTTAAATGTTCTCCGAAAATTGTTTTTTTTTGGGGGGGAGCAGTAGATTCCACGTTAAAAAATATGGAGATTACGATTCTGGAAAACGTAATTAAAAATTTCAATTCTTTAAAAATAACAATGCTGATTGCTTTTGCTACTTTTCCACTTTCAGTTTATGACCATAAACCAAACAAATGCCCGCCAACTCAAATACAGTAAGTAATAAATTGACCGTTGAAAAAAACCTCACTAACGACATTATTGTTCATAAAAGCGTTTGAGGTTTTCGCTTAGTGAAAGTTATCTCCCTTGCAACAGAAGCCGTATCAAGAATTTAGCGAAGAAATTTTGTTTGATTTTCATCATAAAAGTTATATTTTAAATACGAGTCATTCAGTTACAGCCACATGAACACATACTGTCTATAACCCAAGGGCATTTGATGAAATTTAGGATGTCTAGAATCGCTGCATACCAATTTTGTTCTTCAATAAACATCGCTTTATTTTTCGTTTATCAAGAAAAAGGGAACAGAAATTAAAGGAGTTTGGTAGTTCCTTTTGTATTATTTTTCCCTCGGCATGTAATATCTTCATCATGGTTACAATCTGTATTTATTATGGCCAGCTGAGATAAATTAAATACGAATTTCCACGCAAATACTTTTGTTACATTACGTAACTAGAAAGATTAAAAGAAAAAGAATCTTTTAAACTGATGTACCTAAATTTAAAATAATATTCTGGTAATTTTTTAATCATTGCTTTTCTATTGTTTATTTTCGTTGACAATGCCGTTCTTTACTTATATTTCCAATATAAACCGAAATCGTTGCCATTAATTAAAATTATAAAGGCGGCGAGCTGGCAAAACCCTTAACACACCCAACAAAAATGCTTACTCAACTCTATACGTTGTGTTCAAATTTTGCCGAGGGTGCCTTTGCGTTTCATTGTGAATCAGCCCCTGAGATTCAGTGTGGAAAATGACATCAATACACCAGATTTTAAAATTTCCTCCAGGTGCAGTCAAACAGAAAAGAGGCGCTATATGTATGAAGTTTGCAAACATGATGTAGATTTATAGTTGGAATATAGAATGTAGGTAATATCAAGTAATGTTGCTTAATTACAATAATCATAATTTTCACTTTTTTCAAATTTCATTGTGCTTCCTTTTCTTCTTTCTCTTTTTCTTTCCCCTTTTTCCTTTTCTTTGTCTTTCTTTTGTAAAAACTTATATTATGGATTTGTTTTTCAATGTGATTTTGTATTATTCATATATCATATACATACGTGTTATCTGTTATGAGGAAGAGAAAGAAATCGTAAGACAAACGATTTATGAAAACAATCCTTCGCTTAGAGACAAAAACTTAAGGACCACCTTATACATGTATAATTTATTTACAGTATATTTAAATTCACAGCGTACACTTGTAACTGGGATTGAAGGTAAATCGTGTCATTATCTAAGTGTGTAAGTGCAGCATGGCTGATTGGTCAAATTCGCTTTGCATCAATGAGGTCGCGGGTTTGGTTCTAAGGCGTGGGGTAAATGTAATCTGTAACCATAAACTATATAAAAGCCCATTGGTGGATTATGCATGTAATTCAGAAGGTACAGCTTGTCACATGCTGATTCTGTTTGAGAATTACGTTAAAGATACGTGTATCTGTGAAATGTTCAATTTAAACACAGGTAGAATCAATTGATCGAATAAATGAATTTCGTGTCAAGCGACGGAGATCCACCACTGCCAGAAGTAAGAAGTATACAACACAGTGACCTCCCTTGTATTGCTGAACGTATATTTGCGCCATTTCAAGTGGGGTAACTCTGTGAAACCTTTCGTTGATGAATAAAATAAATATTTATATCATTATTGTTTTCCCCTCCTAAACAATTCAGTTATTCCATTATTTGAACTACTCAGTTACCTGCTCATTTATCCAGTAATGGTGTATTCCATAGATTTGTATACACATAGCGGACTCTTTTCAGGTAGAATCAGCCTTGACAGTGTGTGACAAGATATGTCTCATGGCACGTATCCAAGATTCCACGATCTACAGGATCGTAACGGTATCTATCAACGGTTTTTATTCAAAGATAAACAGACTAACCAGCGCAGACCGTCGATCTGCTCGAAATAGCAGCACATTCTTTAAAATTTATATAGCATAGGCGCAGTTGTGTGGTAAGGAGCTTGCTTCCCAACCACATGGCCTTGTGTTGATATATGAAGTTAGATTCACAAACATGAGGTTCCAAATTTGATCTTACTACGTGGTATCTTGGGCAAATGATGCGTTGGATCATCCCATATCCTGTGAATGAAATTGTATTCTTGGAAACTGTATAGCAGTCCGGCGGGTGGATTGTACTTGTAATTCAAAAGATACAGCCTTGCCACATACTGTCACCCTGGCTGTATCAGCAAATTATGCTAAGGGTACACGAAACTGTGGAATACTCAGCCACTTACATGTTAACTGAGAAGCAATTGAATCCCCGTCGTCGAACGGTGGAGCTCCACTACTACCGTTATCGTGACACTGATGTTTCTGCTCTAAGGATAAAAAAATTCAATCACTATTAGGTAAACACTATTGTTGCATAAAACATCAACAAAGTACTCGACCGTGTCTGACACGTGAGTATCTTTGGATCGTGGCTTCTTGTTGATAGAATTCTTTCTGATTCACACTCAAGAATGGCATGCCCCAATGTTAGGTTATAACCCCCTTTGCTCATTCTCTTCAACTTACCAGTCTAATTGTCGTCATCGCCAACAGCCCAGATGATACTATCCTTATTCCACCTTCCTCATACATATACATCTTAGATGGCTCCCCGCAAAGCTCCCGCTTATCCCTTGAACAGAGCGAGACCTTTCGTCCTTCTTCCAATGGCGTCATGTCAATTATTTCCTTCATCAGGATAGAGCTATTTTTTATGGTTTTGTGTCGTTCCATAGGACTCAATATACTTCACATATCAAGAAAACACTACCGCCCTTTCCCCTGAACACGAATAACACGTAACTAGAACCCTCAAGGTAGCTTCAGGTGCTCGAACTCATGATCACCAAAAATGTCTCCCTACACTTTGGGTACAGGCTGTTTAGAGTCACAAAATATTTTATCCATACTATTTTGGCATCTATTCCTTAAAACCAGCTGGGTTTTTTTTCCTGTCACCGCCACCCAGGCATTCCTGAATCCATTCGTCTCTCGATATTCGTATTATGTCTATTCCATTCTCAGGCTCCGCACTAACCGTTTCTGAACATGTTTTACTTGCAGCCATTGAATTGTAATCAATCAAACGGGGACGTTAACTGCAGTTGGTCTCATTGCTAACTGTGATGTCGATATAACTTCTTCTGGAACAAATAAATGATATGGAAGGGAGCATAGCGACTGCTCTCTATTCCTATAGAATAGTGATTCGTATATGTAGACAGAGATAGATAGTAACGTAAGTGATGAAATTTATTGGAAACTTTTAACTGATTGTAAACATAATCTGATATTGAACTCAATATGCTGGATAAACTAAATCGTCGTGTTTATTGTATCAAAAATTGACAGTCTAATCTGAGTTTTGCCGCAGGCAAACCCTTTCTCCATTCAACAGACGTGAACAGCTCAGCTGTTAACTTTTGGTATATATGTCGTGTCTAGACATCCAGTGTTGTGCTTGCTGTTACAGACTTTGTTTTTTTTTTTATAACTTGCTAAAAAATGTCTTTTTTCCTTTAATGGAATTTTACAGATATATTTTTGAAGTTATACACTTCGATTATGTTGATAACATTAATTTTTTTTTTTTTTTATCTAGGAGGAATTTTGGATCATTCTTCCTCTTCCAAGTTTGTTTCCTCATAACTCTCTTTAAAATGCATATTTTTAAATGATATTTTGAAGAAATACGTTTTCGAGGGCGTAGATTATGTAATGCTGATGTTTCAAATATAGAAATCTCTAAAAAAAAAAATGTAAAAAGTGCTACAGTCGCGTAAATTGTGATAACAAAGGAGGAGTACGAATGATCTAAATCGCTTCTAAAAATGTTTTTTTCTACATTCTATCAGCATAATTTGTTACCTATATTCTCAAACCCGTATCTCTGCAACGTTTCATAACAAAAAATATGCATTTAAAAAAAGTTATGAAAAAAAAAGGAAGTCTAAGGAGTACGAGGCGCTAAATTGCAGTTATGCCATTTATATTAGACTGTTTACATATATTTGTGTATATGTCTGTCCGTCATTTATTAGTATGTTTACTAGCACATGCGTAGATAGAAAGTCACCTGACAGATTCTGACCAATCAAATATTCAGTTTATTGGCGCTGAATATTGTTTTACCGCGAAAAGTAAGCATGGAGATAATGTCGGTTTGTTCGTGTATAACGTTTGTATATTTAATTTACATGTAAGTTTTATGTTATCTCTTATAAATAATTCTTAATTAGCAATCTTCATTATTGGTCATTCAATTTCTTTGCATTTTACTTAGATTGATCACTTTACTGTGTTTTTGATATCCTTGTTATGGCCGACCTATGGTGTTATGTTTTGTTAAATGAATAGAAATTATTTTCTGAAGTGACGAAAGTCTTTTACCTCTTCACTTCTATAATCTCAGATGGAAGCTGGAAATATAATTATTATCATATTTATATATATGTAATGTTGTTTCTTCGATTTTAGTAGAAATGTAGTTTTAAACAATTGGAGATATTTTGTTACGGAAAATTACTTTTAACAAATTGGGCTGACTTTTGTTATTTACCAGAAAGTCGTACAACTAAATTCTTTTTTGTTTTTGTAAACAGTATCGTAATTGATCTCTTTAAGATTGTCTTTTACATTTTCTTACCGTTATTTCCTATTATTTTTATTAAACATTTAGACGTAAGGCATATTTAGTCATTTTTACTTTAGGAGAAAATTTCAGTAATGCATTTAAAAAGTATCAGTTGCAAAACTTTTTGGAGCATTTGTGCTTTTAGAATATGAAACTCTAAATAAACAAAACAATTTCTAAAGAATATTTCAGTAATATTTAATTTGGTGGACTTCAATATAATGTCTTCAACTGTTTATTTACTAATTAGTGTGTTTATAATGAAGTATTAATTGCAAAAAAAATAGACTCGGCTGATGTTTAGAACATTAAAATCCATTAGACCTAATACGCTTAAAATATTCCCTAAAACTATTTATCGACTTTATATTTTATTTAATATCTTCAATTATTTATCTACTACATAAAAAAAACGAGGCGGGAGAATAAAATAAATATCTTTGTCACAAATTATAACTTATATGTAGTTTAATGAATTGAGTTTAAATATCTTTTTTAAATTTAGTATTTTCAATATTTGGTTAGAGTAATAAAGTGAAGGAAGGATATTTATGTACCCATTTTTTAAATTTGGAACATCCTGGCGATTTCCCGCAATTTCTTATAAAAACGTATTTGTGTGTGTGTGTTTATATATCCATATTTCTCTCATTTTTAAAATCCCTCCCAATTTGATCGCCATTTCCTCTGTCTCAATTATTTTCAACATGAATATTAATTCTCAAAAGGATTATCGTTCCTCCGCCGCGGATTTTTTCCTGGGTTGTAATCAGTGTCTATGCTAAGATTTAGGCAGTTCTAGGTGCCATCTTATTTTTGCATATAAAACTCTCCGGCCTTTCATTGTCCTGCCTAATATAGACAAGCAGTGGGTGTCATTCACTGAATTTCCCGGAGGAATTGGAGAAGCTCCATAATTACTACAGTTTTTTGATATATGCTTTTCCTGATTTCTTTCTGACATTGGACGGGAACAAACTTAGAGGAGGGAATGTTTTCACTTAGTCTAATTAAAAAATTAATTCCACTTGAACCACCCTAACTAGAGAAGGCACTGCATTACTGCTTAATAGTCTGTCTTCATCAGGAAAGTTAAACCCTATTTTAGTACAAGTTAATTTCTCTTATGAAGCTTGTTCTCGAGTTTTCTTTTTCTTCATAGGGCAGAACAATGGTCTATTCCATGCAACTTTCCATCAAAACCCCAGCTATGTTTTGACAGCTACGTAAAAGCTCTGTCCTCTGTTCATTTTTCTCTATTATAGCAGATTAATTTAGTTACTTGGATCAGTGGATAGGATGTTTGCAATAATAATGCTGGTTTCAGTCCTGATTTTATTCATGAAAACTAAATTTGAAGTGAGCAGAAATTACAATTTAAAGCCCCCCCCCTCCCAAGAAGTGCAGAATGATTGAATTACAGTAAAAACGAAATATATAAATGCTTTTTTTTTTTTTACGTTTTTATTAATGGCTTAGTCTGACGAGGAAAGGCAATGACCAAAACCATTTGTTTTGGAGACTGGTGAGAGAAAGGGAGAAAGAAACTATGGGTCTTGAGTTGGTCCTCAGATTGGAGTCCTGGTCCAAATTCTAATAGAATGGACTCTAAATGGCTTTGGAAATAATGGAAACTCAGAATCAAGCAATGGGTGTTGAGAAA
>NC_068990.1:17549732-17560655 GCF_001194135.2 Octopus bimaculoides
AGTCTATGTAGATATCTAGAATAAGGTATATGCTGGGTGGTGTAAGGAATTTTGGATAATAAGCCATTATGTAAAATAGCAGCTGATGAAAGAGATAATTCTACAAAAGCTTCATAACTACTTCTCAAGATGATAGCATTAAGATTACTCCTTTAAATCTAATGGTTATTTGATATTGTTTTGAATTTATCATACGTTATCGTGTAGCTTTGAGATTTATCGATGTGATTGTTAATTTTTAGAATGATATTTATTGTAGGGTTGGTGTGAGAAGCTGGATTTGACTAGTTTGAGCATAAAATGGGTAAAGTATTTTGGCTGGTCTAAATGCTAAAGAGTTAAACTGTTGGGAAGGAGATAATCTCAAACTGAAGACCAGACCCAAATGTTTGCAACAATATAAATTCTATTAAAGAACATGTCAGGTGGTGGGTATAAGCTGGATGATTGGTTAAGTCTACCATGGTATGATTTGAGCTCTGTGTAAAGAGATGAAACAAATGCCACAAATGTATTCAGTCCAACATTCTTACAGTTCTGCTGATGACTACCCTGGATTGGTACCTTTTTATTGGAGTTCCTGGCTGTTAATTGGAAGGCTTGGAGATGTGTGTGTTGCTGGAGTAGAACACTTTGAAACCAAATAGGAGACTGCATGAAGAGAGACAGAGACGTCTTCAATCCCCTACAGCTTTTGTTCAGGGTCACTTCCAGTGCCACAAGATTTGCCCATCTTGTATTGGCTTTTTCAGCCATGTCTGTTGCCATGAGAAACAATGTGCTGGAGGCAGAGGAGGATGAATGTCTTGGATTGACACTTGTCATCACTTTTGATGGTCTGTCATGAGCAAGCAAGGAAAGAGAGTTGGAAGGCAAAATTGAACCCAAAGTGCAGAGAATGTGAACAGATACTGCAAAACATCCAGCTTGAGGTTCTTACATTTACACCAATCTGTTATTCTGGATGGTACTTCTATTTTTATCAACCCCCAGTAAAGATAAAAGGGCAATGTTGACCTTAGTGTAACTTGAACTCATTGCAGAGAGTCAGAACAGTCTGTCTGATGCTCTAATGACTCTTCCAGTTTGCCACCATATAAACTGCACATCATCCCACTAATTTCTGTTCTATTCTCTTTTCTGAGCCACTCCTATATCTCCCTCCTTCCCCGTCTCCATATTGGTATTTCCAATCTGCACCCCCTCCTTTATTCATCACTCAATATATTTTTACCTCAACCTGTTTACTCTCCCCTCACACTTTTATGAAAGCATCCACTCCTCTCATCCCCTCCCATGATCCCCTGTCCATGTTCTCTCATGCACACCTTGTACCTTGAGAGTTTTCTCTAGCACCTCATCACTACCTTCCTTTTATCTCCTTCAGTTATGTATCTCCTCTGTAGTAAGACACCTGTATTTGTCCCTCTCTCATACTTTCAGCCTTTCAACACCTGGCATACAACCGTCCACTTCCAACTTCCCCTCCCGGATACTTCCTCTTAGTAGAAGCTTTTTCCTTTTCCTTTTTATGTGTTCGTTTTTGTCTTGCAAGTTACATAGCAACCACATTAGTGTTGATGCCATAGAGAAAAAAAGCATCCAGTACACTGATGTGGTTGGCATTAGGAAGTGCATCCATCCATAGAGACCATGCCAAAGATAACATTGAAGCTTGACACAGCTCTGCAGCTCACCGTTCCCTGCCAAACCGTCCTATCCATGCTAACCTGGGAAGCAGACATTAAATGATGATGATGAAACTGTAACAGATAATCTCTACCATCTAAAGAGCAAGCCAAGCACTGATCATCCAATAGACTTCAGCAGTCTTCAACTACAGTTTTACTCACATTTGCCCAAGGTACCATGCAGTGGGACTGAACCTGGAACCATGTGGTTGGTAAGCAAGCTACTTACCACACAGCCGCTGATCTGATGCTGTGTGAGAGGACATTTGGTCAGTGTCACGCAGTGAGTTTGAACCCAGGATCATGTGGTTTTGAATTAAATTTCTTAAGCAGATGCTCTTGTTAAAACAGGCACGGCCAAGGATGTGAGATTAAGAATTTTGCTTTCAGTCACATGGTTTTAGGTTCAGTCTTATTGTGTGGCACCTTGAGCAAGTTTCTTCTAATATAGCACCTGGCCAACCAAAGCCTTGTGGGTGATAGTTGTAAATGAGTGCCACTGTGATGCAAGTGGTGTCACTCATTTCCATAATTCTGCAAAAACATGTTTGGTCATGGAGGAATATTATTACCCTTGCTTGGAAACAAGTGATGTTTAGTGACAGGAAGGGCACCTGATCCATACAAGAAGGTAAAAAATGGATGTTAAAAGTGATACTGATAATGATTTTCTTAGTGAAACTCCTTGATGAATATTCAGTAGTACAATACCATAACTATTGACCCACCATAATCTCATCATATCTTTGTACATTTTTGGTTATGACTTACTGCTAACCACCAAACTGCACAAGTCTATCTACTCTGTTCTCTGGTGTCCACCACATATCAAGTGTGTGTGCCACTTCAGCTTTATGGCTTCATTTGCCAATCTGTTGTGGCAGATCTGCTCTGGTAATTTTTTTGTTTTCTGTTGTGATATGAGAGATTTGTTTATTGTTTTTACTATTTATATAAATGTTTATCTTTTTATTTTTAAGGTCATAATCATCAACCATGCTTGTCACAAAAGCAAACGAGGAAATGAAATTAACTGATATACTCTCTGTATTGCGATCACCTGATTGCACGACAAAAGCTAGACTAGAAACATACACTACATTCTCAGAGTAAGTAGACATTTTTCTTTCTTTGCATTATATTTTTTCACTAAAACTTACATCCAGGTACCAATTCTGGTATTTGACATTTTCTCTCAGCTATTTTCTAGTCTGAAGACATATGACTTAGCAGTTAGACTGTTGCACTCATGATCATAAGATTGTCATTTCAATTCCTGGACCAGGCAGTGCGTTGTATTCTTGAACAAAAACTTCATTTCATATTACTCCACTCGGCTGGTAAATATGAGTAGGACACTAAACTCGGCTTGTGAAGACCTGTTGGGACAAGTGAAATCGAAATCGTGATTGGACCAAATTCGATGACTGGTACCTGTGCCAGTAGGGCGCTAAGAGCACTGTCCAAGCGTGATTGTTGCCAGAGCACCAGCTGTCTGGCTTCCATGCCAGTGGCACGCGAAAAAACATTCAAGCGAGGTCATTGCCAGTGCCGCTAGACTGGCTCCTGTGCAGGTGGCACGTAAAAAACACCATTTTGAGCGTGGCCGTTGCCAGTACCACCTGACTGGCCCTCATGCCGGTGGCACATAAAAGCACCCACTACACTCTCAGAGTAGTTGGCGTTAGGAAGGATATGCAGCTGCAGAAATTCTGCCAGATCAGATTGGAGCCTGGTGTAGCCTTCTGGTTCGCCAGTTGTCAGTCAAATTGTCCAACCCATGCTAGCATGGAAGGCGGATGTTAAACGATGATGCTGATGAACTCTTTAGCTAACTGGTGTTCTATCGAGGTGGAGTATATATGCAACAGAATCGGCCTTATGAGCCTGTGACTTGGGAAGGAACTTTTTGATTTTCTAGGGTGCCAGTTCCATGTAAAAAGCACTCTGTACACTCTGTAAAGTAGTTGGCATTAGGAAGGGCATCTGGCCAAAATGGACAATTGGAGCCTGGTGCAATTCTACGGCTTGCCAGCTCCTGCCAAACCATTCAACCCATACTGGCAGGGAAAACAGATGTTAATTGATGGTGGTGATGTTAGGTTGTATGTGTATTCGTGTTCATTTTAACAAACATATAATGTAGGGTAGTCATGTATATTCTTTGTCCCGCCATCATACTTCAGCCCCCAACACCTGGATTAAAACTACTTCTCCATCTCAAACATTCACGTTGTTTAGTGGAAGAAGAGCTTTTCCTGCCTTTTTTTCTTGCTGCAAGTTACTTGGCAGAGCTACTCATGATTAACATAAAAAACACCAGAAGACACTGTAAAGTGGTTGGTGTTCAGGAAGGCATCTGGCTATAGAAACATGCCAAGACTGACATTGAAGCTTGACACAGCTCTGTTGGATCCTGCTGAGCC
The DNA here is from genome assembly GCF_001194135.2 of Octopus bimaculoides. Lineage (NCBI taxonomy): Eukaryota > Metazoa > Mollusca > Cephalopoda > Octopoda > Octopodidae > Octopus > Octopus bimaculoides. The sequence continues at coordinate 17,553,850 of NC_068990.1, forward strand.
AACCAACCCATACCAGCATGGGAAATGATGTTTGTGGGTTTTTATTTTACTGAAGAAAACAAAGTCTGTGTAAGTTGTGGGCCTAACATGGTTATCATCATCCATTGATTACAACTTGTGGTGGAGTTGGACATGGTGATGGTATGCTGCATGTCCTATTTCATCATCAATGACCTGAGGTCATCAACAGTCATACCAGCAGTCATTAATCAGAGACTTGACCATGGTTTTAGAAGGATGCTCATGGTTCACCTTTCCCAAAGGTTGGTTCCCAGATGATTTGGCTAACAGGCAACTTTGGGTGTCACAAAGAAGCTGTAGCCAGTCATCTTGCTATCTTGTCAACTGGAGAAGATCAGAAGACAGCAAGATGATTGGTTGCCATCTGCATCTGTTTGAAGCTGAAGGTCATTTGAAATATCAACAAACTTAGCCATGGATGTAGTGAGAATCGAAATTTAACATCTATAAAGAAGCGTTGTCTTGATTGCTGCCAGGAAAAGTTGTCTGAAGAGGTTCAGGTATTCCACATAATAATGAGCACTTACCTGATGTCTCTCTACACCTTCATCTCTCTTTCTGAGGTACAAGACTTAAGAAACTTAGTTGATTTGAGTATCTTTAATCATCTTTAGCATACATACTGTGTAGTTCGTCTTAGTATTGTGGTGTGACAGAAAAGGTAACATGCTGCTGGGTTAACACTTGCAAGCATTCTAAGCAGCAGACCCTTTATATCCTTCCTGAGGCTCTGGCTCCTTGAAACAAATTTCATTTTAAAGAGATCATGTTGGAATTAATACTTTCTATCATAATCCCATTTAGGAATCGGTTGCATTTAACCTCAGATGTTCATCCTAGCTGTCAACCATATTGGTCTTCCTACTCTAGGTGAGTTGGCAAAAGTCATGGCTGGTGCTCCTCATTTACTGAAGGGCTTACAAAGAAAAGAAAGAAACCTCTGATAATGTGGTGTGTGTGTTTGTATTGTGTTATCGTAGGCAAGTGTCCTGAGCTGATTAAAGTACAGATTTGATAGATGGAAAATGAGTGAAGCTCATCATCATTTAACATCCGTCTTTCATGCTGGCTTGGATTGGATCTGATGGGTTACAGGACTGCATCATGGTATTACATTCACTTTGACATGGTTGTTTACCAGCTGATATCTTACAGTATCATCTATGTTATATTTTGATGGCGTTTCTATGGTTAGATGCTCTTCCTAAAGCCAACCATGTCTGTCTCTCTGTCTTCACTTAATAGTTGCAGATGCATGTTACCACCACAGAAATGGTCTCATTCATTTTCAATCTTTCAAGGAAATGTGTGGCCCTGAGGAAATATCTGTTGGAAACTGAGGATTGCTGACAGGGAGAGCATTCATTATGCCATAGAAAATCTGCCTCAATGATCTCTTTGATTGCAGTTCTTATTAACTGAAGCTAAACAACTAATATATCAGGCTTTAGATATTTTATTACTCTTCCAAAGTCTAGATTAGTTTGAAAATTGAAATAGTTAAGGCAGATTACATGCTAGAAGTATAACTGTGAAAGTATTAAACTTTTTTTTTCCCATATTGTTCTAAATCAATGGCTGTGAATTTCATCAGTATATATTTCCCATACATAACTGGTGCTCTTGAAGAAAAACATTAATACAACACATTATCATTGCTTTCCTCCTCTCTCATTGTTTTACTTTTATATTGTGCTCTATCTAGCTATTGGGTTAATAGTAAAACTGCAGCCCCTCTTTAAAAAAAGCAATAAACAAATCCTGTACAAAATGTGGTTACTCTACCATTAACACTAGCATTTAAACCAGCCATGACTGACTTAAATAGTTTAAGGCACAAATTGTCCAGATCTGGCCTATCACACATACCCTACAATGTCATTCAAGAAATAAACAATTATATCACTGAAATCTCAATGTTACAAGATAATGCATGATTAACTCAAAACAATGTACATAAGCTTTACATTCGACAGGGTAATCTGAATGCGAAAAGTTTAAGACAGTTTTGTGATTTGAAGATCTGGTAACCATTTCTAGAAGGTTAAACAAATCTGAGGAACTTACATTCATTATACATTCTTAGTTGTAACAATTTCATTTCACAGATTGTTAATAAACCCTTTTAAATTACACTATGAAAGTTTTGCTATTTCCTTTGGAAATTTATGCAGCTATATTCAAAATTTAAAAGCTGCTCAGAATAAATTTTGGTCTTAAATATTAATGTTTTTTTTAAATAATACCTTGCATTGGTCATCTTGACCTTATCTTTCCAGTATTAAGTATCGTTGAAGTATTGAGCCAGTTTTATTGACCTCCTCACCTTATTTTTAAGTACCAGCCAATAGTGGAAGAACTTTAAGACTGACTGTCCTCTCTCCTATGAAATGCATCAAGCTACTTGACCCTTTTGTTCTTTTGTTACCGTATTTTTGTTGAAATGTCTTTCAATTGCTAATCTCTTGTTGATGGTCACATGTCCCATAGATGATTACAGTGTTAGTCAAACTGACGAGTTTCCTGAACAATGATCATAAAAGTGTAATTTGTTCAGTGAAGTAGGAAGAAATCCAAATTATTTTTTCATGCTTAGGATTTTATTCCCTACTACCATCCCAATGATAGTGGCATTTCCACTCTTTTCGAGGCCTCAAGATAGGGGAATGGCCTGTAAATATATAGGTGAACTGCCAATATTCTGTTGAAACACTCGACTTTTAGTTCAATTAATTTCAAAAATAATGAATTTAGTAAAATAACTTTCATTATTAACTGCATTTGGAAGACAAATTATTGACTGGTGATTGAAACAACACAATTTTTGTTGGATTATAATTTAGATTACTTAAGACAAAATTTGTATTGTAGAACCAGGCCAGTCTTGATTGAAGTGGTATCAAAAATATAGTATTTTACAAAGAAAAAATTCTGTTTGAATATGAGATTATGGATCAGAACTTAATAAATTATTCTTGCTTTCTGATATTGGCATGAGGTCAGATTTTGTAGATGTCTCCTTAACACTTCTTATATATATGTCTTCAGTGTGTCTCAAGATTCCACTCAATCTTTTACTCCCTTCTTGTCCCTTCTGCCTCAGATCCCCTCTTACACAACCCACCCTACCACATTTTCAACTCTACCTCCCCCTCTTTCAATCCTCTTATAAATCTCTTATTACTCTTGCCTGTTCTATCAGGTGTAGTTGCCATTTGCATGTTATGAGGCAATCTTCCTTAGTGCTGGAGCCATGGAAAAAGGCGGGGGCAGTACACCCTGTGAAGTAGTTGTTAGAAAAGACATCCAGCTGTTAAAGCAGACATTGGAGCCTGGGACATTCCTCTGACATGCCATATTCTGTCTAACCATCCAACTCATTCCAGCATGGATGACAGACATTTATTGATAATGTGAATTTAAAGAGACCCTAGTAGTTGGCAAGTCCTTCATTAAGAAAAAATTAAAGGGAAAGTTAGCACTGCTTGGTTTTGGACAGGAAATTAATTATGAAATCTGAATTTTATTGTTGTCAGTGTTGTTGCTAATACTTTTTTTCTTCATCTTTTCTAGTAAACTGAAAATGGAGACTAACGACATGGCTTTTGTACAAGATGTTGCCAAGAGTAGCAGACAGGTGATCTCATTGATACAATCTGATATTTTGGGATCTTCATCAGAACTTACTGAGAATGCATTGCAAGTGTTAGGGCTCTGCCTACAGAATCAAACCATTATCAAGTAAGTTTTTTTTATTGTTCTCTAATTTTTCTCTCTCTTTTCCTCTCTTCTGCTTTCACTCATACTCTCCCGCCTTCATTTTATTGATGAACTATGCCCCCTCCCCTTCATTCATTGACTGCTTTCACCTTCGGAATCTAACTTTGGGAGCTAAAACTTGTAGCAACTTGTGAAGGGAAATTTTTAGTAGTTTTTGTCTTTTGTTATTTTTTTACAGTTCCATGGGATTAAAAGACAGCAATGAAGTAATACGAAATCTCTGCCAGTGTGCACTGGAAACAGAAGATAAAGGGGTTTGTACCCGTGCCCTTTGGTGTTTAGCTAATCAAGTCCTACAACCAGATGTTATCTGCAATCAAGTGAGCTGATTTTTTTTTTGTTTTTGTTTTTTGTTTAATAGATATTGGTGCATGCATTGCTGTATGGTTAAGAAGTTTGCCTCCCAGTGATGTAGTTTTGGGTTCATTCCTACTGCATGGCACCTTGGGCAAGTGTCTTATGTAATTCTGAACTGACCAAAACCTTGTGAATGGCTTTGGTAGATGGAAATTGAAATAACTGTTGAGTGTGTGTGTGTTTGTCTCCTTGTCAAATTGCATGATAGTTGTAAACAAATGCCACAGTCATATAGCAGTGTCATTTGTTTCTATTCTCCGTGAAAACATATCCAGCCATAGGGACTTTATCTGGAAACCGGTGAGGATTGGTGACAGAAAGGGCATCTGACCATAGAAAAATGTACCTCACTGAATTCCATCTGATCCATGCTAGCATGGAAAAAGTGGATGTTAAAGCAATAGTGTTCATCATTATCATCATCATCGTTTAACGTCCGCTTTACATGCTAGCATGGGTTGGACGATTTGACTGGGGACTGGTGAACCAGGTGGTTACACCAGGCTCCAATCTGATTTGGCAGAGTTTCTACAGCTGGATGCCCTTCCTAATGCCAACCACTCCGAGAGTGTAGTGGGTGCTTTTACGTGCCACCGGCACAAAGGCCAGTCAGGCGGTACTGGCAACGGCCACGCTTGAAATGGTGTATTTTACGTGCCACCTGCACAGGAGCCAGTCCAGTGGCACTGGCAATGATCTTGATTCGAATGTATTTGTGGAACTCTACATACATACTTGCAGTAACACATTCAAGTTTGATTTCTTTCAGAACCGTTGTTTCAGGAGAATGTTGGAGAATAAATAGCAATTAAGGATTCCCAACAAAAGACTTGGGTGATTTAGTCAAATTCTGAAATGCATACTATGGTATATGATTGAACAGGTTTAAAGTACTTAGTTTGAAACCAAGGGGAACATGATTGTTACTACCTATGCTTGAGTGGGTACTTGTGAATAGAAGAGTTAGTGGGCTGAAAAACAATTTGGCAATTAATGTAGATAGGGAGAGAAGCTGTAGTTACACTGAAATATTGTCATATTTCTCTTTCCACTACTTCCTTGAAAACACATAATGCAAGACAGCCATGTATCTCCTCTACAACAAGAAACTTGTTCTGGCCCTTTCTTTCATACTTTAATCTTTCAGCATGAAACCTCCTCATTCGCTACTCTACCCTCTCTCTCAATTGAAGGGTAACTTAGTCTTGTGAGTCAATCACATGGTGACTTCACTACTGCTGGTTCTACAAAAAAAAGCTCCCCATACATTATGAAATGGTTGGTGTTAAGAAGGGCATCCAGCTATAGAGACCATGTAAAAGCAGACCATTGGAGCATGACAATCCTTTCACAAGTTGTATTCAGTGGAATCATCCAACTCCTGTTAGTATGGAAGTTGGCCATTAAATGACATGATTTTTCAGTTTAGGTGTACATGTAACATTGTCACTGATATTCTGTTCAATTTTATTCCTATTCATTACTTTTTCTCCTTTTTATTTCTCCCAGATAAATCCTATCTTGGATGCCTTAGAACATTCATTCTCAAAGCCACTCTCTCAGTCTGTATTGGTTGAACATGAAGCTGTCAATTTAGTTGTAAGGTTTGTATGTTACGATTTAAAAAAAATTTTCTAACTGTTGTCCTCTTTAGTATTGCATTGGAATTTATAATTTTATGTAGGCCTAGAAAAGTGGACATGAAAAACAATGCTGATGTTTTTACTGAAAGTTCTTCTCAATGCATCCCTCCCCCATTTTTCCACTGCTCTATTGAAGTAAAACTGTTTCTTTTTCTTCCTGCAGGTTGCTACAGCAAGTTCCAAAAAAGATGAATGAGAAAGCTATTAATTGGAGCCATCATGTGTATTCCTTATTAGGACATGGAGCTATTAGAATTCGTGAGAAAGCTTTACAAGCCCTCAGCATAGCTCTGCCAGCCTTTCTTGTCAATCCTAATGGTTTAGTTGCTTCAATGGTTGCTGATGTTAAAACAGTAAGTATTATTATTTATTGCTTGTTATGATTACATATTCTTGCCATATTTCTATTGAAATACACTACTTTTGTTTCAATTCATCAACATTTAACATCCATTTTCCATGCTGGCACAAGTTGGACGGTTTGACAGGAGCTGGCTCCATTTTGTCTTTTGACATGGTTTCTACAGCTGGATGCCCTTCCTAACACCAACCACTTTACAGTGTGTACTGTGTGCTTTTAATGTGCTACTGGCATGGGCACTTTTACTTGGCACCAGCACTCACAAGCTTGCCAAACTAGGACCCTTCAACTGAGAGAGGGATGTAGACAACATTCCTGTATGTATGGATGGCCATGATCTCAATTAGTTAATTTTGAAAAAATTGAATTTAGTAAAACAACTTTGTCGTTATTAATCTTGTATTTGAAATGTGGTTTCAGGTTGGTATCAAAAGGTTTGACCCTTTTGTTATGTAGCTTTGTGTCAACTCTCATTGAGCAGGAACATTACTTTTTATTGATCCCACAATTCCAATGACAAGGGGATAGCTTTAAATTATGTGTCCTTGAGTCTTATTCTTATTCAAATTTCTGTGGAGGCGCAATGGCCCAGTGGTTAGGGCAGCGGACTTGTGGTTATAGGATTGCAGTTTCGATTCCCAGAC
>NC_068990.1:17561130-17591364 GCF_001194135.2 Octopus bimaculoides
TGAAGTATATGTCTTGAGAGTATGGAGTCTGCTGGTTCAGTTATTAGGAAAGGTAAATATTCTTTCTCTTTAGCATTCATTATGTCTGTTTTCATCTTTTCTTCCCTTTTTTATGAGGTGGATAAAAAAAAAAAAAAGAAATCCCTCTCAAACATAGATAGATTCTACCACTGGATTTCCAAGCCATAATTGGTGATATAATTTTTTCTCTCTCTCTCTCTCTCTCTCTCTTGCAGGAATTACATTGTGTCTTCATCAACCAACTCCTCCCAATTGTAGAACTTGGCTTTAAGAGCCCGAACCCAAATATCAAATATGAAGCTTTTAGTGCCTGGAAATACCTTATTGAAAATTTTGCTTCAAACCCTGGTAAACTTTATTAATTTTTTTTCTTGTTTAAAATATCCATCTCATAAAGCAATTTAATAAAATATGCATTTTACCTTTTTTCTTTCTTAATTACCAGTTGTAATACTAATCCCACATGTAATACAGTCCATTTTTTGCATATGGACTCTTGTTCTCATAGTTTTGTGTTTGTGAATACATTCTCCTACACACGGTTTTATGTGTACACTTGCTCGTACACACATAAACACATTTTTGTTTGATCATCACAAGACAGAAATGGGCAGTGTTGCTATTGACCATTCTCTGCTAGTATTTTCACAACAAAGCACAGTTTACCTTAAAAGGACACTTTTGCATAAAGGTAAATTAAATCTATAACAAGAATTCCATGCAAGGCTGTTTAGATTACTGAAGTTCCTTGATAACTTATTCTTACAAGCGTGCATTCCATGTGCTAACACAGACAAATCTTTATTGCTGATAGAGATACTGCATTTCATTATGCAACCACAATATACTGCCAAGTTTATTATAGGCTTCTAAGCCAATACTGTGCCCCATCTATGTTAGCACTGCTATTGCATTTTAAAATTCTCTACAGATTAACTATAGAAACTAGAGCCGGCAGTATCAGAAAAGTATATATTCGCCTGCTACTAATTGTACTTAAAAAATTTTAGGTTTTAATTTTATATTCAAAAGGTTGACTTTCTTTTAATATTTTTTCCATTGTAAAATTTTGCAGCCATTATTGGGGACCAGAAGCGCATCAAACTTTTGATGCAAGTCTTCAAAATTAACAATGCCAAAACTGAGAATGTGGCTTTAAAGAAACTGGAAGTTTGGTGGTATTTTGTCAGAAAGTTGGACACCAAACTGTTGGGTAATTTTGATATGGTAAGTGAGGGAGCAAGTTTTTAATGTTTTTTTTTTCTCTCTACTTAGTACAAGAATATTGATTGTGAATGTTGCTGAATGACAGATGACTGATCTTATATAATATCGTCATATCTTGAATGTTTGTACTGAATATATATATATTGACAAGTCCATTTGTAATGTTGGAGGTCTGACAATTAGCTATCAAAATTGTCTGATACATGGTGTTATTAGTCTTGCAAGTTGCTGGTTCCTAGCTGTGTAAAGCCTCCCCTTGTTAGCTTGTACATTTAACCCTTTTATTAGCATATTTCATTGCAATACACTGCCTTTGTTTCAATTTTAAAAATAATGAAAAAAATATCAAAATACCTCTGTCATTTTTAAGCTGGCCTTTTGGAACATAAATTATGAAATTTTGATGGCAGTTTTTAGCTCACTTCAAACTAGAGAATACCTATAGAGCTGGAAGCTATCTATCTCAGGTGGGTTGGTATCAAAAGGGTTAATAATTGTGTGTTCACACACCTTGCAGGATGATGTATTGCTACCTTTTAGATAGTAATTACATTTTAAATTGTTATATTAATGTAAATATCCCACCTGTGGGAAATTATTGGTTTAAGCCATTTAGCTGTGATGATACTGGAGCACCATTTTATTCTCAGTTTTCTGTCTTGTATTGTTGGTATTATATTTACCTTGTAAATATTCTTTTTGTAGGTCTGTATCCCATGCAGTAGTTATGACCTTTTTTATTATTTTATTTTACAAATCTGAAAACATCATTTCATTATTTCTTGAGATATATTTAGTTTTGAAATTTTCTTCCTACAAGGTTTGTACTCCTTTACTACGCTTTTGTGTTGGTGGAAAGTGGACCCAAGGAGCTCGTAACACACCTACACTGAGTGAGTGTCATTTAACTTCTATATTTTTGTTATATGTTTAAATAAAATGGTTAAGTATATAATGTGGTTACCTTGTTTTGGGTCATTGTATTCAAATTTGCTGTAGGCAATTCTATGGTTTTTGAGTTCAGCATAAGATTTCAGGGATAGTTACTAGTTTATAATAGTTTTCCTTGGGAAAAGTCAAATGGGTCCAAGTTAGAGACTCTGTATTAGACATATTTTTTTCATTAGTGTAACCCTTTAACTAGCCAAATCTGGTTCAAAATATTCTACCTGTTTTATGTTCAAACTAGCTGTATCTGGCCTCTTACACTTACCATACAATATCATTTTGAAAATAAACAATCACATTAAAATCTCAAAACTAAAAGATAATATGTGATAAATTCAAAATGATGGAAATAAACAAGCATTACTTTTGACAGTAATTATGAATACTAAAGCATATAGTTTCTTTGATCTAACCTTATTAAAAGTGGTATCCACATGTTGAGCTTTTGTAGTAGCAAGAATTCTGCCAAGTTACCTGGAAAATCAAATTTTTCTTAGTTCCTTATCTCATGAATTAGATCAGTTTAGTTTATGTCTGTACTATGATTGGCAAAGAGTTAATTATTCTGATAACCTTTGGGGTTGTGAATTCCCTAAAATAATGGAGCATCAGCCATGCTTAACAGCTTTGGAATATTTAGTTTTGAATTCTGTTCAAAGTTTTAAAAAAGCCCCCAAAACTTGTGTGTCAACTCTTTGAATCTGAAGTATTCTGATAAGACTTGGATTAGCAAATTGTTAATTTCAAATAAAACTATTTAGAACTACTTTGGTAATTAAAAATATGATTATAATAATCTTTATTTTTTTCGATTTATTTGTTAAAGGTTCGGTTGGAAACAACATCTCCCTTCCCAGTCAGGGAACTTTGTGGCCATCTTTTCCCTCACTCCAACTGAAAGGGTTGGAGGCTATAGCACATCTTCTGCAGCTTCCTTCAGCACGTATTGATTACTCCCCTATAAAATTTGATCTTGGTATGTATTAAAGAACTTCCATTTTAATCATTTGTTACAAATTCTGTTACATAAACCAGTTTATAAAATTTAATAATTGTTTAACTTCTTGGTTCCATGAGTCAGATGGCATACATTAAGGCAGAGTTTCTGTGGTCAGATGCCCTTCCTGTCACCAACTCTGTTTCCAAGCAGGGTAAGATCTCCCATGGCCTCTCTTTTCATGAAAGATTAGAAATGAACAACATAGCTCGTATGATTGTGCTGCTCATTTTCCAACCATCATATAATGTCAGAACTGGCATGCACACACACACACACACACAAAGTGGACTTCCTCCATCAAATACACTCACGACCCTGGGGCTGTAGTAGAGAAACTGTCCCCAAGACCACACGGTTTGGAAGCAAGATTGTCACCCACACAGCAACATCTGCACCTATTTAAAATTTGTTTTCAGCAGTGTTGCCAGACATTAGATTTTATATAGTCACATATCCAACACCAGGTCTGTTGGGCTGAGTCTCAGGTACCAAGATATGTAAATGGTTAGAGTATTGTACAATCATTCAGTTAATTCTTGAAATTCTTATAAAATCAGTAATGGGGCCGTCTGTCTGAATCTGCTGTACTTTACAGCCTCACTTCTCTGAAGCCTCAATATTCAACTTCACTTCTACTCATGTTTTTGTTTTTCCCTTCCATGTCAGCATCAGCACAATGTCATTCACTCACATCACATGTCCATTGCTAATCTGTGTCCTCCTGCACACATCAACTTTTGTTTCTAATGTATTGTCACTAAGCTTCCACATGTATCAAATTTCCTGCAATGTGTCTAACATGGCAGATTTGCCCCCAAAATGCTTGAAAATTGAATGGATAGCAGTAGGAAAGGCATTCAGTTAACGTAAGTGAACACAATTGCTCCAAACACATCTACTCTCCGCTAATGCAATCATGAAAAAAATGGTGGGGGGTGGTCATAGTTACCTATGTTACTATAAGTAACTTATAGCAAATATTTAGAAACATTATTTTTAGGGTGAAGGTGGCAAGCAGGCAGAACCCATGTCAGACAAAATGCTTTGTGGCATTATTTTTGATTCTTCACACTCTGAGTTCAAATTTCATTGAGGTTGGCTTTGCTGTTCATCATCTTGGGGTTGATGTCATTAACTGGTCCCCACTTCTTCTAAAGTTGTTGATCGTGTGCCAAAATCTGGAACAATTGTTATAAATTTAAACATTTGTTTTACATTTAACTTTTTGCCCAATTTCTGACAGCCATCTATTTGATATTAGACACAGATGCCAATGTGGCTTTGTGGTTAAGAAGTTTGCTTCCCAACCACGTGGTTGAGGGTTCAGTCCTGCTGCATAGCATCTTGAGTAAGTGTTTTTTACCATAACTCTTGGCGAATGAAAGCTTTGTGAGTCAACAGGGTAAATAAAAACTGAAAGAAGCCCTTTGATGTGTGTGCGTCTCCTTGTCTTGATATTTTAGTAGTTTCTATACAAAGGGTGTCTGTTTCCAATCATCTGTGTAAACATGTCTGGTAATGGGGGAACACATTACCTTGCTTGGAAACAAGTGATGGTTGACTGCAAGAAGGGCATTTTGCGTCTGACTCATGCAAATATGGAAAAGAGGACATGAAAATGATGCTGATCTCTCATATTGATACCTAAATATTTAATTCATACCTCTATTTGCATTAATATATATTTTCTCTTTTCCCTGCAGAACCTTTGAATCCTAACATTGTAATGGGACCGGCATTATTTCTTAAACAATGCAGTGTTATTGCCTATAGTCTAGTGGAATTGGTATGTTCTGCAGATGCACCAGGTATGTATATATATATATATAAGTTCATATTTCACTTAATGTCCTCTTGCTCTTGTTTGAAGATACATTTTGTTTAAGCTTTCTAAATTCTAATGATAATCCATTTGATATTATTTGATCAGATGATCTCGTCGTTTATATTTGGTCGTTGTTTGTGGAACACCTTAAACTTGGTCTGGAAGCTGGCCTCAAAACCGACACAAGGGATGCTCTATCTTCTTTTCTCTGTGACTTTTCAACTTTAATTCTCAGTCGACCAGCACCTTATTCTGTCAAATATGTAAGTCAATGATTCTTTTAATTTTCTTTTACTTGTTCCAGTCATTTGACTGCAGCCATGCTGGGGCACCTGCCTTGAAGTATTGTTAGCCAAATAGATCAACTTCAGTACTTTTTTTTTTAAGCCTGGTACTTGTTCTACCAGTCATCTTCCAGAATGTACTTGTATTCATCCGGGATGAGTTGAGCTGGCTCCATCCAACAACTGTTCTCAATTTCAGTTGGAATACAAGTTCACTTGTGGTCCCTGGTTACATGCATACACACTTACTTTGCGATTGTGTGACCAGTAGGAGCTCATATTGTCATTGATTGTTGACCATCATAGAGGATTTGCTGTCCCAAGATTTTATTGGCCAGGCAATTTTGAAGCTTTATGCAAATGCAAGAGTTCTTTTGTTTGTTTTCAAATAGTTGTTTCCATTTTACTTTAGCTGACTTGTATGTAAAGTTTTTGCAAAATTCAACATTTACATTCTGTTTACATAAGTAGTTTTACAGCTGGGAGCACATTATGGTTAATAATCAGTCATGAAGTGAGAGTGGAAAAATCAGGCAAATGGCATAATGTAACTTGGTTGTTGGCTGCATGATTTGAACTTGAAACCTTGTGGTTAGTTGTTCAGTCTTCAATCTTGTAGACATTGTCTCATTTTTGTATTTTATGTTGATTATTGTATGAATTTCATGTTGTCAGTAACTTGGCTTGTCAATATTTGGTCTTTTTATTTAAAAAAAAATTTGTTTCATGATTTTCTTTATCTTCTATGTTGCAGAAATTATTCCTTGCTGTTACTAAACTCCCCAAGAAGATACTTTGTTCAACAGCCTATAACATTAGCAGTGGAGAAAAAATTCATGTAAGTTTTTCTTTTATAATCCAAGTTATTTTCTTTTTAATAATCACTAAGATTTGGTCTTCAAAATTTCGTTGCTGACTATTATCATTTATTTAATACCTAAATTAGAGATATATTTTCTTACCATTTTAAATCGATTTCCATTCATTTGCATTTGTCATATTGATGAAAACTGAGTTATCGTTTGTGTTGACAATAATGTCTATCAATCACAGCTAGGTTTGCCAGTTAAAACTAATTTCTTTATCTCTTATTGCAAGTGAAAATAATCAGTATTCACTGGGATTCAAACAGGTTATTAGAATATTGGTTGATCACTTGCAAAATATGTATTTTTATTAGTTATTAACATTTTGCAGTCTTGGTAAACATTATTGTGCAGTTAAAATGTTTTTAGACAGTCATTGTCTGGATAGAATTTACATAAGGCTGAGCTAATCTTTATTCATTAAATCTTATCATATAATGTCCACCAGGATTTGCTGGTTCAACATAGTTATTGACACGGTCAGAGCAATTTTGCTTCCCATAGTTGAACGCTTCCAGAGTGATTGGCTGGCTTTGAACATGTACACATACTACAAAATGTAATTTTTGTATGTGATGATGAATATTATCTCTTACCAGTTTCCAGTCAAGCCCTCTAACCCATGCCAGTTTTGAAAACAGATGTTAAATGATATTTTGAAAGAAACCCACAGTAGTAGTAACAGTAATCCTATGTTTGTATGTGTATCGAATTATTTTATATGATTTCTCATTTAGCTGTTTCTCTTTTGTTGTGTCCAGGGTACTCCGGCTCTGTTTTTAACTGAACTCTTACTGACGCCATCAATGTTACAGGAAGGAGTTTCTCAAGAGAAGTACACAAAAAAGTTCTTATACCTTTTTAATTGAAATTGTATTTGCCCCATCCCACTTCCAATCATTTTTCTACAAATATCACAAGATGTGAAGTTGAAATCCTCAGGAATTAAGACTAGGAATAGTAAAAGTATTGACAATACTATTACTGCCTTTTACAACTATACCAACTTTTAAAGAAAATTAAACAATGATGATATCTGGCCTAATTATTCCTGTTTCATGTTCAAACTGGCCAGGTCCAGCCTCTCCCACCTAGCCTGCAATGCCATTCTAAAATTAACAATCACCTGAATGAAATTTCAAAGCTATGAAATAATGCATGATTAACTTGAAACTGTGAATAAGTGAACATTACATTTGATGGAGTAATCTGAATGCTAAAGGATTAACATAATCTTCTAGCAGACTATGTATCAAGGTTTTGATTCATTGAATTATATACAGCTTCTTTACAACAGTTTCCATCTCCCCAGTTTTACTCAATGTTGTGGGGTCAATATGAGGTTTATAATAGAAAACTACATTGCTGTGCAGTGCAATTAAACCTGAAGCCACCTGAACTTTGTATAAATTCGTTAGCCATGCCTGCCCTCATTGATTAAATTACACAATGTTGCTAAAACTTCATTCTCTCTTTCTCTTTCAGTTACCTGACATTATTTGTGAGTATGATTGAGCTGGGAATGGCCAATCCATCTGGGGTGCTTGAATACTGTCAGGCAGTGATTCAAATTCTAGATCTTCATGCTATATATGTTGAACAGAAAGAGCAGCTATGGCGTTTGTGGTCTTGCTTAGTTAATCCTCTCTTAGACTTCATTTCAAAGGTAATTACTTGTTTACCCAACACATTACACATTTCTTGTTTACCCCCAGGCCAGTTCTGATTGAGTAGACCCGTAGTCAAAAAACATTCCAGCCCTGACTATCCTGTCTTTGTATATCAGAGACTACACTGTCCAATCTTCCTCTGTCCCCCTACATTTTTTGGGTCTGTAAGTTAGTAAATCTGTTTGTTCACTTTTCCATGTTAATGATTTTAATGGGAATTGATTTTGGAGCAAGATTTTATGACTGGTTGCTTTTCCTGTTGCCACTCGCAAAAATGCTATCACTAGACACAATTTCACTGTTTCACCAAAATGCTGATGTGAAATATCAACATTCATTCATTCATGTGTAGACACAATATATGACTGGCTTCATACAATTTTCATTCACTGAATTTCCTCACAAGGCACTGGTCTGTCTGGGACAGTAATAGATGATGTCCAAGGTGCCGTGCAAACTTCTTAACCAGTCAGCCATTCTTTCATTTTATGGGGTTATTAACTTGAATGTTTGGAACATGGAATTCTGATGGAAAGTTTTAATTTAGGTCACCTTAAAACTGGAAGTTTGTATCATAGAACCAGGTGTTACTTCAGATGGGTTGGTATCATAAGGGTTGACTCACACTACTATCATTGGATGATTTGCTGTAATCAAATAAAATATGACTGGATGGTCTTCGTTGGAATGCTTTTGAATATAGATCTGTTTAACCACTTTGTTACCATATTTCTGATGAAATACACTGCCTTTGTCTTGAAATCAATGAAAAGTTTTGTAAACACAGATTATCATGAAATTTTGATGGAAGATTTTAATTTAGATCACTTTAAAATGGGAAGATTGCATCATAAAATTAGCAGTTTCAGGAGGGTTAGTATCAAAAGGGTTCACCTTTTTGTTATGTTTCTGTTAAGATACATTGCCATTATTTCATTTAATTTTGAAAATAACAAAGAATTTAGTAAAATAAGACTCATTATTAATCTGGTATTTAAAACACAAGTTAAATTCTGAGGGAAGGTTTTGATTGCAATCATTTTTAACCCTTTAGCATTTAAACTGCCCATATCCTGCCAAAATATTCTACCTGTTGTATCTTCAAACAGGTCGTATCTGACCTTTCACACCTATCCTACAGTGTCATTTTAAAAATCATCACATCATCGAAATCTCAAAGTTAGGGAATAATGCATGGTTAATTTTAAAGTAATGTGAATACATAAGCAGTACATTTGACAATCATCTGAATGCTAAAGGATTAAACGGACAGTTTTGGACAGATTGGTATTAAAACAATGTTTTTTTTATTATTATTCCACAGAACAATGAGATTAATCAAGGAGATGCTTTAGAACACAACTTCACCTGTCTTTATCGTTCATTATTTTTTCCTGTCAAATGGTTGTTTGGCAACCAGTTATTAGCTGTAAGTTCTTTTTGTCTTTTTATGTCTCGCTCTGCTTTCATCATTTGTGAAATAATAAAGATAATTTCATTACAGTACAGCTGCTTGAGTTTCTAAAATCTCGTGATTCAGCTCTAAAATTTTAATGTGAACAAAGTTGCAATAACTTGTAAATAGTTTACAGCTCAGCAGATTTTACATACAGTACGCACAATGTTTGCAGTGAAATTTTGTTGATTTGCCTGCTAAAGTATTAGACTCTTATTAATTTAAAGCAGTTTCATCATTTTAAGACCTCATTTATTTTCCTTCATACATTTTATTTTTTCTATAAGTGATTTGCCATGGAGTGTTGAAAATGTCTGCTTGTGTCTTGCTCACAAGTTCAAGTCCATTAATACTTCATTGAGATTATGAGCAAAGCTCTTTTATTTTACATCTCTTTTACTTGTTTCAGTCATTAGACTGTGGCCATGCTGAGGCATTGTCTTGTAGAACTTTTAGTCAAATGAATTGACTCCAGTACTCATTTTCTTTTTCGTTAAGCCTGATACCTATTCTATCGGTTTATTTTCCTGAACCACTAAGTTGCACGGATGTAAACACAACACTGGTTGTCAAGCATTGGTGGAGGACCTCTTCAGACACACACTCATACATGCATGTATCTTTCAGTTTCTGTGTACCAAATCCACTCACAAGGCCTTGCTTGGCCTAAGGCTTTTGTTGAAGATATTTGCCCAAGGTGCCATGTTGTGGGACTGAACCTGGAACCATGTGATTGGGAAGCAAACTTCTTACCACACAACCACAAACTTTTTATTTTAACATTTTGGGCTCTTCCTAAATTATTTGGTACTTGCTAAGAAACGAGTAAAAAAATGTTTGTATCCATCTTATCTAAGATGAAGAACAATCTCTGGTCTACTTCATAACCTGAAACCAGATAAAAGCATTAACTCTCTTGTATCTGTAGTTCATAGGTAGAAGACTCGATCCATTTTAATTTCATCTTCTGTCCTTTTCTGATTACATTTCATTCTTTCACTGATTTTTTTTACCTTTCTTTACACAGACTGTCAATAAGACACTGATGAGGACCTGGTCAAACATCTATCGGACATTCGCTAATCTTGCTGCTCTTGTTGTCAATGCTGCTCCTAATATCACCTGTGAACATTTGAGCCACCTCATTGTGACTGACCTTCTCTCACCTGCTGCTAGTCAGGTAATTCCTTTTCACTAATGTTTGGTTACTTAGGAAAATTATCAAATGGAATCCATTTTCAAACTTGTTTCTCCCATCAGTGGGATTCACCGAGGTAGATTTTCTACTACTGGAAGCTCTTCCTATCACCAACCCTCACCTGTCTCCAAACGGTAATATTTCCTTATGGCAGGACGTGTTTTCATGGAAGACAAATGAATGACAGTAGCACTCATCTATATCTGTGATGTCAAGATAAGGAGACACAAACATGCACACACACACACACACACATATATAATGGGCTTCTTTGAGTTTCCATGTACCACATCCATTCAATGCTTTGGTTGACCTTCAGCTATAGTAGAAGACACTCGCCCAATCTGCTACACAGTGAGGTGATAACTGCCTTTAGGAGGCATAGTGGCTGAATTCTCTTAAACCAGGGTGCCTTGGATAATATAGTTCTTGAAATACATAAAGACAAGATGGTAACAACTGGAATGCTTTTATTCATAGGCCCTGCTTGATCCCAGCTGGCCTGAGGTTAAACAATGACCTCATCATCACCACCATTTAGTTTTTGTCTTCTGTACTTGCATAAGTTGAATCATTCAACAGGAACTGGTATGTGAGAAGACTGCAAGACTCCACTGTCTGCTTTGATTTGGTTTCTACAGCTGGATGTCCTTGCTAACACCAACCACTTTACAGAGTGTACCGCATGTTTTTTTCCTTCAAAATTATCTCTATATAAGACTAAATATAAAACCATGCAGAATTAATCAAAAAATTGTATGTTCCAAAATATTTATGTATGAGGAAACAGTTCTATTCTAATTTATCTTGCTTTGGATTTCTTCAGAAACTAAAAACTGACGCCTTGTTTCTCGAGCAACTAACTTTGATTTGTGAAATCTTGCTAAGTTATGTGGATTTTTCCCCTCACAGCCGAAACACTTCTTTTGGTAAGTTGTTTGTTTTTCTTTTTCTATTTGCTCATGTTGTTTTTAATTTTTTATTGATTTTAAAAAAAAGTTTAATTTTTTTCTAAATTATTATTGATAATTATTGTTCTGACATTAGCTTGCTGTTAATTTAGAAGGAATAGCTTGGTGGGTGTGACATTAAGCTATCAACTAGCAGTTTGTGAGTTCCAATATATATATACATATATGTAATGGACTCCCTTGTTGAAGATAATGTGTGAATGTTCAGTTTTTGCTGAACGATCTGCCCAAATGATTTGTTTCTAGTGAACAAACGTGTGTGCTGTACATTGGCTCACTCTCTCCATCAAATTAAATGTTACCTGAACAGGTACACTGTGTGGCATGTATCAAGTGTTGAAGTGATCGCAGAGTAATGCAAAATGAAGTGTTTTGCTTAAGAATACAACACACCACAAAGTCTAAGGATTGAAACCACAATCTCACAATCGTGATTGCAACACCCCAACCACTAGGCCATGTGCCCTCACTATATGATGAATAAGATATTTGATCCTTGACAAACACACACTCTGCAGGCACTTTGGTTGACACTGGATTAAACATTTTATTTATCATGCCTTTCAATTTACGAATCTATCCATTGGGAAATACTGTACCAGAAGGTTAATAAATAACCACTTGACATGTTAACTAAGGGGGGAGCAGTGGAAATTTCTTTCTCTCTTTGTTTGTCTGACTCTCTCTCTCTCTCTGGTAAAGTAATATATGAAAATATATAGAAAATACTATATGAAAATGAAGTCCCTGTAGATCTCCTGAGGTTTGCAAAGAAATTAAAGATATATTTTGCTAATTTGATTGCAAACTGCTAAGTCCCTCACCCCATGAGAGGGTCTTTCTAATACTAGCTTCCCAAATGAATTTATAAGTAAAACCTGGTTTCAGTCAGGGAATACAACAAAGACTAGGAGTAAGAAAAATTTATTCTCATGGCATCATTTGTCCAATACTTCAACTTCACAGTTGTTAGATTTTATTCTACTGAAAATCTTATCTTTTTTCTGTCAGTATTCTGATGAATAAGAAGTATTAAAAGAATGTTCCTCCCTCCTCTCTGTTCCAGTAAATACCTGGCTAAAAGAGATTCAGTATTGTTCAGACAAAATATTTTATGGTGTTTCATTTACAGTTTGAGTTCAAATTCTATCCTGATCCACACCACTTTCATGCTTCCTCAATTAAAAATGTAATTAACAGTTGATATAGCAAACATTGGGAAGGGAATGTCAATGGAATTGGCTATTCCTTGCTCCAGTATGTTCACATTTTTATGATTGAACCCATAAAAGAATTTAAGAATTGTTGAAATTTTAAAATTTATTTTGCAGCTCTTGGCAGTCCTGGAAAATGGGGTGGCAAACGAAAGCAGAATCCTTTGAAAAATCTGAATTCTGTTATTGATTTGGTTGTGCTTGTCACCAATTCTGTCTTTGAGCAGGTCAATAGGGAAGAATGTGAGAATAGTATTGACAGACAGGTACGAACGTTTTTTTCCTTTTTCTGCAATTTTCCTGTTTTGCAAATTACTTAACAACCATACCTGTGCTGGTGGTACAAGAAAATCACCCAGTGCATTCTGTAAAGTGGTTACTGTTACGAAGTGCATTCAGCCGTAGAAACCACACCAAAGTAGATATTGGGCTTGCCTCGTCCTGTCAGACCCTCCTACTCATGCCAGCAAGGAGAATAGATGCTAAATGATGGAATATAGATTTAACATGTAATTTTGATGGAAAGTTTTAATATAAATGGTTTTAAAACAGTAAGCTTGTATCATCGAACCAAGAGGAATTTCAAGCGTGTTGGCATCAGAAGAGTTAAAGCTAATTTGAGAAGCTGGAATAGCTGGCATTTTATAGTGTAATCAGTAAAGCGACTGACTAACATAGTGACAGATATGTAACTCAAGGCCTGTCACTGATCCTGTTTCTTTTTACTGCCTTAATCCATTTGATACAAACTTTTTTTAAATCACAAGTTCATTATTTTCAAAATTGATTGAATCAGAGGCAATATATTTCAACAGAAATATGATTACAATAGGGTTAAATGAGTGCTTATAATGATATCTAATGTTAAATTCTTTCTGTTGCTGATTTTAATCATTTAAATTTTATTTTTAAATGTTACTTTAATTTTCAGACTGTAAATTTTGCTTCACTCCAATCAGCTGCCAGACACCTTACTGGAACCATGATTACTCTGTTCACAGAAATAACCTCTCCAAATTCAGTTCCTTTACTCTTCGAAAAAACTTCCAAGGCTGTTAGCAGCTTGTTTGTTCTTGCTAAAGCCAGTTATAAAGTATTTCCTTCAAGCTCACTCCCAAAGGTAACCCTTTTTCTTTTCTTTTTTTCTTGTGCCTTATTTTGAGGCTGAGCCAGTTAACCTCTTAACCGTTTTAACAATTTTATAGAATTCTGCCAAGTCTCATCAATGCAATCTTAACTGCTTTGATACAAACTGCCTGACACTAACCCCTCATTCTATGATACAAATCTCTTTAGAGTGATTCGAATTAAAAACCCTCCGTTGGAATTTCGCTTCAATTTGTTCCAAAAACCAGCCTAATAATGACATTTTATTAAATTCTTTTTTTCAAAATTAATTGAAACAAAGGCAGTACAGTCCAGCAGAAATAAGTTAATGGGTTAAATTAACTTGAGCACCCCCTCCCCTCGTTTTTAACATCCACTTTTCCAAGCTTGCTTGGCTCAGAATTCATCTTGTTAAATGCCCTTCCTATCACCAAACCTGGATCTGTTACCATGCAAGCTAATAATCTCTTAGTCTATTAAACAATGAACAGTTTGAACATAGTTATGAGCATCTTTTGTTTGCAAAAATTGTGCAAGACATACCAAGAATCTCAAACCTGCCTCTATAGTTGACTAAGCATATAATATTGCTTGTATTTGTTAGCAAGTTCTTTTTTATAGAACACTGAAATGCATAAAGAAAACTAGTTCTTTATCCTCTTAATCTTTTATACTTGAGTCCTGCTTCCCAAAATTGGCTTGGATGCTCTTAATTAAATTTCTCACATACATAATCACCAAGGATCACTCAAAATGGTGGCATGTCATTGTTAAAGACACGAATAGTGACTTGCACTTCCTCGTGCCTCACCAACCCATCCCTGGCTCTTCTATACTATTGTTGGCCTGAGCAGCCACCCCAGGTACTTGCACCCATCAGGATGAGACTCAGTCACTCGCTACAGATTAATTATTCGGGTATCAGTTAATGCTAATAACGACACAAGTAAATAGAGTAATTTTGGTGATGGGAATTTCTTTATGCTGTTAGATAATTAATTTCCTTTTAGAAGAAAAACTATTCAAATAATTTTTTTTCCAATCCAATATTTTAGCATGACAAATTATGGCAAGATATTATCAACAGTATACAGAATACCTATAAAGGTATGTATGATACAGACTTTCTGAATGTTTTGGCGCCGCTGCTGGAAGCAAACTTTCTTCACCCACGGAGATTCATCAAAAACCAAACAGCTCAGTTATGGAAGGCCACTTTCAGCCAAACTCCTTCACTAGCTTATACAGATTCTCTACGGTAAGTGTTTTTGGAATTTAATTAGTGTCTAAGAATTGGATATAAGCTATCTCGTTTCTTGTGTTTTTGTTTAGCCCTAGGTCAGTCCTGATTTGCTGACTTACAATCAACAGTAGATCTGCCATGATGATCCTCCCCAACCCTCTTTCTACACCCCATATATCTTGTTAGTAAAAGACATTGGGGTGAGGTTTGACTATTATTTTTAGCAAATTGTGTTACCATAAAGGGGCTGCTTCCACGACTCATCTTATTTCATGTAAACACTGGTGGATAGCAGAATCAGCTGAGTGTCAGGTTAAATGGCTTTATGAATATTTATTTCTAAGTTCAAATCCTGGCTTGGTCAACTTTACTTTCATCCCCCTCGGGCTGATTTGATGTCTCCTCTTTCCCAAAATGTCTTTGGCTTAAATTGAAAATATTATTATTACATACACCACCACACCATTATTTATTGCCTTGCATCCTTCTGGACTTTAAAATATTGGTCAAGTACTGTGGTTGCTATGAACTGATTGTTCCTTTCCTTCAAATTTTTGGTCCTGCTCTTGTCTTCAAGCTGGTAGAATTGTTAGCACACAGGACAACAATGCTTAGTGGCATTTCATCTGTCTTTACATTCTGAGTTCAAATTCCACCTAGGTCCACTTTACCTTTCATCCTTTTGGGGTTGATGTAATTGACTAACCCTCTCTATCCTAAAATTGCTGGCCTTGTGCCAAAATTTGAAATTATTATTCGGTCAGCTGACAGAATCATTAGCGTGTTGGAGAAAATGCTTAGCAGTATTTTTTTTGTGCTCTTCTCTTTACATTCTGTGTTCATATTCCAGTGAGATTGATTTTGCATTTCATATTTTGTGGTTGGTAAAATATATACCAGTCAAGTACTTGGCTCAGTGGTATTGATTTAACCCTTTTCTGAAATTTACTGGCTCTTTACATTCTGAGTTCAATTTCCCATGAGTGGGGTTGATGCTTTTCACTAACTCTCTCCCCTCAAAATTGCTGGCCTTTGCCTAGATCAGAAACCATTCTTGTTCTTAAGGCTGCGAGCTGGCAGAATTGTTAGCTTGCTGAGCAAAATGCTTAGTGGCATTTCATCTATCTTTACTTTCTGAGTTCAAATTATGCCGAGGTCACCTTTGCCATTCATCCTTTTGGGGTTGGTATAATCAACTTACCCCTTCCTCTGAAGTTCCTGACTTTGTGACAGAATTTGAAACCATTATTATTGTCGTTTTTGTTCTGCAGTCGTACTTTAGTCAAAGTGAAAGAGAAAATGGTAATCAGATTGCCAGGCTGGATAAGCACAGAAATTCATGTGATTGAAGAAACACCTACCAGTCAGTATAGTCAGGTAAGATCTTTATTCTTATTTCTTCATGCATTTCTTTAACACCAGTTTTTCCATTCTGGCATGGCTTAGATGATGATGTGTTTGAGGCAAGAATTTTATGGCTGAAGACTTCCTGATGCCAAGAAATACCTCTTTATCAAGTTGGGTATTTGGGATTGTTTATTTTAGAGGAATTTTAAAGTGCAGAGGTAATGGATGATGTTGACAGGGAAATGTCACCATTTGTGGCTGTAGTAATGCAAACATTGGCTCTGGTACATACTTGCACATGCAAAAAGAAGAAGAAGAAGAAGATTGAATAATCTTCTAAGAAAGTTATCAGTGAATTGGAACGTTTTGTAAGCCAGGTATTCTTGGGCAGGCAAAGTATTTCTTGGTGGCAGACAAAACTAGTGAAGATGTGTGACTCAGTGGTCAAGGTGTTGCACTTGCAACCATAAGATAATGGTTTCGATCCCTGGGTTGGGAAACTTCTTTTCATGTTGCTTAAGTTCAGTCAGCTGTAAATGAGTAATCCTGCAATGGAATGGCATCCTATTTCGGAGGGACTATTGTAAACTCAGTCACTCATATGCTATGCAAAGCGGGTGATCTGGCACTCAAGGCAGTAATGTCCAGGGTTGATGTTGGCACGCCACGAACTGTCTTCATGATTTGAACATATAACCAATTATGCAAAGTCTAGCTACCTTAACCTCATCTTACATATTTGATTTTAATTTTAGGCAAGTTCCCAGGTATCTGACGAAGTTGTTCCTGCTCCAGTCTCTCCAAATAAAATGCATGGGAGTCTGTTAAAGAATATTCCTTCTCCAAAAAAACCAAGTATTCTTTGTAAACACAAACCTGCTGTCAGTGTGATGAAAAGGTTATCAATTGGTGATATGAAAGATCAGGTAATTATATATATATTTTTGAATAACTTTTATATACTCTTTACTCTTTTACTTGTTTCAGTCATTTGACTGCGGCCATGCTGGAGCACCGCCTTTAGTCGAGTAAATCGACCCCAGGACTTATTCTTTGTAAGCCTAGTACTTATTCTATCGGTCTCTTTTGCCGAACCGCTAAGTGACGGGGACATAAACACACCAGCATCGGTTGTCAAGCAATGCTAGGGGACAAACACAGATGCATAAACACACACACACACACACACACACACACACACACACACACATACATATATATATAAACTCTCTTTTGATATTTCCTTTTATTATTTTTTGATCACCATTAACGTTGTTCTAATATCAATTTTTCCATGCTTACATGAGTTTGACAGAGTTTATTGAATCAAATTTCTACTAGCAGCCAGAAGCCCTTTCTGTTGCCAGTCCTCATCTGTCACCAAGCAAGGTAATATTTCCCCATGACCAGACGTATTTTCATGGATTGGAAGTGGACACAGCTTGTATGACCATGACATTCCTTTACTTAATGTGTGCATGGGCACCAAACCATAATATGTACATACATACTTCTTAATTTTCTGGCATTAATAATTTTCTTCAGTAAGCTTTTTGGTTTGCATGCTGAGAATAAGAGCATATTAAGATATTAAGCTTGTTTGTGATTTTGGTAGGATTTAATTCACAATCTCAATTAGACCTCATTCTGGTAGGAACTCAGCTTGTTGTAGTTTTAGAATTTTAAAATTAAGAAGTTGATTTATTCATTGATGTATTAAAATTATTTCTGTGACCTGCATTTAACATTCTCTTTGATTTCTACTTTGAAGGATTTTGTGGTTATTGATCCTCCTCAGAATAAAAGACGAATCCTTACTCAACACCAGAAAGAAGTATTGAAAGAGAGAAAGTAAATATTTTCAATTTAATTTTATTTATATTTTTTGTGAGATTCTTTTTGTTCTACAAGTGAGCCAAGAAAGAAATTGGGCAGTATGTGAGAATATTGATGTGTGTGTGTGTATGAAACCTGCCAAGTTAAATTGTTGTGTGCTAACAATAGATGGTTCTTGTAGTGGGAAAAAACGGTGTGATTAGCTCTGTGGATGCTCTGCTTTGCAGACATCATGACACAGGAACCAAAATAAATGGCAATATTTTGTACTGCAGACTTATCCAACATAGTCAAGCCTGTAAAAACCAACTAATTATATTGTTTGCTAGACCAGTGAGTGCTACAACTGATAAAATTAAGCTGCTCATGAATCTGCAAGTCAATAAGTCAAGGGCATAAGGAACACAACACAACACAACATTTAATTGAAATATTTCCTTGAGAAAAGCATCAAATATTCTGGTGAATTTTTGGACAAGTGGGTTTCTTTCTTTCTTTTTTTTCTTTTTAAAGTTCTTTACTGGTATTTGAGGCAACTTTAAAGGTAGGCTTTATACCTACCTAAATAAAATTAATATTGATGTCATGGGAAATAAATGGATACATCAGATTGTTAGATTTTAAAAGTAATTGATAATCATATTTGTTTTAAAACAAGTCTTTTGACAGGAGTTTCTTTTTATTAAAGTGGACTGAATTTTGTTTCTCACATATAGTACTTCTTGTTTTGCACTCCCAAACAGCAACACTATTTGAATTACAATTAATATACAATTCAAGACTCAGCAACGGTTGTAGTTACATGCATTTGGTACAGGACTTAAGATATCACAAAAGAAAAAATAGATGTATCTAATAGATTTTAAAGGTAGTTGACATACTTGCTGAAAGTCTTATACCACTGCTAAAGTAATTAGATCCAGCTTACCACCTTTTTTTTCTTCTTATATTTATCTATTTGCTTATTTATTTTTTGTAACAGGTATTGTCTTCCTGCAATGTATAATAGCCTTGACCAGTCTCAAGATTCCATGTAGTGAGTATTTTTCTTGAAAGCTTTAATCTGCAACAAAGTGTTTATTTTTGTAAGATGACCTGTTGTATTTCTAGTAAGAAGTTTGCTTCCCAACCACATTGTTCTGGGTTCAGTCCCACTGCATGGCACCTTGGGCCGAGCAAAGCTTTGTGAGTGGATCTGGTACACAGAAAGTGAAAGAAGATTGTCATATATATACATGTATGTGTGTGTCTGTGTTTGTCCCCTACCACTGCTTCACAACTGGTGTTGGTGTGTTTACATCCCTGTAACTTAGCAGTTTGGCAAAAAACACTGATAGAGTAAGTAATGGGGTCATTTCATGCAACTAAAATTTCTTCAATGCATTCTCTAACCTCATGGTTTCAGGCTCAGTCCTACTGTGTGACCCCAATCAGCAAATGTCTACCACTATAGCCTTGAGAGTAGATTTGGTAGGCAAAAACTGAACGAAGTCCCTCATATTATCATTTAGCACTCTTTTTTTTTTCTGTGCTGACATGACTTGGACAGTTTGACAAGAACAGATGCGGCTCTGCTAGGTTCCAAGTCTGCTTTGGCATTGTTTCTACAGCTTTGATGCCCTTCTTCACACTTAAGCCTACATCATCATCATTTAACTCCATATTGAATGAGTTGAATGGTTGTGATAGGATCCTGTGGGGCAAAGAACTGTGTTGTACTCTGGAGCAGTGCTCCTCAACCTTTTTTCACCAATGGACCCCTTTGATTCCTATTTTACTCCAATGGACCCTTGTAGCTATTTGATGTTTATAAAAAAATCTTATATTTTTTATAATTAAATATTAATAGGAATTGTATAAATTGTATATTTGGTGTATTGTAGAAGTATAACTAATTTATTTCCCATCAGATTTTAACAATAAAATCCTATGGACTCCTGTTGAGAAACACTGCTTAAGAGTCTGATTTGGTATGGTTTCTATGGCTGGATGCCCTTATTAATACCAACAACTTTGTGTATGTATATGAACAAGCAAGTGTATTAGTTTGACACTCGGGTAAATGAAAAAGTCTTTTATGTTTCAAGCCTATGTTCTTCAACAGAAAGGAATAAGAAAATAAACAGAGAGGGAATATACACACATGAGGGCGCTTGGCCTAGTAGTTAGGGTGTTACACTCATGATCTTTAGATTGTAATTTCAGTTCCTAGGCCAGGTGGTGCTTTATGTTTTTGAGCAAAACAATTCATCTCTGTTTATTCTGTGATCATTTTGACACCTATGCATGGTAACTGCACCTATTCATGCAACATCAATTTGATGTAGGGTGTGAGCTAATGTACAGTTCAGATATTTGTGCAGGTCATTTGGTGAAATCTGAACGCTCATATGTTTGTCTTTGATGGAAGAGTCCATCACACATGCACACAATGTGTATGTTTTCGAGAGGGGGTGTATCCGTTTCTCCTTTTGTTGACATCACACAGTTGTAAATGAGCATCTCCGTTGTACAAATGGTTTTCAGTTTTAGTCTTTTTTGAAGCGTATATCTAGCAATGGGGAAATATTACCTTACTTGGAATGGGCATTGGAAGGTTATAGAAAATCTCTCACAAATAGCTTCAAACATGAGAAAAATTAAAATTTAAAAATGAAACAATGTTGTAAATTAAAGTAACATGTGAAAGTTTCAACGAGAAAGGGCTGGGTTTTGTTGTTTTATCCTTTTTCCCTTTTCTGTCTTAGTTTCCTGATTAAATGTACTAATTGTACAACTTCTGTTTTCTCTTTTACTTCAGTTCGAATCACATGGTCACTTCACCAGTCTTGAGTTTCAGTTCGGATGAGACTTCATCACAGTATAATTTGGTGAGTTCCTTTTTATTGCAAATTCTACAACATTCTGTGTCTGGAAGAATTTTGTGGTTAATACAAATGACAACTAGACTGATCTTTATGCTTCACTTCCATCAACAACAAACATTTCCATGGAAGGAGTCTCAACATCATCACTCAATTTGCTAGAAATACCAACCATGTCATCCTCAAATCACACACACAATGATTTTTAAAGGAAGCATATGTTAGATAATGTAGTCATGGATATATACAAGACAGGATGGTCACAACTGGAAAGTTTTAATCATAGGTCTATGTAATCAGAGTTGGCTAAATAACTACTGTCACTATTTGTCATCCTCATTTATCACTTTTTTTTTTTTTGTGCTTGCATGTGTCCGATGAAGCTAAATTGTGGCAGAATTTTCTACAGCCAACTGCCCTTCTTGGTGCCAGCACTTACCTGTTTCCATGTAAAGTAATGAACCCAAATGGCTAGACAGGTTTTCACAGAAGATTAGAAATGAATGATGCTGCTTGTTTGAAGGTGACATTCATTCATGGCTGTCATGTGATGTCAAGACAATGGCACACACACACACACTTGTATCTATACAACAGGCTCCTTTCAGTTCCAGTTAACTAGATCCACTCTCAAGGTGCAGGTTGTCTTGGGGTTATAGTAGTAGAAGACACTTGCCCAAGGTGTCATACCTTAGGACTGAGCCTGAAACCACTTGGTTGGAAAGCAAACATCCTAACTGCATAGCTATACTTGTGCCTTGATTATTTTAACCCCCCCCCCCCCCAAAAAAAAAAATCGCCCAAACCTAAAGCCCTGTACAATTTACTATTGTTAGATGCATTCGTTTGTTAGGAGATGAATATAGTATATTCTTGTCAGCAAGAATATGCTTATTGAGAGGTTATTATCTTGATTAGATTAACCTTTTATATTTGTGTCATTCTGCATGCAACACAGTAAAGTCACATAATTATAATCTGGGAAACTCAGTCAGATACAATTTACACAAGTGTGGCTGGCACAGTCGTAACTATGGTTCAGAAGTTTACATCCTAACTACATAGTTTCGAGTTTTTGAGTTCAGGCCTACTGCTTGGCAGCTTGGGGCCAGTTCTAATGTAGTTCCTGGTCAACCAAAGTTTTGTGAGTGGATTTGGTAGATGAAACCTGAAAGATGCCCATCCTGTGTGTGCATATATATATATATATATATGTCTCCTTGTCTCAATGTCGTGTGATAGTTGTAAATGAATGTCCATGTTAGACAAGTAGTGTCTTTTATTTCCAATCTCCTGTCAGGATTGGCAACAGGAAGGGAAATCTGGTCATAGAAAATCTACCTCAATGTATGGAAAGTGGATGTTAAAATGATGCAGATTGCTCTTTAAGCTCCTGTGATTTTTTTTACTAAATTAAATGTTGCACGTTAAAAGCTGTTCACTCATCCATGTGATAATTTCTGGTTTTATTTTTGTATTTCTATTTTTCATGTATGTAATTTCTTGTTTTTAAAGTCACATTAAATTCTATTTTCAGATAGCTACAAATAAATCAAATCAAGAAAATTATGGCAAGTCCACTAAGAGGGTTACATTTGCCAAAGACACGAAACTCCCTGAACTGTCACCTGCAATTGGCTGTGAAAAAGTCACTGAATATACTGAAAAGCCCCAAAACATTGGAGTGAAATTAGAACCGTACACTAAAATACAACCAGCGTCAAGCCCTGCTAAAACCAAGCTCACCAAAAACAAAGAACCAGTCAGTATCAAACCTGGAAAAACGTCAAAGAATACTTCAGAAGATCAGCCAACATCATTACAGAATTGGCTTTGCACTAGTCAGTCTTTAAAGGTTCCTTCTGTTCCTCTTCTCATGGAGCCTCATGTAACTTCAATTGTTGCTCAAGACTCTCTTACAAATGACAGTTTGTCTGCTGAACAAAGCCATCCTTCAGACAGACCAGTGCAAAGTAACTTATTTGTTGAAGAAACTCAGTCCCCAATCAAGATGTGCTCTGACCGTCAGTCTACAGGTGAATCTGTCTTGGAAACACCTGTCAAAACTTTGACAAGAGAAGTTAACACTAGCGTCAATATCAGGCGATTGTCCTTTGATCTTGCAGAGAACGCTGATTCTAACAGTGCCATTAGCTCTTCTGGTGGTTTTGAATTGAAAGAGGCAAGTGAGGTTGAACTTGCCATGAAGGAGGAGCAATTGGAAGTAATTCCTAAGCAAAATAATTCCAAAGATATTTCAAATAAAAAGACTTCTGGAAAGGATATTTGCCAAAGTAAATTATTTCTACCAAGCGAAAATGAGAGTATTCCTGACTCTGAAAGTGTGATACCTAATCAAAATATGGCTGCTATATCACAGAAACGAAAATTAGATTCAGATGAGAGAATATCAGAAATTAAAAAACCAAATTTGGAAGAAAATAATTCTGTTAATATTCAGAATGATAATCAGCATGTTGCTTGTGACAAGGACAAAATAACTGATCACCATGGTGGTACTATTAGTCCTTTCAAACAGCTTCACAAATCAGATGTTTTACCAGTGTCTAAACCTATTATAGGATCTCGTAAAAGGAAACCTTTGAAGGTTACTAAAATTGTCCAAAATACTGATCGTCGAATATCACCTGTTAGGACACGCTCATGCGTAAAGACTCTTCGTGCACGGAAAAAAGCGACTCAAAACTCAGAAAATCCTGCAAATAAATCCACTTCCAGAAAGAAAATTGGAAAAGAAATCAAAGCTCGAAAAGCTCTGAATGTGTCTGAAAAAAACAAGAACCCGACACACAGACGAAATAATAATGTAAAGAAATTAACATCTGTTGAGAAAAATGCAAAAGACAGCATGAAAATTTCTAAAACTCAAGATAAAACCTATTGTGAAACTATTACTGCTGTGGTCAATGGTGATTCCATTAATAGTTGTCCTTTTGGAGAAACTGAAAGGTTCTCTTGTGAGCAGGAAATGACAAATGTTGTTGAGCAGGAAAAGAATGTTGTATCAGATGTGGTTGAAGAGGAGGTTGAATCAGTTAAATCAGATGTTGTTGAGCCTGAATCTGAGCATAAAAGAGACAGCTTTGACTCAGATTTAAGTGATGAAGTTGAATTAAATTTAGCTGGGCTGAAAGAAGAGAGAGAGGAGTTGGATTTAGTTCAAGAAGAAAAGAGAAAGATCAAACAAGAAAACCAGGAAGTTGAGCCAGATTTGACTGAGGAAGAGGAAATAAAAATAGACAATGTTGTGGAGGATGCACAGTCAGTAACAGTGAAGTCTAATGCTTCAGAAATCACGATGGCTGAAGGTTCAAGCCTAGCAGTAATGTCTGAAAAGTTTGAGGGAGATGATGATAGTTGTGGGGATCTGAAGCTGGATTCAGAAAATGAGACGCAAAGTGATGCCAGTCCATCAATGACTGTTTGTGAAACTGAGAGCTCAGTGCTGCAGCCAGCAGCTATTGTGGATTCTGAAGTAAATGAGAACTTTGTGGACCAAGAATCAGAGAATAAACCTGTTTTATCCAAAGTTGATACACCAAAGAAATCACTTCGGTTGCGTTCTGGTAATCGAGGATTTCCGTCCAAGTTCTCTGATAGTTTTGTTTATGGTATTAAGGTTTCAAACTGTTCTATGTCTGCTGCCAAAAAAAGTGCAACTCCAAAGTCTGTGATGAAAACTTCTCCAATTCATGGGAACACAACTGTTGAGGGTGATGACTACACCACTGCTACAACAGACATTTTTTCCTCTGAAAAGCAGTTCTTATCCTCCTCACTCTGTGATACCCCTGAAAGTTGTCCTTCTGCTACCTGTTCCCCTTCATCTGTTTATTCACCAACAACTGGTATTCTAAAGAAGAGACTACAGAATAATGGTGAAACACCATCACCACCAAATAAGGTAAGTTTACTTACAGATTGATTTTTTGCTACGTAAAAACCACACAAAGTCCACTCTGCTGAGTGGTTGGTGTTAGGAAGGACATACAGCTGTAAAAACAATCCTGCCAAAACAATCACTGAAGTCTGGTGCAGGCTTCTACCTGGCTGGTTCTTGTGAAACCATCCCACACATGCTAGCATGGAAGTCAGATATTAAACAATGATGATGATGAATAAATTGCTTGAATTCTGCTTTTGCTCATTGTAATATTATCATTAGAATTTCTGTAATCCTTTTGATACCAACTCACTTAAACCCACCCTTAGTTCTATGATGTAAACTTCTTGTTTTTAACTTGATCTAAATTTAAAGCATTTCATCAGAATTCCGTGTTAATTGATGTTCTAGACATCAATTTAATAATGGCCAAGTTATTTTATTAGATACTTTGTTACTTTCAAAGTTGGCTGAAACAAAAGACTATTTCAACAGAAATATAACAAAAGGGTTAATAAACACCAGTGAAGAAAAATACAATTGATTATAGGTACAAAACTAAAAACTCAAAAATAACAATTTCATTTGTCTGTAGTTTCAACTCTTGGTTCCTTGTTGGAAATAAGTCTTAGTGGCAACACCTGGTTGCCACACATTAGTTTTTTTTATTTTTATTTTTTTTTTTACCTGAAGAATTATTTTCAACTATTGTTGATACAAAACTGAATTCTCCAGTGATAAAGGCACAGGCATGGCTTATATGGTTAAATTAGCAACACAACCACATTTTAGGTTTGGCCCCATTGCATGGGGCCATGGGCAAGAGCCTTTTGCTAGAAGCCTGGGCTGGCCAAATCCTTGTGATGGAAACTGAAAAGAACTGTCATAAACGAGTTCAGATGTAAGCAAACACACACATGACAATCAGAAAATTTAAGCAGGCTTGTTCTTGGCATCTCCTCAGTCAATACTCAATGCTTTCGAAGC
The DNA here is from genome assembly GCF_001194135.2 of Octopus bimaculoides. Lineage (NCBI taxonomy): Eukaryota > Metazoa > Mollusca > Cephalopoda > Octopoda > Octopodidae > Octopus > Octopus bimaculoides. Next base: position 17,587,099 of record NC_068990.1, read on the forward strand.
TGAAGAGGATAAGAGATCCTTACTTAAAAAACGAAGCCATTGGGCTATTAAACAGTGCCTCAACAACCTATCCATCTAACCCATGCTAGTGTAGGAAAATGGTTGTAAAATTAATATCAAGTCTTTAGTTATTAAAGTAGGTTAATTATAATTATTAATATGCAAATGTCTTTATGTTGCAGCAACGGAGAGTGTCGTTTGCTGATCCAATATTTGAAGAGAAAACTTTACCATCCCCCATGTCACAAAAGAGGCGGCTCACACCTTGCAGTTCCAGATCATCACGCCGTAGTCTTCTTTCCAATTACAAGGTTTGTCTTTTCTTTTCTTCTCATTTATTTACTCATTTCAGTCATTGTCCTACAACCTGAGCAGGATTTGAATCCTATATGTAATGGATATTGCCAAATACTGCAAGTTATTTGGTCTGTTTTTGTAAAGTATTAAAGTCCAGTAGTAGCATTTCTGCTCTTCCTGCAGCAAGTAATGATTTTTCTCTCAACAGTAGAAACAGCCAATTTGTGTGTGAAGGTATATTTTGATTGAAGTAACTTCAGTTTTTGGCCAGTATTTTTCTTCAACCTGAAGCAGTGTTAGTCAGCCATTTTTGTCTCATACTCCTACTTAAATTTTTAAAAAAAAAAAGCTCCTCGCTCTTTCATGGGTCTTGTCTTGTAAGTTACTTGGTGACCTCAATGGTGCTGGTGCTACCAAGAAAGAAAAAAAAAGAAAAGGACCCATTTTACTCTGTAGAGTGGTTAGTATTAAGAAGGGCACCCAGCTGTAAAAACCCTTCCAGAACAGATATTAGAAACTAATGCAGCCTTCAGGCTAATTGGATCTTGTCAAACCATCCAACCTGTGTGCCATGATGGAATATGGACATTAAAATGATGATGACGTGTATGTATGTATGTATATATATATACATATATATACATATATATACATATATATATATATATATATATATAATATTTCAAATTTTTAATTAAAACTTTGTTGCAAGTTTTAGTCATCTGTTACTTGCACCCCATTCTGAAGTAACTCAAAACCTCGACTTAAGAAACCCTGGAGGGGTGGAAAGTAATGTTATCTCAAAACCCGATTTTAATTTGGAACATAAAAGAGCAGAACTAAATATTGACAGCATTTGGTCATATGTCATCGTTCCTCCTTTGTGCTGCTTCATCATCATCACAGTTTTAACATTCACTTTTCCATGCTTGTCACCAATGCACATCTGTTTCCATGCAAGCCATTAATACCCAAGTGTATCAAACACCAAATAGCCACTTGATTGCTCTTTGCACCTGGCTTTCAGTGCATGCAAACATGGCTTTATGATTAAGAAGTTTATTTTATCTTCATGTGGCTCCATGTTCAATCCCACTGTGACTCAATCTAAAACTTTGCAAAATTCGTTAGATGAATAATATGGGGGTTGGAAGCATTGGTTGGATTGTGCTTGTTTTTACACCCCTACTTGGCTTTTGGAGGTCTACCTCAGCTTCATGCATTCACACCAGGCCTGATTCACAACCTTGCAATCTCAGTCTATTTCTCCAGTTCCCTTCATTAGCCTTGGAGGTCTTGTAAAATGGTCATAGGTGCTGCCTTTCTTCAGCTACCTCCCCCTCCTTGAAGCCATCCACTCACATTACATCTCCACATGCAGTACTTCGTTTTATTCAGTTTGTCATCATTTCTGTAATTTCTTATGTAACTCAAATGTTTTTCTTTTTATATAGAAAAGAGATTCTATATCTAACAGTATCTCTGGCAGCAGTAACAGCCCTGGTAGTTCTCAGAGTAGCTACAGCAGCACCCAAGAATCTCAACTCAGTAGCACTGGACCAGTATTTGCAGAGCTTGTTTCATGTCAGGAACCCATCAGCCTGATTCTTCCACAGCTTACTTCCTCCATGTGGTAAGTTGCTTCCTGAAAAGTTTTCCAGTTTATTGAATACATCAACGATGTGTATAACATAATATATATATAGACTCTATTCTATCTTCTTAGTATTGTGGTATTAACTGCTTTCAGTTTTCCTTTTTGACAGAAGACACTACCATGCTGCTGGGTTAACACATACAAGCAGGATAACTGGACCCTTGTGTCCTTAATCTCCCTAATCTAGACAAGCTTGCAAACATCATGACCCTTTGTGTGTTTAGATTTATCAATTGGTATGTTTGTATTGTAATCTATCTTCAGGCTAACCAACACCTTGAAATTGGATTTCGTATGCAGAGAAGCCTGTTGTGTGTGTTTCCTTGTACTGTTGTACAAGAAGTGTCATTCAGTTCCAGTTGTCTGTGAAAACCTGTTTGGTTACGGAGAAATATTTTGCTTGGAAACAAGTTAGAATAGGTAACAAGAAGATCATCTGGCTGTAGAAAAGATGTAACCAATACAAGTACAGAAAAGAGGACATTAAAATGATGCTGATGATAGACATAACTCGCTCATACACACACATATGTATGTATGTACAAACATGGAATGACACTAGTTTTAGCATTTTGTCTTGAAACTTTCTCAAGGGACTTCTTTTTTTAAACACAGAGCTCTCTGAGAATGTTGGTGGTAGATCATGAATGTTTCAATATCATTTTGTCTCCTTGGTTTTAAATACTCTTGAGCATTCTGAGCTAAGCCAAAAAAGTATGTTCCATCATCATTTAATGTCTGTTTTCCGTGCTGGCATGGGTTGGACAGTTTTGATTGAAAACTGGTAAGCTGCACCAGGTTCCGATCTCATTTGGCAAGGTTTCTACAACTGGATGCCCTTCCTAATGCCAACCATTCCGAGAGTGTAATGGGTATTTTTTACATGCCATTGACCTGACACCAGCATCAGCCACAACTAGTCTCACTTGGCTTAACAGGTCCACGCAATCAGTATATTACCAAAGGTCTCGGTCACTTGTCACTGCCTCTATGAGGCCCAATGCTCAAATGGTGCTTTTTATATGCAACCAACATAGGTGCGAGTCAGATGGCACTGGCATTGGCCACGACTAGGATTTCACTCGGCTCAACAGGTCTTTACAAGCACACCATATCACCCAGCATTTGAAGGGTGCTTTTTACATACCAGTTATGTGACACTGGCATTGGCAACACCTACAATTTCATTTGGTTTGACAGGTCTTCTCTAGCACAGCATATTTCCAAAGGTCTCAGTCACTTGTCATTACTGCCACAAGGCCCAACATTCAAAGATTGTGCTTCACCACTTCGTCCCATGACTTCCTGGGTCTACCTCATCCACAGGTTCCCTCCACCGTTAGTGTGACACTTCTTCACACAGCTGTCCTCAACCATACCAGTGCAGTCTCTTTTGCACACCACATCTCATCTCTCTTATGCCCAACTTTTCTCTCGAGACACTCACACTGTCATACATACACATCCAGCAAAACATACTGGTTCCATTTCTTACAAGCCTATGCATGTCCTCAGCAGTCACAGCATATCTTTCACTGCCATATAGCATGGCTGTTCACTCACAAGCATTATAGTCTGCTTTTCACCCTGATCAAGAGGCCCTTTGCTACTATCACAAGTAGGAGACCTCTGAATTTTGTCCAGCCTATTCTTATTTCAATATAGAAATCAGAAAACAAAGCATTTTGTGATTTATATGAAAGCTAGCCCGGTTAGTATTACTTTGTGCACCTAAGAACAGTTGATTAAAAGACTAGTGTGTATCATCAAGTAACGTATACAAACATGTCTGGCTGTAATATTTTGTTTCAGTCTTCTGTGTTAAAATGCACAGGGCTTGCTCAATGCCATTGACAGATCACCAGACCTATTTGCAACAACCACTCATATTGCTGTCTACAACCACCTGCCAGTTTTCCCTCCAACTCAAGGCGAAACATTATCTATATGAAGACACTCTTACCACCTGCCTATTGACTGTGTAGGATTTTCTGCTGCACTTTGTATTACTAACTTTTGATGAATTCCAACTTTGTAGCTGCAGACTGGTTGTGTGCTTAAAATGTTTGCTTCTCAACCATATGGTTTCAGGTTTTTGTTAATTTGTTTCCATGATAATGAATTCTTTCTATGGGCACAGGGCATGAATTTTTTTGGTGGGGGTGGTTGTTAGTAGAGTTTATCATAGAGGATATTTAAGTTCCTGTATAGTGGGACCTTGGATGTCCTCTACTGCAATCTTGGGCCAACTAAAGCCTTGGGAATGGATTTTGGGGATGGAAATGAAAAGAAACTTGTGCTTACATGAGTGT